>NW_008705568.1:168314-283260 GCF_000186865.1 Aureococcus anophagefferens | reverse complement strand
GTCGCTCTGAGGATCCCCCGAGTGGATCCCGAACAACGTCAAGTCGGCGATCTGCGACATCCCGCCCAAGGGCCTCAAGATGTCGACGACGTTCATCGGCAACTCCACGGCCATCCAGGAGACGTGGAAGCGCGTGGCGGAGCAGTTCACGGCCATGTTCCGCCGCAAGGCGTTCCTCCACTGGTACACGGGCGAAGGCATGGACGAGATGGAGTTCACGGAGGCCGAGTCCAACATGAACGACCTCGTCTCCGAGTACCAGCAGTACCAGGACGCGACCGCCGAGGAGGAGGGCGAGTTCGACGAGGACGAGGAGGGCGACGACATGATGGGCTAGGCGCGCCGTGGCCCGGCGCGCGCCCCGCGGCGACGAGGCGAAGACAAGTCCTCCTCGGCCCCCGCGCGCGCCGCCGTCTACGTAACGCGCTTCGGCGTTACAGCTTCCCGAGGTACGCGCCCGCGGCGACGGCGCACGCGACGATCCAGACGGGCAGCGGGTGGAGCAGGTCCCCCAGACCCAGGCCGCCGGCCCGCGCGGGCGCGCGGTAGCGGCGGACCTTGTCCCGGAGCGCGCTGAGCGGCGGGAACGGCTGCGAGAGGAAGGCCTGGAACGCCGCGTAGAGGGGCAGCAACACGAGCGCGTCGAGGCCCGTGTCGCGCTGGACCCGGTCCGCGAGCGCGTCGAGGGGCGGCAGGAAGGCGCGGTGCCACATGAAGCAGAAGAGGCACAGGTTGCCCGCCCGGCTCCAGGCCGACGGCGTCGCCGGGGTGACGTACGCGGTCGCGGCGATGTACGCGCCCGAGAAGAGCGCCTGCGCGAGGAGCACGGCGAAGGCGAGGGCCGCGCTGTTCAGGTCGCCGACGAAGCCGCCGTCGCAGTAGGCCCGCAGGCCGCAGACGACGAGGGACGCCGCGCCCGGCGAGCCGACCGCGCGCGGCGCGTCGCGGCGGTCGTCGCCGTAGCCGAGGCCGCTCGCGGACGCCAGCAGCCGCGCGGCGATGACCGCGGCGGCGGCGTGGCGCGCGGCGGCGGGCGACAGCGCGACGCCGGCGTCGTCCTCGTCGGGCTCGTCGCGCGCGCGCGGCTCGTCGCGGACCTTGGACGACGGCCGCCGCAGCCGCCGCGCCGCCGCTTTCAGCCCGCGCGCGCATCGCAGCAGGAACGGGTCGACCTCGAAGGTGACGCCCGCCGCGGCGTCGTCGCCGAAGGCCGAGCACGCGGGCGTGAGCGCGCCCGCCGGCAAAAGGCAGGGGCCGAAGAAGTACCACCCCGCCGCCGTGACCCGCTCGTAGTAGAGCAGGCCGAGGCCGCTGCCCGGGACCTCCACGCCGCCGAGGGGCGCGAGGGCGACCTGGCCGACGTGGACGACCAACGCGACGACGGGCACGCAGCGCCGGAGCGCGCTCTCCCGCGGCAGCGCGCGGACTCTCCGGCCGAGGAGCCGCGCGAGGGCGAGCATCGCGACGAACCACTTCGTCCGGTTCAGGTTCGGCCGCAGGGGCCAGGGCGCCTTCTGGGCCTCGGCCCAGCCCCAGCCGAAGTTGCGCCGCAGCGACTCGTAGACGACGTGGGACGACGCGTCGAGCAGGATCATCGCGCCGTAGACGACGGCGAGCGGCTTCAACACCTCCCGCGCGGTCTGCCGCTCGCGGCGCCCGTGGCGTTCGAAGTTGCGCGCGTCGCCCGCGCCGGCCACGGCGAAGAAGAGGGCGATGCCGTAGCCCGCGCCGATGTTCGCCCGGAGCTGGCGCATGCCCGCCCAGTTCCGCGGGCGCGCGGGCGACGCTATATGGTCGAGCGGCAGGGACCCGTGCGTGAGGAGGATGCCGAGCATGGCCACGAAGTAGACGTGGCCCTGCATGGCCGCCGCCGACGGCTTCGGCGGCCCCGCGGGCCCGCCCCCCTTGGCGAAGAGGGCCATGGAGTCGTCGACGGCCTCGGGCGACGAGTCCGCGTCGCGTTTTCCGGACGAGGCCGCCGCGGCCGCGAAGAACGCGGGCGCGGAGCTCCGCAGGCTCACGGGCGTCGCGGCGTCGAGGAAGGCGTCGGGCCCGACGTCGAAGGACACGGGCGTCGCCGCCCGGAGCTGGTCCAGGGCCTCGACGCCCAGTCTCTGCGCGAGTTTGATGCGGAGCGGCTTGCCCGTCGGGCCCTTGGGCACGCGCGCGGAAAAGACCGTGAGCGCCGGCGCCCACTTGTCGTCCAAGGCGAGGGCGTCGCCGACGCCCGCGACGCACCAGTGCCGTAAAGCCTCGTGCGTCGACTGGCGGCCGGCCTCGAGGACGACGAGCGCGCCGACGACCTCGCCGAGCTGCGCGTGCGGCGCCGCGAAGCACGCGACCTCGCGCACGGCCGCGTGCCGCAGCAGCACGTCCTCGACGGCCAGGGGGCTGATCTTCTCGCCGCCGCGGTTCACGATCTCCTTGGATCGCCCCACGAGGCGGAGGCGCGGCCCCCGGCCCCCGCCGGGCTCGAGCAGGCCCCGGTCGCCCGTGCGGAGCCAACAGCGCTCGCCGGCGCCGCCGCGGACGAAGGCGGCGACGTTCGGGTCGCTCGGCTGCCAGGGCCGCAGCTCGTAGCCGCCCGTGACGCAGGCGCCGCGGACGCAGACCTCGCCGACGTCGCCGGGCGCCGCGGGCGCGTCGCCGTCGATCTCGACCACGGCGACGTCGGGCCCCGCGGCGAAGCCCACGGCGGCGAGGGCGGCGTCGTCGTAGCGGCCGCCGCGGCGCGGCGCCGTCGACGAGCAGATGGGCATGGATTCCGTCATGGCGTAGGTCGGCAGCGCCTTGGCGGGCGCGAGCGCGGCCTCGAGGCGTTCGGACAACGACGGCGGCAGCGCGGCCGAGCAGGACCGCGCGACCTCCAGCCTCGGCAGGGGCGCGCCGTCGTGGAGCGGGCCCCCGGGCTCGGCGACGTGGGCGAGGGCGAAGTGGAGCGTCGGGACGGCGCTGTACCAGGACGCCGGCGGCGCGGCGGTCCGGCCCCGCGCGAGGTCCAGGAAACGCGCCGGGTCGAGCGCGAGCTCGCAGGCGACGCTCGCCCCGCGGAGCAGCGTCGCGAGGATGTTCACGCTCAGGCCGTGGATGTGGAAGAGGGGCATGACGTTGACGCACGCGTCGTCGGGCCGGAGGTCCAACGTCGCGCCGATGGACGTCGCGCCGGCGAGGACGCGCCCGTGCGTGAGGGGCACGAGCTTCGGCTTCGACGTCGTGCCGGACGTGTGGAGCAGGAGGGCGACGGTGTCCAGGGACGCCGGGGCGCCGGCGAACGGGGGCGCGGGCGCGCGCGGCGCGAGCGCGAACGCGCCGACGGTCTTGCGGTCGGGCGCGAACGCGAACGTCGGGACGGCGCGCTTCCCGCACTCGTCGGCGGCCCAGGCCGGCGCGACGGCGTCGTCGAGGACGACGGCGTGGGCCGGCAGGTCGTCGAGCTCGAAGGCGAGCTCCGCGCGGCCGATCGCCGCGTTCAACGGCGCGAGCGTCCACCGCTCCGCGAGGCACACGAACGCGACGGCGGCGGCGGCGGAGTTGCGCAGGAGCGTCGCGAGGCGCGGCGGCTCGCCGCGCGACGCGTCGTAGGCGGCGCACGCGTAGAGCGCCGCGCCCGCGCGCGCGCCAAAGGCCGCGAGGCCGCCGTAGGTGAGCGGCGCCAGGTGCGCCTCGCCGCCGCCGCCGCGGAGCGCGACGGCGGTCGGCGCGCCGGCGCCGGCGATGGCCGCGAAGATGCTCGCGTGCGCGAGCGCGGTCGTCGAGCATCGCTCCTCGGGAGGTGGGGCGAGGCATTTTTCATCATTCATGCTGGGCTGCGTCGGTGCAGCTTCGCAGCATTCACTACAGCATGTGTGGTTGGTTGCATTACTGGTTGCACTTTTAAGCGAGCATCAATATTGCCACACTCTGCTCGGCATTTTTCATCATTCATGCTCGGGCGATCGGCAGATTCATTACAGCAATGTGTGGTTCAAGCACTGGTTGGTTGCATTATCTGGTTGCATTTTAAGCGAGCATACGACGATGTCCGCCGCTGCCCATCGGCCACAGTTGGCGCCGTGCCTGCGCGCGGGACTGGATCCCGACGCCGGGCGGTCGCCGCCGCCGACGCCGCCCTGGGCCCGGCACAGCCTGTCGCCGAAGCCGCTCCGCGCGGCGCTCGGCGCCTCCGCCGAGGCGCCGCCGCTCGACGACCGGCGCCGCAAGTCGCTCGCCGCGGGGCTGGCGCTGGCGGCGGTCATGGTCGTCACGGTCTGCGTCGCGCCCTACGGCGCCGCCGCGCCGCCCGGAAGCGCCGCGCTCCGGAGCGAGGCCCGCGCGGTTCCGACGGGCGACGTCGCCACGGTCCTCGTCATCCGCCACTGCGACAAGGACGAAAAGTCGGGCAACGACTGCGACGCGCGCGGGTAGTTCTCAGCGTCCGACGCTTGGCTCGTAGTTCTCGACGTTCCCAACGCAGGTTCCGGCGCGCGCACTGGCTGCCTTCCCTCTTCGGCGACGGCAACCGGTTCGCGGCGCCGCGCTTCGTCTTCGCGCGCCGGCCCGAGGGGAAGCGCCGCGTCATGCGGAGCGTCGAGATGGTGTCGCCCCTCGCCGAAACATTCGGCCTGCCCATCGACGAGTCCTACGGCGTCGCCACGGAGAAGGACCTCGCGGCCAAAGTCCGGGGCCTCGTGACGGGCGGGGACCTCGACGACGGCCTCGCGGTCATCGCGTGGAAGCACGAGCAAATCCCGCAACTCGCCTACGACCTCGGCTGGCACGACAAGTCCAAGGAGCGCACGACGTGGCGCGCGGACGACTACGACACGATCTTCGAGCTCACGTACACGCGGTTCTCCGACGGCGCCTGGCGCTGCGCCGGGGCGCGGAGCCGCGAGGGCTTCGCCGACGCGGACCAGCGACGACCATAAAAGCTGGCCCCCCTACTGGAGCGACAGGTGGATGAGGACGTTGCCCGCGGCCGCGACGGCGAGGACGACCGCGAGGGCGACGGGCCCGTTCTTGTCCTCGTAGGGCCCGGGCTCGCGGCGCCGGATGGCGCGCGCGCGGACGTAGTACTGGCGCAGCGCGTGCATGACGAAGGTGATCGCGACGGGCAGCAGGACCAAACCGGGCACGGGCGACACGCCGGACCGCGCCGCGAAGCCGATGATGCCGATGGCCATGCCGCCGAGGAGCAGGGCCATGTGGATCCAGGCGAGGAACGTGCGCTCGTTGGCGAAGAAGACCTTGGGGTCCACCTTGACGGGCTGGAGGCGCGGCTTGTCCGCGTTCGACAGCGGCGGCACCGTCTCGTAGTTCGCGCGCCGCCGGAAGGTGAGGCACTCGCGCTCGGCCCGCCGCGCCTCGGCGTTGAGCGACATGGCGCGGCGCGCGGCGCGGCGGCGGTGCGGCGCGGGCGGCGCGAGGTGCGGGCGGGCGGCTGCCACAGGCTCTGCTCTGCCTCGACAACTCGAAGTTCAACATCGGATTCTTATCGGCGTTGAAGGGCACATCAAGCGTCGAGGGACCCGCCCGTCAGCAAGGGAAAGTCCGGCGGTCGCGTGAGAGCTTGAACTCGCATTTTTGCCCGCACCAAATTGACCGAAATGTTGCCCCTGGGGAGTGAGAGTTGAGAATGCTTTGTTTGACGGATGATGATCCTCAAAAAAATCCGCCCCCCAATTGCAACCCGTCTGCACGTGTGTATGGAATGGGGCGGCTCCGCGTTGCCGCGGGCCTGCTCCTCGTCGTCGCCGCAGCGGCGGGCGTCGCGCCGGCCGCGCCGGGCGGCGGCACGCTCGCCGCGCCGCAGCGCCGGCGGCTGAGTGCTCGAACCTCGCGGAAGTGGCAGCGGGCAGCCCTCGGCGCGTCCCTCGCCGCCGCCGCCGCCGCCGTCGCCGTCGCCGTCGCGCTGAGCTCCGCCGCCTACTTCAGCCGGCCCCTGAGCGACCAGCGGCCGCGCAACGTCGTCGCCTTCTTCCTCGCGGTCTTACTCCTGGGCGCGGACTGCGCGCTGGCGCTGCCGACGCGGCGCGAGCTCGGCGCCGCCGCCTACGGCGTCCTCGTCGCGACGATCGCGCTCACGCTCGCCGTCAACGCCTACGTCGTCAACGTCGTCGCCTTCGACGACCGCTGTTCCGCCCTCGACCGCTTCCAGGAGGAGCGGAAGACGCGCCGGGCGGGGCGGCACCTCGAGGCGTTCGACGCACGCCAGTGTTTCGCAGTTCCGAACGCGTCGAGCGCGAAATCGCCCGTCGACGCCGCGCGCGTCGACCGGGACGCGCGGTCCCCGACCCGAGGCGTTTTCCAGGCAAGTTATCAACCACCACGACCTCGACATCGTACCGGTGCCGACGCGGCCGCCGGGGCCGACGCGGGGTGCTTCGACGCGCGCGGTCCGCGCTCCCCGAGGAGAGGCCCGCCCGATCGCTCGTCCCGAGCCAGAGTCTCTCGCAACCCTCGCAGGTCCTGTCCGGCCACGCGGTCGCTCGTGGGCAACGCGCGCGTGCGCACGGCCGCCTACCTCTCCGTGGCGTCCCTCGACGGCCTCGTCGTCGCCCTGCCGTGGCTCGAGCCCGAGGAGGAGCTCGACGGGTTCGACGCCGCGCGGCAAATCCACCATCGGTCCCGGCCGAAACGTCGACCGCGCGTCGCCGCGCAGGTTCCAGGACTGCGACCTCTGCGCGTACTCGCTCGTCCGCGTCGCCCAGGACGTCGCGGGCCTCGGCGCGTCCGCGGGGCTGCTGGCCGCGTCGTCCGGGCGCGACGCGCGCGCGTACCTCGCGGGGTGCGCGTCCGCGGCGTCGCTCTGGCACCTCGCGGGCCGCGCGCGGCGCCTCCGGCGGCGCCGGCGCCGGCTCCGCGCCGCGCGCGTGGAGACGCCGGGCGCCGCGGCCGGGCCGGGACACGACTTCTTCACGGGCGTCCTCCGCGACCCGCGCCTCGCCCCCCCCGCGGACGTCGACGCCGCGGCCGTCGCGCGGCTCGAGGCCGCGCTCGAGGCCGCGCTCGAGGCCGCGCGCGACGACGACGACGACCGCTACGACGACGTCGACGACGACGACGACCGCTCCCGCCGGCGCCGCCGCGCGCGGCGGAGCCGCGACCGCCGCCGCCGGCCCGGCCGCGACCGCGACCGCCGCCGCTCGTGCTCGTCGTCGTCGTCGTCGTCGTCGTCGAGCGACCGCGACCGCCGCCGCCGCCGCCGCAAGAAGCGGTCCGGCCGGTCGCGGCGGCGTCGCTCGCCGTCGAGCGGCGGCGACCGGCCCACCGGCGGCGCCGCGGCCGACGACGGCGGCCTCGAGCTCCTCGAGCTCCCGGGCCGCGAGGGCGACCGCGGCGCGGACTCCGTGTGACCGCCCTCCGAGGCGGGCGCCGGCGACGTCGAGATCAGCCCCTTGGCTCGCTCGAGGTCCCTCTGCGGCGCGGACTCCGTGTGACCGCCCTCCGAGACCGGGCGCCGGCTGATGTGCGATGCCAGCGGCGCGCGGTACGCCCCCCACATCCTCCCCGAGCGCTGGACTCCTCGCCGAGGCGTCCATACCCCGCCCCCCGCCCCGAAAGAGCGCGCGCGAGACCCCTGCCGCGGGTATACGACGCGCTTACCGAATCCCGCGTCGACGGGGGACGCCGCGCGGGGCCCGCCCGGATCGCGGCCGGGCGTCGCGCGCCGCCGCGGACGTCGCGGACGCGCCGCCGAGGATCAGGCCCGGAGCCAGGCCTTGAGCTCCGCGAGCCACGCGCCGACGAGTAAGCACAGCACGACGACGCCCAGGATGAAGGGCCCCTGGGGGTCGCCCCACTCGACGGGGTCGCGGCGCGCGATGCGCGCCGCGCGCCACTTGAACGTGAGCGCCGCGTAGGTCGCCAACCCGCAGGCGCCCAGGCTCAGCGCCGTCGCGTACGCCGCCGCGCGCCGCCGCGCCGCCGGCGCCGCGACGTCGTCGCCGTCGGCGACGCCGTAGGCCGCGGCGCCGAAGGACACGAGGACGACGGCGGCGTGGAGCCAGTGCACGAAGGTGCGCTCGTTGGCGAAGTGGAGCTTGGGCTCCACGCGCTGCCGCGGCAACGGCTGCTGCATGCCGCCGCGGACGTCGAGATCCCGCCCGAAGCAGTCCGACCCCTCGCAGAGCCGGCCGTCGAGCTCCGGCAGCTCCACGCCGCAGCAGCCCTCGGCGTACAGCCGCGAGGCGCTGTCGAGGCGGCGCTGCCGCGGCACGGCGCGCGCGGCCGCGAGCTTCCGCGGGTCGGTCCACTGCGCGCTCGGCTCCGTCCACTTCTCGAGCGGCGGCGCGCCCGCCTTCCCCGGCGACGTCTTCCGCAGCAGCGTCGCGCCGACGCCCGTCGCCCTGATCGACGGCGCCAGCGCCGGGTCGTCGATCCAGTAGGGCATGGCCTGGACCTCGTCCGGCAGGAGCACCGCGCAGCCGTGGACGAACTTCGAGAACTTGTGCACGGGCGCCAGCCCGTCCGAGTCCACCAAAGGCCGGAGCCAGTCCGGCAGATCGTCGGTCTCGTCCATGGCCAGCTTCAGCTCCAGCACCGCGAAGGGGAACCGCGTGATCTCGTTCCGCGGGATGTTCTTCGACGCGTCCCGATACCACCTCGGCTCCTTCGCGGCCTCGAGGGGGTCCTCGCCCTGGACCTCGGAGATCAGGCACAGGTTCGTGTCGATGGACGCGCGCACGGCGTTCGTGTGGGACAGCTGGAACGCCGTGCGGTGGCACTGCGACCGCACCGTCGGCACCAAACCCTTCGCGGAGATGAGCCGCCGCACCTCGTCGAGGAGCTGGAGCTCCTTGGCGCTCAACGGCGTCGCGGACTCCGACGGGTCGAAGGTGCCGTCGAGGAGCTTGGCCACGTGCTCCGGCGCGATCGCGAAGCGCTCCTTGACACTACTCGTCGCCCGTCCACGAGTCGCGGTGCGTCTTCCGCTCCACCTGGGCAGCAAAAGGGTGATTCAACGTCGCTTTAACGTGAGTGTTCCGCGCGCGCGCGTTCCGGAAAAAGCATCCATGCTTCGAGACCGCTCCGAGAGATGATCGCTCGTCCAAAAATCGGCCAAAACGAGTGGAAAACGGCCGAGATATGAGGCTTTGAAGTTGGGAATTTCGCTCTCTTGTGCTGCCCTGCGCTCCACGTAGACGAGGCGCGGCTCGCCCGTGCCGTACCAGCGCAGGCGCAGCGCCACGGCGCCCGGCAGCTTGTTGAGGCGGCCGTGGTAGAGCTCGAGCGTCGACGAGTCGAGATAGACGGAGTTGACGAGCTGCGAGTCCTTGCTCTCCGCGCCGCCGCGGCCGCCCTGGAGCAGCACGGGCAGGTGTTTGGAGATGGCGAGCTTGACAGCACTTAAATCGTCGCTGCGGACCCAGTACTTTGTCGTCGCCCGCACGAAGGACTGCTCGTCGACGGCCTCGGACGGCGGCGGCGCCGCGCGCGCCGCCGTCGCCGCGTAGAGACGGCTCAGCCGCACGACGACGTCGCTGTAGTCGTTGCGCACCCAGCGCATGTCGTGCATGCGCGCCGTGTAGAAGGCCTTGATGGGCCGCTGGGGCAGGACCTTGTCGTGCTTCTTCAGCAATTTCCGCACGGCGGTCACGTTGACGTTGACGTAGCGCTCGACCTCGAGGAACGTCTCGCCGCAGGCCGCGACGCGGCCGTCGAAGGCGTCGCCGTCGGCCGCCGCCGCGTCCGCGTCCACGGCCTCGAGGGCGCGGAGCTCCGCGCGCACGGCGACGACCTCGCGGTGCGCGAACGTGTCCATCTTCTTGAGCTCGTCGTCGAGCGTCGTCAGGAACGTCTCGTGCGTCACGCTCTGGCGCGCGGACATGCGCCGCGTCAGCAGGCGGCCGTCGTCGCCGTCGTCGTCGTCGTCGTAGGACACGGGCTGGGCCGCCGCGTTCGTCGCCGGCGTCACCGAGAGGCCTAGATTCGGCGCTCGGAATCTCGCCGGTTTCGGGCGCGCGCGGGTCGCGTCGACAATCCCTCATTTCCCCGGACGCCGCCGGCGCGCTCAAGGCGTTCTCCTCGAGCGGCTCGCGCAGGTGCTGCGTCTCGAGCTCGTAGAGGTATTTCTTGAGGGCCTCGTAGTCGAGGAAAGCCGACGCCGGGAACCTGGGCGTTTCGGGTCGTTTCGCGCGGGAACGGCGCGGACGCGGACGGCGCGCTTCGAGGCGCTGGCCGCATTGAGCAGCACCTCGCCGTAAGCGACCATGGCTCTGAGAAAGCCGCAGCGACTGGCTCCGGCTCCGGCTGCCACAAACTCGGCTCGTCGGGCGCCACTGGCGAAGGTCAAGTTGCCGTACGCGTCGACCCCGGGCGAGCTGATCGGCTTGCGAACTACTTAGCGAGCCGTCCAGCGCCACCGAGCCGTGGAAGACGGTCCTTACACTGGCTCCTTCCCGTCCATCTCTCCCCCCCGGCGCCTACTTGGCGGCGTCGCCGGAGAGCTTGCGCTTCTTGCCCGCGGCTTTCGGCTTCTTGGCCTTGGGCGGGTCGTCCGGCGGCGGCGGCGGCGGTGCGGGCCGCTCGGCGGCGTCGACGAAGAGCGGCGGCGGGTCCGCGTCGCTGTCGAGGGGGCTCGTGTCGCCCATGGACAGGAGCGCGCCGTTCTGGCGGCACGACTCCACGAGGCACGACACGAGCGCCTGCGTGAGCACGGCGTCGTCCATGGCCGTCTTCCGCGCGGCGTCGCGGCCGTCGAAGAGCTCGAGGCACAGGTCCGCGAAGGTGTCGAGGAGGCGCACGCGCTGCGCGTGCGCGTTGAGCACGCGCGTCTCGTTCTTGACGGCAACGACGCACGAGTGGAGGTCGACGAGCGGGCTCGAGTTCCAGGGGAACGACTCGACGGTGTAGGCGCAGTCCTTGGCGAAGCGCGGGATGACGAAGTCGTCGCAGGTGAGCACCTTGTGGTCGCCGACGACCTCGAGCCACTGGCGGAGCGGGTGGAGGAACGAGCAGTGGAACGACAGCACCTTCTTCCGCTCGTCGTCGAAGTAGCAGACGCCCGCGACGTCCAGCGGCACGCCCTGGGCGTTGGAGTCCGTCACCGTGGCCTGGCAGCTCTTGGGGTTCGCGTCGGGGCCGAAGGCGAGCAGGCCCGCGCGCGCGCAGTACCAGCCCAGGTCGCCGAGGCAGCCGAGCGGGTCGTCCTCCGCCGCGCGCGCCGACTCCGACCCCCGGAGGAACTGCTCCGTGGCCCCGAAGGAGAAGGCCGCCGTGACGCGGCGCACCTCGCCGAAGTCCCGCGGGTTGCGGATCTCCGTGAGGATCTGCTCCGTGCGCTCGTGGTACGGGAACATCGTCGAGTCCATGAGCACGACGTCCTCCTCCGCGCACGCGCGGCGCATGACCAGCGCGTCGCTCAGCTCGCCCGCCAGCGGCTTCTCGACGAGCACGTGCTTGTGCATCTTCGCCGCCGCGCAGCACCAGACCATGTGCTGCGCCGTCGGCAGGCCGATGTAGACCGCGTCGACGTTGTCGTCGCGGAGGAGCTCGTTGTACGACTCGTAGAACCGGACGCCCGCCAGGTCCTCCTCCTCGCCCCAGGCCGCGAGCCGCTTCTCGTCGCGCACCGCCGCCGCGACGATGGCGCACCGCTGCGACTGGCGGGCCGCGTCGACCAAAGTCCGCGAGTGCGGCGACAGGCCCAGCAGGCCCAGGCGGAGCGGCGTGAAGTCCGGGTACCCGTTGTCGTGCGCCTGCGGCGTCGTCGTCGCGAGCATCCTGGCGAGGCCGGCGCGCCGGGGGTGAGGGGCGACTCGCTTCGGCTCGACTCGCTCCGGCTCGGCGCGCGCGCCAACAGGCCCGGCAGGAGACTCGAAGCGAAGCTCGTCGGCGCCGGCGATGCACTCGATGAACATTCGGGTGCCGTGCCGTTCACCATCGTCCTGACAGCCATCGAGGCCATCGGCGCCCGCTCCCCCACTCGAAGCTAGGCACACCCTAGAGCTCGCCGAGGGCGGTGCCGAGGCGGCCGCGGACGGACTGGTGGGCGACGTGGGGCGCGTGGCGGCTGAGCGCGGCGGCGACCTCGGCCTTGTAGGGCCCGTCCTCGCAGCGCCGGGGCCCGCCGAAGTCGTCGCGGAGGTAGTGGCAGAGGGGCGTGGCCCGGCCGCCGGCCGTGCGGTAGACCTCGGCGCGCGGGCAGTCGACGTCGTCCGGGTCCCCCCGGTCGTCGAAGGGCGCGCGCCGGCGCCGCCGGTCGGGCGGCTCGTCGGCCTCGGCGGCCTTGGCCGCCGCGAGCCTCCGCGCTATGTAGGGCGCCTTCGTCTCCGGGTCGCAGGCGAAGTCGCGTCTCACGGCCGCGGCCTTGCCGAGCTGCTCGCCCCACGCGGCCCGGAAGTACTCGTTGCAGCGGTAGCCGTTGTGGCCGTCCGCGTCGGACTCGAAGCAGCCGCCGGGGGGCGGGTCGGCCCGCGCCCAGATGGCGGCGACGCAGGGGAAGAACCAGCCCGGGGCGCTCCAGGCGTGGTCCTTGAAGGTCACGAGCGAGTCGCGGTCCGTCGCGAGGTGGCCCCGATGGTCGAAACCCGCGAGCTCGACGCGCTGCAGCAGGTCGAAGCGCCAGACGAGGACGCTGCGGTAGAGTTCCTTGACCGCCACCTTCTGCGTCTTCGCGTAGCGCAGCACGGCCGCGGCGGCCGCGGCGGCCGTCGTCTGCTGCGTCGTGGCGTCGGACCGCGGCACGAGCGCCGCGTGCTTGACGCGGTCCGCGCCGTACCAGTCCACGAGGTCCGCGTGCCAGGCGCGCGCCTGGGCGTCGCTGACGTCGCTGAACTTCTCCGTGCCGACGCAGCCGTACGTGGCCAGGAAGACGTCGACTTTGACGCCCGCGCGCTCGAGCGGCTCGATCAGATTCGCCACGTGGTTCTCGCTCTCGGCGCGCTGGATGGCGTGGCTGCTCGGCAGGCAGACGGCGTCGCGCTTCACGTCCTTGGGCATCATCATGTGGATGCCCCGGAACGACTCGCCGCGGACCACGAGAGCGACGCGCCGCGTGTCCTCCCGCTCGTCGGCGACGGCGTCGTCGTCGGCCCAGCAGCTCCCGCACTCCCGCGGCGATGGCAGCTTCACGAGGCCCCGGGCGACGGCGGCCATGGCGAGGACGAGGACGGCGCGCGGGCGCGGCGCGGCCATAATGATGCAGCCAGATGATGCAGCCCACCATCAAGGCGAGCGGCACTTCCGACTTCTTTACTTTCAACTCAGCGATCGATGGCCGACGCCGCTCCCGACGCAGCCATGGATGCAACGGCTGCTCCCGACGCGGCCGTGGACGCCGCAACGCCTCCACCGGCCGGCGAGGGCATGCTCCGCGACGTCGCGGCGCCCATGCGCCAGGGCGACCTCGTCATTTTATACCTCGGCCACGACAACGTGGACCACCTCTACCTCACGCCGGACAACTTCTCCATCTACAATTCGAAGTTCGGCGACTTCCACCACGTCGACTTCGTCGGGAAGCCCTTCGGCTCGCGCGTCTACGCGCGGTCCGGCGGCGGCCGCGGCGGCGGCGACGACAAGAAGGGCTGGATCGTCGCCTTGGCGCCGACGCCGGAGCTCTGGGCCATGGCGCTGCCGCACCGGACGCAGATCGTGCAGCCGCTGGACGCCGCCGTGGTCTGCGCGCACCTGGACCTGCGGGACGGCAAGGTCGTGCTGGAGAGCGGCACGGGCTCGGGCGCGATGACCTCGTGTTTGGCCCGGTGCGTCGCTCCCACGGGCCGCGTGCTGAGCTTCGAGTTCAACGGCACGCGCGCGGCGAAGGCGGCCGTGGAGTTCCCGCGCAACGGCCTGCCGGCGAGTCTGGTGACCTGCGAGCATCGCGACGTCTGCGCGGACGGCTTCGGGGACGCGGCCGACGCGGACGCGGTGTTTCTCGACCTGCCGGAGCCCTGGCTCGCCGTGGGCCACGCGGCGCGGGCGTGCCGGCCGGGCGGCCGGCTGGCGAGCTACAGCCCCTGCGTCGAGCAGGTCGCGCGGACCTGCGCGGCGCTCCGCGAAATCGGCTGCGACCGCGTGAGGACGGTCGAGGTCCGCGAGAAGGAGTTCGACGTGCGGCCGAACGCGCTCCGGAGCCTCGAGCCGCGGGCGCCCGACGGCGAGCCCGACGCGAAGCGCCGCCGGGCCGAGGCCGACGCGCCCCTGCCGGGCTTCCTCGCGAAGCCGCTCCCGGACATGCGCGGCCACACGGCGTTCCTGACCTTCTGCACGCTCCCGCTCCGCGCCGCGGGGGAGACGTAAGTTTTATGGGCCGCCCTCGTCCCCTCGCCGGCGGGCCCGCGACAGCCCGACGACGGCGAGCGCGATTCCGACGGCGCCCGCGGTCGAAATCGGGAGGACCGCGTCGCGCCACCGCGCGGTTCTCGCGACGCGGCGCGCGAGCACGACGAAGAGCGCGACCTTGGGCCGCGGCGGCACGGCGAGGAGGTCGCCGCGCGTCCCGTCGTCGTCGACGACCCAGGCCTTGCGCAGGACGAGCACGCCGAAGAGCTCGGACGCGCGCACGGCGACGTCGACGCGGCCGTCGTCGCGCTCGGTGAGGAGGAGCACGCGCCGCGTCGCGCAGAGGCGGCCCGGCGGCGGCGTCGCCGTGTCGTTGCCCCAGTTCCGCGCGCCGACGAGGGCGCCGAGGTCGTGGCCCAGGTTTTTGAGCTTTGCGTGCGCGAGCCGCGCGACGCGCGCGTGCCGCGCCAATCGGGGCTTCCCTTGCGCAAAGGCCTCGAGCGAGTCGTACTCGCCCGCCTCCTCGCGCGACTTCAGGCGGCCGTCGGCGTCCTTGCCCATGGGCGGGCTCAGGTTCTGGTCCGCGAGCTTCTCGGCCATCCGGTCGACCTTCATGCGCCGGTCCTTGCCGAAGCGGTCGACGTAGTCCACGTGGCTCGCGGCGACGTCGCCGGCGAGGGCCGCCCGGAAGCCCTCGACCATGTTCGCCCGCGTGCCCCCGTGGTCGCGGACCGTCGCGCCGTCGACGCACAAGGCGATCCAGGCGACGAGGGAGGCAGCCCGCATGCTTACGCTTTTTGGTACTTGAATAAGACGTTGACCTCATATTTCCCTTTCAAAGCGGGCTGCCAGCATGATCGTGCTCAGGCTGTTCCTGCTAGCTCTCCTCTGCGATGCCGCCCAGTTGTCCGCGCGCGAGAAGGTGCGGCGCGCCAAGCGGATGCGCGAGAAGCGCGAAGCCGCAGCCGGCAACGCTATCCCCGTCCAGCGGGGCGCGGGAATGGCGCCGGCCGCGAGCGAAGCGCTGCCCGTGAGCATTGCTCCCGCCGCGCCGGCCGCGAGCAACGCGTCGGCGCCGACCGCGAGTGTCGCGCCGGACGCGAGCGACGCGCCGGCGGTGAGCGCATCGGCCACAAGCGTCGCGCCGGCCGCTCCCGCCGCTCCCGTCGCGCCGGCCGCGCCGGCCGCTCCCGCCGCGCCCGCCGCGCCGGCCGCGCCGGCCGCTCCCGCCGCTCCCGCCGCGCCGGCCGCGAGCGTCGCTCCCGCCGCGCCAGCCGCGAGCGTCGCTCCCGCGGCGAACGTCGTTCCGATTGTGAACACGGCCACGTCGCCGCCGCCCCGGGCCGTCGCGCGCCCCGCGTCGAACGCGACGATCCGCAAGTGCGTCGACGACGCCACGGCGACGGGGAGGTACACGGGGAAAATGCCGACGGTCGAATACCGGCTCCACGGCGACTGCCGCTACGCGCGCGTCGGCCGGAGCATGGCGCGGTGCGCGTTGCGCCACGAGCGCGTCGTCTTCATGGGCGACTCGACGATGCGCCAGCTCTTCGCCGCCGTCGCCTGCAAGCTCGACGGGAAGAAGAAGGGGCTCGCCGACCGGCGCGCGCTCCGGGGGAAGGGCCGCACGGCCGGCGGGACGACGGTGCACCCCAAGTCGAAAGCCGAGATGCTCGGCACGGGCGGGCCCCCGGCCAAGGCCGTGCGCCCCCGGCACCTGCCCGGCCTCGCCATGGACGGGACGACGCGGCTCGAGTGGGTCGTCTACCGGACGTCGGGCGGCGCGAACGAGTGCGAGCCCGAGGTCCGCATGGTCAACGAGCCGCGGAAGCACCCGCCGCGCGTCGCGCGGTACCACCTCACCTGGGACGTGCCCGGCGACGACGACGTGCGCCTGGGCTTCCACTGGCTCGAGCAGCACGGCGACGTGTCGCGCGCGGCCGCGGGCGACGCGCGCGCGTACCCGCCCGCGGGCGACGCGGCCGCGACGATCCTCGTCATCAACGTGGGCCTCCACATCGACGTCCGCGCCCGGGACACCTGCGAGGACATCGTCGCGGCGACGGAGGCCGCGCTCGAGGCGCTCCTCAACACGACGGCCTTCCGGGACGCGCGCGCGTACTGGGTCGAGACGCAGACGCTCCCGCCGGCGAATTCGCGCAAGTTCCTCACGGAGAACGTCACCTGCCACCCGGACCACCGCCAGCGCCTCGTCGACGCCATGCGGCCCATCGCGGACGGCCGCGTGACCCTCGTGCGCACGCGCGACATTCTCGTCAAGCACGAGCGCTACAAGGCCGAGGGCGACCTCCACATGCAGTACTGCAACGAGTTCCGCGCCGACGCGCTCCTCAACCACATCGCGCCCGCCGCCTGCTTCCCCGGGGAACCCGACGGTCGTTAAGACGGAGATAGACGGCCACGAGTCGGCCACGCCTAAAGTACTTCCTAAAGTCGTCTCTAAAGTCGTCATGTCCTGCGTACTATTGTACGGTCGCCGCTGACGTCATGACGATGAAGGGCACGGTGAAGGGCGCCGCCGTTCGCCGCGGATTCGTAATGGGGCTGCCTCATCGTCGGGCCGCGCTGGCCGCGCTGCTCGCGCTGCCGCATGTCGTCGGCCGCGCCCTCCGGGCGAACGGTACGAACGTCACGGCGGACCTCGTCGACGCGCGGACCGCCTGGTGGGCCGCGCCCTACCGGACCTGCGACGAGGACGTCTACCTGAGCGTCGTCATGGTCGGCCGCAACGACGACTACGGCGGCACGTTCCAGAAGCGCCTCGAGGTCTCCCTCGCCCTGAACCTCGACGCGCTCAACGGCGCCGCGGCGAGGAACGGCGCCTTCTCCGCGGAGGTCGTCTACGTCGACTGGAACCCGATCGCCGACGGCCCGACGTCCTACGACCTCCTCGGCGCCTACGCGGCCAACGCGGCGCGCGCGGGCGCGACCAACGCGACGACGCGCGTCCGCGTCGTCACCGTGCCGCCAGCCGTGCACGACGGCATCCGCGCGCTCTTCGTCGCCCGGGGCTTCCCCGCTTCCGGGAGCTGGCCCAAGGTCATCGAGTACTTCGGCAAGAACGTCGGCGTGCGGCGGTCCCGCGGCGCCTTCGTCCTCGCGACGAACCCGGACGACGTCTTCCACCGCAAGCTCGTGCAGTCCTTCGGGCTCGCGAAGCTCGCCAAGATCCACTTCTACCGCGCGCAACGTACCCACTGCGCCAAGTGGGGCCCGCTGCAGAAGGGGCCGTCCAGACCCGCCACGGCGTCGCCGAGAAGTGCGCCAAGGACCGGCGCCTGCCGCCCTTCTGGGACGCGGCGAAGCGGGCGAGCAAGGGCTCCTGCGCGAGCGGCGGCGTCGACTCTTGGTTCGACACGCACGACCCCAAAACGCACGCGAGCGTCGCGCTCACGCGGCCCTTCTGCTACGCGTCCGGCGACTTCTGGCTCATGCACCGCAAATTGTGGCACGCCGTCGGCGGCTACATCGAGGCGGGCGTGACGCAGACGCGGAAAGGCGGCCTCGTCCTCGCGGCCGTGGGAGGGCTCGACGGCTACAGCTTATGCCGCGCGCTGGGGCTCGGCGTGCCCCAGGTGACGCTCGACGGCGACTGCGTCACGCTGCACCTCGACCACGACAAGAAGCACGCGAACGGCGCCGTCAGGCGGCCGCCGGGCGAACCGGTGCCGCCGCCGCCGTTCGACGACGCCGCGTTCGCGCGGGTCGAGGCCGCGTGGCGCTCCCCCGCGCGCGGGCCCCGGCGCGCCGCCGCCGGCGACGCGGCGGCCGTCGCCGCGGCGTCGGCGGCGTTCACGCGCGCCTGGGCCGACACCGTCGGCGTCCCCGACGGCGCAGACCCGAACTGGAGCAACGCGGGCTGCAAGGCCATGGGCAAGGTCCAGGTGCGCCGGGAGCGGCTCTTCGACGCCGACGCGAAGGCGTACGCGCCGTCCCTCTTCGGCTGGCCCGAGCTCACGCTCCCCGCCGCCGTCGTCTGGCCCCCGGGCCTCTCCGAGGACCGCCTCGGCCGGTGCCGTTGACGACGGCGCTCTCAGCTTCCAAAGGGGCCGTCTGTCATTTAAGAAAACTACCCCGGCGGCGGGTAGCACGCGTCGAAGCAGGCGTCGATGAAGCGGTCCCGCCGCGTCGCGCGGCTCTTGTCGTTCTTGCGCTCGCGGGCCCGCGCGAGGGCGAGGCAGTCGAGCCAGCAGGCGTCGAAGTCGGTCCGGTCCACGTCCGCGGACGTCGCCGGCGGCGGCCGCGGGGACCGGTCCGCCGCGGCGCCGGCCGCGCACGCCGCGCCGAGGTCGCGCTTCGCGTCTCGCGTGAACGCGCGGAGGCGGTCGAGGGGCGCCGCGTAGCGCACGATGCGGCTCGCGTGGGGCGCGGGCACGTCCATGTAGACGCCCGGCACGTCGCGGTGTGCGTAAAAATAGGCGACGTCGCCGTCGACGACGAATCCGTCGACGGGGTGGTCCGTCGACCTTCCAAAGGACGCGGCCGTCGAGTTGAGCACGCGCCGGAGCTTTGAGAAGCGCACGCCGTCGCAGGAGAGCGCCAGCCCGAGGAACGCGTCGGCTTCGCCGCCGCGGTCCCGCACGACGGGGAAGAGGGCGAGCAGCGTCTCGCCGTCGGCCGGGTTCGCGTCCACCGCCGCAAAGTAGACGTTGTCGCCCGGCGCCGGCGGGTCCCGGCCGCCCTCGCGGTAGCCGTCGATGCGGAGCGGCGCGAAGGGCGACGCCGCGTACGTCGCGCCGTCGAGGGACGCGGACTGCGCGTGGCGCCCGCCGAACGTTCCGGTCGTCGTGTTCCGCCGCACGAGGTTCGCGCGCGCGAAGAGCGCCGCGGCGCCGCGCAGCGGCGCCACGCTCAACTTGCCGTCGAACTCGCAGCGGCCGCGCTGCTTCGGCCGCCGGTCGACGCAGCCGGGGTGGTCGCCGCGCGCGACGGGCGACGGCGGCGCGGCGCCGAGCGCGTCCAACGACTCCGCCGCGTAGCGCACGAGGCCCCGCCGCTCGCGGCCGGGGCCCGCGAGGCCGCCGACAGCGTGGACCGCGCCGCCGTGCCGGAACAGGGCGCAGTTGTGGGCCACCTCCGGCGGCCAGGGCATCGTCCGCGACCGGCCGCGCGCGGCGCACGACGATTCGCCGTCGGGCGCCCGCAGCGCCGCGTCGCAGTCGCGCCAGACGATCGTCCGCGGCTCCGGGTCGGCATGCGGGTAGGCGCCCGTGCGCGCGTAGAGCGCGTAGGCGCCGCGACGCCGCCGCTGCCAGTTCGGCGCGTCTTTGATGAGGCCAAAATAGCGGCTCGGGTCGCCGGGTTCAAAGGTCGCGACGACCTCCGCCGCCGTGAAGAGGGTAGCGTCGAAGGGCTCCGCTGGTGCCGCTGTTGCTGTATTGTAGAGGGCAGCAATGGCAATGAGGATGCTTGGCGTCATCTCACCATGCTATTGCATTGAATTGGGCGGGAACTTCAATAACTGGTTCAACGTATACAAGTTGTCCTTCAAGTTAGCGTCGAGGCGAGTTTAAAGGCGAGTAAGCGACCAGCAAAAATGCAGAGCACGATCGAGCGTCTTCAGGGAGAGGGTGGCGGCGGCGCGCGGCGACGGGGTCCTCGAGGCGCGTCACCAGTCCGCGGAGAGGAACCCGGCGTCGATACCCGGGCCGTACCCCGTGCTGTCTTCGTAGAGCTCCGCGACGGAGATGGGGACCCAGCCGTACTCGGGCACGCCGTCGGGGACGTCGAGGATGAGGCGGTGGTCGAGCTCGACCTTGTGGTTGACCTTGGTGGCCTTCTTGATGAAATCTTTCTCTTGCCAGTGCTCGTGCATGAGCTCGACGCGCTTCTGCATGGCCGCGAGGACCTCCTCCGTGTAGGTTTCCGGGAACTCGTGCGCGAGCTGCTTCATGGCCGGCTGGTCGCGGAAGCGCCACCAGCGGTAGTAGAGCGTCGCCGTCGACTCGAGGACGACGCTGCGGACCTCGAGCTCGCACTCGGTCGCGTCGGTGCAGTCCCAGCACCACTGCTCCGTCTCGTTCCAGGCATTATAGGCGTCTGCGTCGTCGTAATCGAAGGTCGCGTTCTCGCGGTGGCTGTGGTCGACGTAGTTGGCCCTTCCGAGGAGCGGCAGCGTGTACTCGAGGTCGTGGAGGCCCTCGGGCGCCTCGCTCTCGTCGATGGGCACGGCGCAGTAGTAGCTCTCCTCCGTGCCCTCGGTGCCGACGCGCGGCGTCCGCGTATCGTCGTACGTCGTTTTCAGGTAGCGGCTCCAGACGCGGTCCTCGGCGCCCTGCCAGTCGACGTAGATGTTCGTTTCCGCGGGGTCCAGGGCGTCGCCGCTCGCGTCGTCCTCGTACTCCTCGTCGAAGCTCCAGCCGAACCTACCAAAACCGTTCGTCGTGTTTCCGGGCGAAAAATCTCTCGAAAATCATCGCGGCCGCGGGACGCCGAGCCGAACTCGATGTCCATGTAATTGACGACGTCCTGGTCGTTCGCCCGGAGGCCCAGGTCGAAGCTCGCGCCCTCGGAGGCCATGTGGTAGGACCCGTTGAGGCGCGTGTCGAAGCCCGCGAAGAGCGCCTCGAGCTCGTCGTCGGACTCGCCGGCGTAGGCGAAGACCTCGAGCCAGTGATCGTAGCTATCCGCGTTGTAGGTCCGCGCGTTGAGCTGCCAAGGCTCGAGATCCGTGTGGTTCGGGTAGAGCATTTGCGGGATCTTCCAGTACGTCGGGCCCGTGTAGTCGTCGGGCAGGGCCTCGCCGCTGGCCGTGTAGTCCTCGAAGACGCCCTGGAGGCCCGGGAACTCGCCGCCCGTCGAGGGCCACCAGTCCCCCGGTTTGTGCGTGAACGTGTCGTAGATCGACGGGTTCACGCAGCACGCGTCGGCGACGTCTCCGAGGATCTCCCTGTCGCATCCCTCGCCGGGGTAGTTGAAGTCGTAGGGTTCGCCCGTGCCCTCGTAGTGCGCCTGGGTCTGGTCGCACCACGTCTCCACGCGCCTCGTCCAGAACTCCGGCGCATAAGCAAGGAGCGGGCCCGAGAACTGCGCCGTGTCGATGACGTGCGTCCACGTCGTCGCGCCGAACGACGCGTCGCCGAACACGCTCGTCCGGTCCCTCGTGCTGCCGCCGGGAAAAATGGGCAGCACGACCCAGCCCGCGCCGAGGAAGATGCCGCCGTCGTCCTCGCGGTCGTCCTGCGTCGCCTCGAAGCCGTAGCCCGACGCGGGCACGAGCACGCGGTTCGAGAGCGTCACGAGGCCCAGGTACTGGCAGCCGATGGCGCGCTCCGCGAAGCCCCAGCCGCGGCCGACGTCCGAGACCGGCTGGTACGAGTAGAGGCTCGCGCCGGCCAAGTACTTCGGCAATCGGCTCGCGCCGAGGGCGACGTTGTTGTAGACGCCGCCCTCGATGGACGCCATGCCCGACGCGTGCGAGAGCGAGTCCGTCGCGTACTTCGTCCGCGCTAAAGGCGCGATCCACTGCCCGAGGTAGCCGAACTGCGCCATGCTCGACGTCGACGTCGTGATCGGCTCGCCGACCTCGCGCTCCACCACCCGTAAAATGCGCGTGTACATCGTGAGGCCGTAGTACTCGCGCGTCGTCTGCGCCAGGTCGGCGAACGTCGCCGACTGCCCGCCCGTGGAGCCGTCGGTGTCGAACATGTCCGAGCGGGAGAGGCTCGGCTTCGGGCCGTGGCCGCTGAACTCGGCCATGCCCGCGCACTCCTGCTCGAAGCCCTGCGGGATGCAGGTCATGGAGTCGCAGAAGCGCGCCGCGTAGTCCGCGTCGCAGTTCGCCCGCGGGTAGCACCCGCGGTCCTTGACGGGGACGTCCGGCTGGCAGGTCCGCGTCACGACGTCGAACGCGTAGCCCTGCTCGGAGCAGTCTTTTTGCGAGTACGCGAACGTCGGCGCGGGCGCCGGCGCGCCGACGACCGTGCACCCGTCGCCGTCGTCCTCGAAGCAGAGGCAGGAGAAGGCCGGCGTCGGCGGCGCCGTCGGCTGGCCGTCCGCGCAGCGACACCACTTGCTGAATCCCGGTGCCGGGTCGCCGCCGAAGGTCGCCGCGTTGCACGTCACGGCCCCGTCGGCGTCCTTGAGCGAAAGGATGTGAACCGTGTTCCACATGGGCTCCGCGTTCGAATCCCAGTCGTTGCCGTTGCTCCCGAAGGACGCCCAGTCCCCGTCGCACGCGCACTCGCCGCCCTCGTTCGCGCAGCAGCCGAGGTCGTCGGCGCAGTTCCAGCACTCGGACGAGGTCGTGCACTCGGACGCGCGCGTGCCGGACGAGGTCGTCGACTCCGCGGCCTCGTCGACGCAGCGACACCACTTCGAGTAACCCGACGCTGGGTCTCCGCCGAACGACGCCTGGTCGCACGCGATGCTCGTCGGATCATAGCTCGAGTAGGTCCACATGGGATTGTAGCCCTCCCAATCCTACGCGCGGGTGCGTGTCACGGGGGGGTCTCGAGCGGACGCCGCGCGCGCGAGTCCGTTGCTCCCGTAGGCGGCGTATTCGGAGCAAGCGCACGTACCGCCCTCCTCGGCGCAACAGTAGGGGTCGTCGGAGCAGGTCCAGTACTCGCCGTCGTCGGTGCCGACCACGGTGCTGCTGCTGCCGCCGCCGCCGCCGCCGCCGCCGCCGCCGCCTGCGATGAGGACGCCGACGCAGGCCGTCAGCGCCGCGACGAGGACGAAGGCGGCGACGAAATGGATCGTCTTCTTCGAGGGCGCGGTCGCCGGGAGCGTCGCCGGCGCCTTGCCCGACACCTTCTCCGCCGGTGCGATTTCCATGCCGACCAGGGGCGCCGCGTCCGAGGCCATGCAATGCGCAGCTACGCAGTGACAGCTACGCAGTGAGCAGCAGATACGCAGTGACAGCTACGCAGTGACGCTGTCAATGGCGGCGGCGCAGCGAAGCACTTCGAAGCAACTGCTTCGAAGCAAGGGGATCTTGAAGATCCCCTTGTTCGAAGTGAGAATGCATCGAGCTCCGGCACCACGGACCCGGATCGGAAACTCTGACGTGCGAAGTCGTCGGATCTCGTCGCCGGACACGCCACCGGGCCCAGGCTCGAGACCGTCCGTGCGCCCCCCCGCATCGCTCGGCGCGGCCTTTTACGGTTTCGTGGGGGATCTTTCGGGGGCGGGAGGTCGGGGCCGCGCGCGGGGCCGCGCCGCTCAGCATCGCCACTTGGGCTGCCAGAGCTCCTTGATCATGCCGTCCCACCAGGCGCCCTGGGGGTGGTGCTTGTTCCCGGCGAAGAGGAGGGTGCCCGACGCGCCGGGCTGCTTCTTCGCGCGCCGCTCCGGGGGCCGGGTCGACTTGAGCTCGAGCCGGTTGCCGACGATGTCGAACTGGTGCTTTTTGGAAGCGAGGTTCCGGAGGTGCTGGGGCGAGGGCAGGCCGACGGGCTCGTAGACGCGGCGCGACGCCGCCGAGGCGAAGGAGCGCATCGACTTTTTCGAGCTGGCCGCGCTGCGCTTGGAAGGCCCGGAGAAGACGGACCGCGAGCCGTCCGTGAAGCCCGAGGGCCGGTCGAGGGGCGCCTGCTCGACCGTGGCCTTGAGCACGGCCTCGGCGACGGACGCGGGCGTCGCGTCGGGCTTGGACGCGGCGACCATGGCGACCGTGCGCGCGCGCTCCGCGGCCTCGGAGTTGGGGAACCGCGGCAGTGGCGCGCGGCGCGCGGGCCGGTGCGGCCGCGCGGACTGGGGCCGGGTCGCCGCGTCGGCGAGCGTGCGGCCGAAGCCCGGGCGCTGGGACCCGGCGGACGCCGGCCGCTTGACGACGGGGCCCTTGTGGGGCGCGTGCTTGGCCGGCCTCGCGAGCGGCGCGTCGCCCGGAGGGCGCAGCGCGCCCGCGGACTTGGGCCGCGGCGGCGCGGGCCGGCGCGGCGCGCCGGACGACGCGCCGGACGCGGGCCGCGCGCCGGCGGACGCCGGCCGGCGCTGGTCCGGCGTCGCGCCGCGGCTCTTGGGGGGCTCCCAGACGCGGCGCGCGCCCGCGTCGTCGGCCAGCGGCGCGGGCGTCGCGAGCACGGAGTCCGGCGACGGCAGCCGCTCCGGCGGCGGCTCGGCGGCGAGGAGGGGCGCCTCGTCCTCGTCGCCCGCCTCGGGCGCCGGGCCCTTGGCGTCCTCGGGCACCGTCACCGTCGGGTCCTTCACGTGCAAATACCCGAGCTTCTTCGCGGACTCCTCGGAGATCTCGCAGACGCCCCAGTCGATGCCGCCGCCCTCGTGCAGATGCTCGATGTCGCCGCCGAAGGCCTTGCGGAAGCGGTCGAAGTTGACGCGCTCGCCCGGCGCGAAGCCCGCGAAGCGGAGCATCTTGACGAACTCGTCGTCGGAGACGTTGATGAGGAACGACCGCAGGAGGCGCTTGATCTCGTCGGCCTGGATGCAGCCCGACCCGTCCTGGTCGATGTCCCGGAACCACTTGCGCACCTTGCCGCTGCCCGTGCGGAACTTCTCCCGCAAGAGCCGCGCGGCGTCCTCGCCGGACGAGGACGCGTGGTTCGGCGCGCGCGCGGCCATGCACATGCGCTCGTACTCGCCGCAGAGGCCCGTGCCGACGAAGGCGCCCATGTGGCCGTCCTCGCAGGTCGACGCGACGTAGTCCGGGTGGACTTTGGTGACGACCGCGGGCTTCTTCTTCCGCAGCTCCTCCATCAGCCGGTCCATGCGGTGCGCGTAGCGGTCGTCCTTGGCGCTCCGCACGCGCGGCCGGCAGCCCAGGGTCTCGTCGTCGTGGGTCGCCTGGAGGAACATGTTGTAGTCCACCAAGCCGTCGTCGCCCGCGATCTCGCGCCAGAACCGGCCAAAGTCGACGTCGTGCAACACCATGTTGAACTTCTCGAGCACGGCGCGGAACTGGCGCGCGTCGACGCGGCCGGAGCCCTCGGCGTCGATGGCCCGGAAGGCGCCGGCCCAGGTGCGCGTCGACAGGCGCACGTGCTCCGCGAGCATCTTGCGAACTTGAGCCGGCGCGCACCGCGGCACGGGCGCGCCCTGGCTCTTCGGCTCCGACGGCCGCCGGGGGCTCTTCTTCGGCGGCACCCCGTCGGCGGAGAGGTGCTTGAGCTCGTCGCCGATGGAGAGCATGGTGCCGTGGTCGCTGCCGAAGCGCACGAAGAACTCGTTGATGTCCAGGGCGCCGCTCCCGTCCATGTCCATCCACGCCCAGCACTTCTTCCAGTCGCCGTCCGTGAGCTCGATGTTGAAGAGGTGCAGCAGCTTGCGGATCTCGACCTGGCAGAGGCTGCCGGACCCGTCGAGGTCCAGCGCGCGGAACGCGCGCCGCGCCATCACGCGGTTCGTCACGAGGCGCACGCGGAGCGCCTCCTCGACCTGGGGCACGCTCCAGCGCGTCTTGCGCTCCGTGACGTGGCGCTGTCGCGCGAGGAAGGCCATGCGCCCGGGGTCCCGGTACTTGAAGCGCGGCTTCTCGCCGAGGACGACGGCGGGGGGGGCGACGGCGGCCATGTGTCGTGGGTGCCGCGGGGTGCGTCGTTCGCGCCGCTCACTTCGGCAAAGGTCGCGGGCGGCGTCGGCCGGCGTCGAGGTCGCGAAGCGGCCGGTGAACACCGCGGCTCCCGAGGAACCGTGGCGGCGCGGGAGAGGACACCGAGAGCGAAACGACCGCGTCGTTTCAGAGGGGCAGCATACCGGTAACATCTTTACACGTATCTTGAAAATCACGCGAGCGCGACGACCGCGAGGGCGATGGCGACGTTGCGCGCGGCCACGGCGAGGGCCCCCGCCGTCGGCGACAGGGCCCGGAGCGCGTGGGCGACGAGCTCGCGCTTGAGGCCCGACGCCGCGGCCGCGAGGAGCAGCGCGCGCGCGGCGGCGACGCGCGCCGCGCCGTCGAGCCCGCGCCACCAGGCCGCGGCCTCGGGCCCCTCGAGGAGCGCCGCGTAGGGCGCGAGGAGCGCGCCCGCCACCAGCGCGAGGCAGGCCGACACGTTCGCCGGCGGCGGCGCGTCGACGACCCGCCGCGCCTCCGCGCGGACCGCGGACGTCCACGCGGCGTGCCACGCGCCCGCGGCGAGGGCGCCCAACACCAGAAACACGAGCTGGGCCTCCAGATCGCCGTCGCGCGCCTCGCCCGTGAGGCCGTCCGTCGCGAGGACGTCGCCGTCGGACGCGGGGCCCGCTCGCGATTCCGCGACGACGCCGACGACGCGCGACGCCGCGAGCGCCGCGACCAGCGCCAGGAACCCGCCGCCGTAGGACTCGGGCCGCGGCGCCATGGCCGCCAGGCTCCCGAGGCTCTCCAGCGCCGCGCGCGTCGACGCGAGGTGCTCGCCTGTGTGCAAATCAACCACTGGAACGCCCTGTCCAGCAAAAACTTCAAACCTCTCTAGCTCGGTCAAATCGAAGTCGATTTGGCTGATTTTTGGACGAACCGATTGCTCTCGTCGAGTTCTCGAAGCACAGCCAAAGAGCGTGTGTCGAAGCATTCGAATACGCGCACATTGAAGTCGGGTTGAAGATTTGATTTGCACACAGGTGCTCGCGCGGCCCGAGGCGGTCGAAGCGGACGAGTGGCCCGGCGACCCGCACGGAGCTCGCCGCCGCCGGCGGGCCCTCGGCCCCGCGCCAGGCGTTGCCCAGGTCCCGCGCCGACGCGAGGACGACGCGCCGCGTCGCCGCGAGCGCGACGAAGGACGGTACGGCGACGCCGCGGCCGTCGAGCGCCGCCGTCGCCGCGAGCGCCGCGAGCGCGAGCGCCGCGCCGGCGCCGAGCGCGCCCGCCGGGAAGCAGCGCAGCGTCGGCGGGGCCCGCGCGCCGACGGCCCAGAACGGCAGCGCGCACGCGACGCCGCCGACCAGCTCCCAGGCGGCGACGACGCAGACGAAGGGGCACGTCGCCAGGGCGCGCGCCGTGCACGACGCGCTGCACGCCTCGAAGCCCACGAGCAGGGCGACGTACCAGGCGCTGTCGAGGGTCACGGCCGCGTCCTTGTCGCCCATGGTTCGCGTTCGGATGCGCGCGGATCACGAGCGGATCGGCGGTGTCGGGCTTCAAAAGACGAGATTGCCACAGGGTTTTGCGATCGGCATGCTTGAACCAACGTTGGACTAGTTATTGAAGGGGATGCGCGCCCGCCTGCGACCGTCAATGTTGCTAATCTCCTTGAACATTTGAGCTTTGGGAGCATCGGCAACGCGTCGAGCCGGCGGCAGCCCCCAACAGCTTGGCGCGGTGCGCCGGCGCCCTCCTTCACCATGGTCATCCCGAACCCCGACCTGGAGCTCGTCCCCGAGGACAGCTCCTCCGGCTCCGAGAGCTCGAGCGACGACGACGACGAGTCGGAGTCCGACTACTCGGAGGTCGACGTCGAGGCCGACGACGCCCACGTCGAGGTGTCGACGCTGCAGTCCTGGCTGGCCATGATCCCGCTCACGAAGTACTGGTGGGAGGCGCGGCGCGCGGACCGGGCGCTCCACAACATCAAGGCCATGCACCAGGAGACGGAGCGCGCGCGCCACCTGGTGGGTTTGATCGAGGCGGGCCTCCACGAGGACGCGCTCGCGGAGCAGATGAACGACACGGCCATGGACTTCTTCCAGTTCAACAAGGTCAAGCACGCCATGGAGGAGCACGGCCAGTGGAAGTGGCAGAAGCCGCGGCACCTCATGCGCACCGCCGAGGCGACGGGCGCGGACCGGGGCGGGAAAAGAGTGATGCAACGTCGCTTCAACGTGAGGGTTCCGCGCGCGATTGTTCCAAGAAAAACCTCCGCGCGTCGAGAGCGCTCCGAGAGATCATCGCTCGTCGAAGAATGAGCCGAAACGAGTGGAACATGGCCGAGCGAGGAGCCTTTGAAGTTGGGCATGTCGCACGCTTTTCCCGCCCAGGCGCGGACCGGGGCAAGATCGAATCGAACGCGATCCTGCGCCAGATCCAGCGCGAGTTCCGCCAGGGCTACCACGACCACCTCCTCACGAAGCTGCCCCTGCACCTCGAGGACTGGCTCGCGGTCGTCCGCGAGGACCGCAAGGCCGCGCGCGCGCGCGCCGAGGCCATGGGCCAGAACGTCGTCGAGGAGGTGCAGACGGCGGAGATGCTCGCGAAGATCGCCGAGGAGGAGAAGCGCAAGATGACCTGCACCTGGACCCACAAGGACGACGCCAGCAATCGGCGCTACTTCTGCAGCAACGCGCGCTACGTGCACCCGACGCGGACCGTCTTGGACGAGTACGGCGTCTCCGTGCCGGACACGCTCAAGGTCTGCGCGTGGCACGCCAACTCCTGCGCCGGCGAGCACGGCATGCGCATCCGCACCATCGCCATCCCCAACGACCAGGCGCTCTGCACGTCCTGCTACGTCAAGGAGATGCACGTGCCGCCCTGTGTGCAAATCAAATCTTCAACCCGACTTCAATGTGCGCGTATTCGAATGTTTTGACACGAGCACTTCCGCCGTGCTTCGAGAACTCGCTGAGAGCAATCGATTCGTCCAAAAATCAGCCGAATCGACTTCGATTTGACCGAGCTAGAGAATTCTCAAGTTTGGCCCCGACGTCCCAGCTCACTGGTTGATTTGCACACAGGTGCCGCCGGACGAGATCTCCGCGCTGCGCGTGCCGGGCGTCATGATCCAGGCGCCCCAGAAGGCGGCCCACTCGAAGACGCGCGCGGAGATCGAGGCCGAGGAGCGCGCCCTCGTCGTCGCCGAGGCGGAGAAGGCCTGCGTCGAGCGCCGCGCGAACCTCACGGAGACGACTGTCTGCACGCGGGTCGCGGCGCGGGACGAACTTCCCAAAGGCGCCTCTCCCGGCCGGTGCCCACTCGTGTCGGCTGATGTTTGGACGCGCGATCATCTAACGGAGCGGTCGAGAGGGAGAGAGAGGTCTCGATGTTTTCTTTCCGGAGCGCGCTCGATGTTGTTCTTTCCGGAGCGCGCGCGCGAGGAACACCGAAGCACTGTCACCCGTTTTTCCGCGCAGGTGGATCCCGGACAAGCTGGCGCCGCGCGAGCGGGGCCTGTGCTGCACGAACGTCATCATGGCGGACCCGGAGCACGGCACGCTGCTGCCGGTCTGCGGCTGGCACCGCACGGCCTGCGTGCTCACGCACCAGCCCGACAACGACCCCGCGTCGAAACCGGTCACGATCCCGAACGCGGACGGCCTCTGCGTGTCCCATTCAGGGCAGGAAAAAGGGCGATTCAAGTTTGCTTCAACCTGAGTGTTCCGCGCGCGCGCGTCCCGGAGAAAACAGCCACGCTTCGAGAGCGCTCCGAGAGATGATCGCTCGTCCCAAAATCAGCCGAAACGAGTGGAAATCGGCCGAGAGAGGAGCCTTTGAAATGGGGAATTTCGCACCCTTTTCCTGCCCAGGTCCCACTACGTGGCCAAGTACGGCCGCCCGCCCGACGACGTCGGCTGGCCCCTGCCGGGCTGCGATTTGCTGTCGAAGGTCCACGCGGAGATGGCCGAGATCATGGTCAAGAAGCACGCCTTAGCGCCGCGCGAGCCCTACCCGGGCCCGCCGGCGCCGCCGGCGCGGTACGTGCCGCCGCCGCAGCAGGACGTCATCGACGGCCTCTTCAGCGCCTTCAGCAGCGGCAAGAAGTTCGTCTACGGGCGCCAGATCAAGAAGATCCAGTGCTTCTACCGGCGCCACCTCGCGGCGCGGTGCGCGAACCGGCGGCGCCGCGCGCGCGTCGCGCGGAACCGCGTCGCGGCGGTGACGATCATCCAGAGCGTCACCAAGAGCTTCACGCAGCGCGTCATCGCGCTGCGCGAGGCCAAGGAGCGCTTCGACGCGCTCTACCTCGTGCAGCGGCTCTTCCGCGGCCTCGTGATCCGGCGGAAGGCGCGGAAGCGGCGCGACCAGCTCCGGCTCAACCGCGTGGGCAACTTTTTGTACCGGCGCATGCAGCAGCAGACCGTGGTGACGCTCCAGCGGAAGCGGCGCGACGCCTGGCGCGAGCGGCGCGCCAAGGAGATCGTGCACCGCGTCGTGCTGGGCGCCGTCGGCCGCTTCAAGGCCGCGGCCGCGCGGCGGCGCTTCCTCGAGCGGGAGAAGTCCCAGAGCCGGTTGGCGTCGATCATCCGGGGCCGCATGAGCCGCAAGACCGTCGCCATCAAGCGCAAGCACCAGGCGAAGATCGTCGCGAACACGACGTGGATCCAGGCGATCACGCGGTCGGCCGTCGTGAAGCGGCGCATCCACGGCAAGTTGATGCGGCGGCGCTGGGCCTTCGACACGATCAATAGGTTGGGCCGGGGCTTCATCTGCCGGCGCCGCGCGTTCCGGAAGCGGCGCGTCGTCGACGAGGCCTGGGCCATGGTCGGGCCCATGTCGAAGGGCCGCCGCGCGGAGCTCGAGCGGCTGCTGCCGCGGAGCTCCTACCCCATCTGGGACGAGGGCCTCGAGCCGGAGGAGGAGGAGGCGACCTACGACTCCATCGCCGAGGCCACGCGGAAGACGACGGACACGTGGTTCCACGAGAGCGACAAGAGGCCCTTCGTCAAGTACGACTCGACGGAGGTCGGCAGCGTGAGCCGCTTCGAGTTCCGCCTGGCCATGCACGCGCTCTGGCGGACCAAGGGCCTCGTCATCCAGCCCGTGGAGCTCGAGCCCTTCGTGAAGATGTTCGACAAGTACTCGGACGGCTCCGTGTCCTGGAAGGACTTTCTCAACTTCGCGCGGCTGTCCTACCGGCCGTGCTCGCTGCACCGGCGCATCGTCTGCGCGACGTGCATCTCGCGGGGCCCCTGCCAGCGCAAGGGCTGCCGCTGCGACGCCTACGAGAAGGACACGGCGCAGCTCAAGGACCTGGTGTGCAAGCACTGCGGCCACACGCCCTTCACGCACATGCTCGTGCCCAAGTGCTGCGTCGAGCCGGAGATCGACGTGTCCCAGGTCACCAAGGTCCAGCTCACGGACATCTTCGAGAACCGGTCCGACGCGCCCATGCGGCCCGACGCCGCGCTCGGCACCGCGGCCGAGGAGGAGATCGTCGCCCAGGTCGACGACCGGCCGCCGGCGCCGCCGACGGCGCGAAATCCGCGGCCGTCGAAGCCGCCGACCGCGGCGCTCGCGCTCGAGGGCGCCAAGGTCGTCGTCGTCCGGGACGTCGAACACCTCTTCGACGACGCGGCCTTCGAGAAGAAGAAGCCGCTCGCGCCCGTGTCCGAGGCCGTCTGCGTCGACCGGCCCGCGCGGGCCAAGGCGAAGCACGCGAAAGCCGCCGCGTCGGCCATGCGCGCCGGCGCCGTGACCAAGGCCGAGACCCAAGCCCTGGCGCTGACGACGGCCAAGTCCTTCGCGCGCGCGGAGACGGAGACGATCCGCGTCACGGAGCTCGAGGAGTCGATGCTCGAGCGCCACTTCGAGGGCGCGACGCAGTCCAAGGTCGAGCTCGAGCGGGGCTTCCGCATCACGAGGCCCATCCCCATGATCTTCGACGACGAGCTCCGGCTGACCGTGAAGGCCGCGGACGTCTACCTCGAACTGTTGGACCGCTTCTCCGACGAGGAGCTGGTCGTGCGGAAGCACGAGGACCAGGCCTTCGTGAAGCTCATCTTCGAGAACGACGTTTTTTTGGAGCGCCACTGGAAGAAGCTGCTGCGCGACGTGCGCTACGGCAAGATCAACCGCCACCTGCCCATCTCGCCCGAGCGCCGCGCGGCGCTCGAGTCGCGCATGTACCCGAAGCCGCAGCAGGCGAACAAGATCGACGCCGCGCTGAAGCGCCTCGGCTTCCACGTGCGGTCCAGCGGCCTCTACGGCTCCGCGGCGCTCGCCGCGACGAAGTCGACGACCGCGGACGCGGCGCCGCGCGACGACGACGGCGGCGCCCCGGCGGACCGCTTCGGCGGCTCGCGGCCCACGGACTTCCTCTGGGACAAGACGCTCAAGCTCGCCATGGCCGACGACGAGGACATCGCCGCGCAGGTCGAGCGCAAGAAGCGCGCGCCGCCGCCCAGGGCCGCGCGCGTCGAGATCCCGCGCCGCGACTCCACCGAATCTTTACCCGACGGCTTCAAGGTCGACGCGGACCGCGCGACGACGACCAAGTCCGTGCGCTTCGCCGACAAGTCGCTCGCGTCGTCGGCGTCCGCGCGGTCGCTCGCGTCGCCCGCCAAGAGCGAGTCGACGCACCGGAGCGGCACGCGGCAGACCGCCGCGTCGTCGGCGTCCGCGCGGTCGCTCGCGTCGCCCGCCAAGAGCGAGTCGACGCACCGGAGCGGCGCGGCGCGGACCGCGCGGAGCGACCGGTCGCTCGCGTCGTCGAAGAATAGCAACCGGTCCCAGCGGGGCCGGCGCTGGGACGACCCGGACAAGGGCGACAGCGACGGCTCCGACGACACGGTGCTCGAGCCCGACCTGCCGCTCGAGCGGCGGTCCTCGCACGGCGACGTCGACGCGAAGGCGGACCAGGCCGCGGTCTTCGCGACGGCGCACGCGATCTCGACGCTGCCGCGCGCGAGCAACGACGAGGTCCTCGAGGAGCCGCGCGACATCCGGCCCTGGCTCTGCCCCCACCCGGGCTGCGGCAAGGTCTTCAGCGAGAAGGAGTCGTGCGCGCGCCACGTCAACGAGGCCCACGCGGGCCGGCACCGCCTCGCCGTCGCGACGCCGACCCAGGACCAGTTTTTACGGAAATACTGGCCCGAGGAGATGCCCTGGGAGCGCGAGGACATGCTCGCGGCCAAGGCGCCGGACGTCGCGGCGTACAACTGCCCCATCTGCTTCATGCCGCTGCTGACGCAGGAGGACCTGAAGCGGCACCTCAAGGTGTCGCACAAGAAGGAGGAGGTGAAGAAGTGCTACAAGGAGCTCAAGGCCGAGGCGAAGAAGGCGCCGCCGAAGAGCGGCGGCCGCCGCGGCTCGGGCCCCGCGGACCGGCGGCCGCCCGGCGCGGCGACGGTGGCCGGCAAGCCGATCCTCGTGCCGCCCTTCTGCCCGCCGCGGCGCGCGCCCATGGCCATCTGCCTGCGCCACGCGCGGTCGTCCTTCCGCTGCCTCGACTGCGGCGACGCGCGGTTCCGCGGCGGGCCCAGGGCGCCGTGCTCGTTCTACCCGGAGGTCACGGTGAAGATCACGCAGCCCGCGGCGAAGCCCGGCGACCTGCCCGTCGTGGCGGACCTGCGCTTCCTCGTCCAGAGTGAGCGGACGCCCTTCGTCGTGGACCGCGAGACGGGCGCGCTCCGCCACGTGCAGCTCGTCGCGGTCTGCGTCGACGACGCCGCGGAGACGTGGGTCTGCGTCGCGTTCCTCTGGACCTACGAGGACCTGCGGCGGCGGGGCGTCGACGTGCCGCCGGACTTCGACAAGCAGCGCGAGTGCTACGAGGACAACACGGTCACGTGGATGCGCGCGGGCCGCATCGCGGGCTACTGCTACACGCTCATGTGCGACCGCCTCGGCTTCGGCAACCGGCGCAAGGCCGACGCGCTGCCGAGCCACCCGACGGACATGGTCCGCTTCGCGAACCTCATCTTCGACAGCGAGCACGGCGCGCCGGGGCCCAAGCGGAACCTGGACAGCGACGCGGACCCGCTCCTCGTCGGCATCAAGCCGACCTTCGCCGTCGACGACGCGCACTACGCCTAAGCCGTCGTGTTGTGGCTTGTGGCTTGCGGGTTGTGTTATGGTCATCGATCTTGGGGGGCGGGGACGCGACCGTCGCGGTCGTCGTCGCGCGCGGCGCGCTCGTCCGTCTTGGGTCGTCCGTCTTGGGTCGTGGTCGCGCCGCTACCAGCCGGGGTAGCGGCCGGCGAACGCGTAGGTCGGCGTCGCGGCGCCGCCGGCGCCGCGGCCGCGCGGCGAGAACGCGGGCGCGGACGCCGTGAGCTGCGACTTGGGGCTGTCCGGGTCGAGGGGCCCGTGCGGCGCGCCCGCGGGCCAGGTGTAGTCGCCGAAGCCGCCGGAGCCCGCGGACTCGGGCGACGCGTCGGGCGACGGCGCGTCGCGGAAGCCGTCGTCGTCGAAGCCGCGCGGCGGCGGCGACCGCGGCGGCTCGTCGAAGGACGCGCCGCCGGACCGGAAGGGCGACCCGTCGGCGAAGCGCGTCCCCCGCGCCGGCGACACGGCGGGCGCGAAGCCGTAGGGCGACGCCGGCGGCGGCGACCGCGGCTCGGAAACGGGCGACGCGGGGCTCCGCGGCGCGGCGCCGCCGCGGCGGGCCCGGGGCGGCGAGCCGCCCGCGTTGGGGCTCGCCGGTTGCGTCTCCTCGACGAGGCGCACGTCGACGGCCTTGGAGCGGCCCTTGTGGACGCCGCGGAGGAACGTGACGCGGTCGCCGATCGCCGGGTTGTAGTCGTCCGCGGCCTGGGCAGCAAAAGAGAGATTCAACGTCGCTTCAACGTGAGTATTCCGCGCGCGCGCGTTCCGAAAAAAGCATCCGCGCGTCGAGAGCGCTCCGAGCGATGGTCGCTCGTCCAAAAATCAGCCGAAACGAGTGGAAAACGACCGAGATAGGAGCCTTTGAAGTTGGGAATTTCGCTCTCTTTTGCTGCCCTGTCGGCGGCGTCGGACGGGTGGAGGAAGAGGTCCTCGCGGCAGATGCCCTCGTCGTTGAGCATGGCCGTGTCCGGCCGCACGAAGCCGTACCAGCCGTTGTAGTAGGTCGCCACCGTGCCGTCGAGGCGCCGCGACGTGAACGACCCGCAGAGCCGCCGGCTCAGGTGGACGATGGACCCGCCGAGGCGGCCGTCGCTCCGCGGCGGCGGCGGGTGCCCCCGGGACGAGCCCTGGGTCGGCGTGCCCAGGGCGCCGCCGGGCGTCGCGAGGCCCACGCCGGGCACGAAGGGCGGGCTGCTCGCGAGCGCGACGCTGAGGTCGCCGGCGCCGCCGGCGAGCGGCGGCGGCCGCGGCGCGCCGCCGGGCGACGCCGGGCCCCCGAGGCGGTGCGGCGCGCGCGCGCGGGGCGTCGGCGTCACGGCCGGGGGCACGAGCAGGGCGTTGGCCATCTCCAGCGCCTCCGAGCTCGGGATGCGCCGCAGCGTCGGCGCGGCGCTCGGCTCGTCCTCCGGCAGCGCGTCCAGGGCGCCCGCCGCCGTCGCGGCGCTCAGCAGCTCGTCGTCGTCCTGGTCCATGGCTCGTTCACGGTGGGTCTAGGTCCCCATGGGCGTCGGGGTGGGCCCCGCCGAAGCCGGCCTCCCAGTCTCACAGACGTCCTCTCAGGCAGTGGCTTTCGCCTGCTCTCCCGTACGGCCGTATCTGGCGCTTGCAGTACAAGTTGCACCCGAAGCCCTTGGCAACCAAGGGGATATAAATCTAGATGGGGTGGCAGGCGAAACGCGAGGTCCTCGTACTACTCGGGGCCGCCGCTAGCGTTTTCTTTCTTCTTCCACGCCGCAGCGCGCGGGCTGAGTGCAACGATGGCGGGTCGCGCGGCGCGGCGCGGCTGCGGAACCCTTCGACGGGGCGGGGCAGCGAATTTGGGCTGCTGAGATCATTGCGTTGGCTCGCGAGCGCGACGGTTGTTCGGCGGCGGGACGAGAGGGCGGCGGTGTGAGTCGAGTGTGCGATATTTTCTTGTCCTTAGAGGTTGGAGGCGCCCTATGGGTACCCGCGGGGGGCTCGAAACCTTCAGGACACACTTTTCCCACGATCTCAGAGCCTGCGCAGCCCCGGCGCCGACGGTGTCGCAACACAGTTTCTTGGGCAGCGTGCGGGCATTCGAGGTCGAGAACTTTTCGTGTCCTGAGATGCTCGAGCCCATCCATAGGTACCAACGAAGGGCTCTGCAGCGCCAGCAGACGGTCCACGACCATCATCATCGCGAACACGTCCAAGAGCTGCCCCAAAACCCCCTTCCTCGCGTGGCGCCAAACCGGACACGGTGCCCTCCAGCGCGCCTCGGTTTCCTTCCACCGGACCCGAACCGCCCGGACGCGTAAGTCTTGTCGCGGGCGCCTTCGCGGGGGAGCGAATACCGCTGCGGTCCGTCTGGGGCCGCGTCGACGACGGCGGCGTCGAAAAGTCCCCGGCCAAAAGTCGTCAACATTGCCCCAAAACGATGGGTTGCAGTACGAGGAGCTCGCGCAACATAATCTCGTTGAGCTGCCACCCCATACTATTTATTACCCCTTGTGGCAACGGGATGATGCTGCCCTCGGGCGGGGATTCTCGATGATGTTCACGCGGGAAAAGCGGTCGCTGTCGAGCGACGAGCCCGACGACTTCGCGCGGAGCCTCGCGCTCAACCCGGCGACGCTCCCGCGGCGCCTCTGCTACCTCTGCTGCCTCGTCGTGGCCACGGTGGCGCTGCTCGCGGCGCGCGTCTCCGGCCGCCTCGCGCTGGCGCCGGCGGCGGCGCGCCCCGGCGGGTCGCGCGGCGCGGAGACCCTCGCCTGCGCGCTGCCCGCCGGGCGGCCGGGCCTCGCCTTCCGGACGAAACCGTTCGCGCGCCGCGTCGCGGGCGACCTCGTCGTGTCGCTGACGACGGTGCCCGAGCGGCGCCGGTCGCTGCCCGTCATGCTCGGGAGCCTCGCGCGGGCGCCGACGCTGCCCGCCGCCGTCTTCGTCGTCGCGTCGGACGTCGGGCGCCGGTGCCCGCCGCCGCTCGTCGCGGCGCGGCGGCCCTCCAGCGACGCCGCGACGCTCGCGGTCCACTTCGTGCGCGCGGCCGCGGACCGGGGGCCCATCGAGAAGTACGTCGGCGCCCTCGCCGCCATCCTGGCCTTCGGGGCGCCGGAGTTCCTGCTCGTCCTCGACGACGACCACGAGTACGACTCGCGCGTCGCGGGGCGGGAAAAGAGAGCGAACTTCCCACCTTCAAAGGCTCCTCTCTCGGCCGTGTTCCACTCGTTTCGGCTGATTGTTGGACGAGCGATCGTCTCTCGGAACGGTCCCGAAGCATGGATGCTTCTTCCGGAACGCGCGCGCGCGGAACATCCACGTCGAAGCGACGTCGAATCTCTCTTGTCCCGCCCAGGCGCGTCGTCGGCGCGTACGCCGCCGCGCTCCGGCGGCGGCCGGCGTTCGCGTTCACGGTCCAGTCGCCGCCGAGCCAGCTGCGCTTCAACGCGTCCTTCCCCGTCGCCTTCGGGAGCCGCGGCGTCGGCTTCCGCCGGGCGACGGCCGACGGCCTCGCCGCGTTCCACGCGCGCGCCGTCGCCGCGGAGCCGCTCTGCCGCGTCGTCGACGACATCGTCGTGTCGGGCTTCTTCGCCGCGATGCACGTGCCCGTCGCCGACGTGCCGGGCTTCTCCTTCAAGCACCGGCCCTGGCGGCAGAACAAGTACGTCCACGAGACGTCCAAGGTCAAGCGCCTCCGCTCCGCGAACCGCACGCTCGACAACGCGCGCTGCCACGACGCCATCGCCGCGACCCTCCGCCGACGGAGGTAAAGGCGCTCTGTCCGACGCGGTCCGGGCGCGTCCCGTTCGCGCCGTGGTTCGCGCAGGCTGCGCGTTGAAGCCTCGTTGAACTTAGGTGTCTTCCTCGTATATTCTGGTGCTCTCGCGAGACGGCTGCCCCGAGGTGCGCATGGCGCGCTCCCTCCTCTGGCTCGCGTGCTCCGCGGCCGCGGCGGAGGTCCTGCACGTCGCCCAGGACGACGCCAGCGCCGATTTCGCGACGCTCGTCGCCGCCCGCGACTACCTGCGGTCCCTGCCCCGCGCCGCGGCCGCCGGCGCCACGGTCGTCGTCCACCCCGGCGCCTACCACGAGACGCTGACCCTCGGCCCGGACGACTCCGGGAGCCCGGGCCGCCCGATCACCTGGCGCGCGCTCGACGGCCGCGGCGCGGCGCTCAGCGGCGGCGTCGAGGTGCCCCGCGCGGCCTTCGCGGCCGTCGGCCCGTCGTCGCCCCTCGTGCGCGCCGACCTCTACGCGCAGGGCGTCACGCGCGACGACCTCGGGACCATGGTCACGGGCAGCGGCGTCGGCGACTGCCAGCACAACAAGACGGATCTGATCTTCGGCGGCGCGCGGATGCTGCTCGGCCGGTGGCCCAACGCGGACGTCGGCGCCGCGTCGTGGACCTTCGCGAACATCGACGTCGGCGGCGAAACGTCCGTGGCGATCAACGCGAGCGTGCAGCCCGAGGCCGCGGCGCGCGCGGCCGGCTGGGCGGGCGCGTGGCTCCACGGCTACTGGACGTTCGACTGGACCGATTCGTACGTCGCCGTGGCCGGCGCGTCCCGGGCGGGGGATCTGCTGTCCCTGACCCTGCGCAACGACACCGCGACGGAGATCAAGGCGAACGCGCGCTTCTACGTCGTCAACGCGCTCGGCGAGGTCGACGCGCCCGGCGAGTACTTCGTCGACGAACGCACCGGCGCGCTCACGTTCTACCCGCCGAAGCCGCTCGCCGAGTGGACGGCGGACGACGCCGTCGTGCTCACGGCGAGGCCCGTCGTGCTGAATCTCACGGGCGCGTCGAACGTCGCGGTCCAAGGGCTCACGATCGGCGACGGCCGCGGCGTCGGCGTGCTCGCGGAAGGCGTCGCGAACGTGACGCTGCGCGGGTTGACCGTGCGCAACCTCGGCCGGACGGGCGTCGTGCTCGACGGCGCGGGGTCGGCCCTGCTCGACTCGAAGGTCCACGACACGGGCTGCGTCGGCGTGCGGGCGTCCGGCGGCGACCCGCTGACCCTGAGCCCGGGGAACAACGTCGTCGCGCGCACGGAGATCCGGCGGCCCGCGCGGTGGAAGCGCACGTACATGGCGGGCCTGAAGTGGGGCGGCGTCGGCGACGCGTTCGTGAACAACACGCTCGCCGACGGGCCGCACAACTGCGCCCTGGGCGGCGGCAACGAGATCTGGGCCGTCGACTGCCGCTGGGAGGGCAACACCATCTCGAACTGCGCCTTCGAGGCCTCGGACACGGGCGCGTGGTACAGCTGCGGCCAGGCCGGGGCCTTCACGAACCGCGGCAACGTCGCGGCGCGGAACACGTTCTCGGGCGTCCGCCGCGGCATCGCGGGCCGGAGCGTCGAGGGCTGCGGCGGCGGCGTCCAGGCCGTCTACCTCGACGACCAGATGTCGGGCTGGACCTTCGAGGAGAACCGCTTCGTCGACTGCGACACGGGCTTCTTCGTCGGCGGCGGGCGGTCCACGACGCTCGCGAACTCGACCTTTGTGAATTGCTCGCTCGCGGTCCACGTCGACAACCGCGGCATGAACTGGGAGGCCGCGCAGTGCGGGGTCAACGGCTCCTCCATGGTCGATGTCGCGGCGGTCCTCGCCGGGCCCGCGGCCGCGGCGTGGTCGCGGCGGTGGCCCGAGCTCGAAGCCATGAGCGACGTCTGCGTCCCCGTGGACAACCGCGTCGTCGACAACCGGTACGACGCGCGCACGGCGACGTTCATCGACGCGAGCGACGCGGACCTCGCGGCGTGGCGGGACGTCGTCCGCGGGAACTCGCGGGGGGTCTGACTCTGACGACGGGGTCGGGCGACGTAAGTGTAAACAAGGGTGTCGTTACTGGGGCCGCAGATAGAACGACGGGTCCCGCGCGTACTTTGCGTCGAAGCGCGCGAGCCAGCGGTCGACGACGTCCGCCGGCGGCGCCGCGAAGGACGTCACGAAGGCCATGAGGTCCCGCGCGATGGCCCGCGCGAAGCCGCGCCGGTCGCTCGCGCCGGAGCCGACGAGGTCGAGGTTCGCGGCCGTCGCCTCCGGCTCGAGCGCGACGCCGACGCGCGCGACGGCCGCGCCGGCGCCGAGGTGCGGCGGCAGGCGGAAGATGCCGCTCGGCTTCTCGGCGCTCAGGCTCCCGAGCACGGTCCACGCGCTGTCGTCCGCGGAGAAGTAGAGGACCGCGCACGTCGCGGGCGGCAGCGCGCAGCGCGGCAGCAGGAAGAAGCAGAGCTCGCCGATGTCCGCGGGCCGCTCGACGAGCGCCGTGCACTTCGCGCTGTCGACCATGACGAAATTGGACACGACGGGCCGCCCGGGCGCCACGACGCCGAACCAGTCGACGGCGAACTGGGCCATGTCGTGCGTGCTCAGCGCGCCGCGTGCGACGACCGATGCGCGATTGCGCGCCGGTGCGCGCTGCTGCTGCGCGCTGGTGCGATGCTGCTGCGGCACCACGGCGCTGCGCAATGAGCGCTGCGCCTGCCGACGGCGCGCTCGGAGACCGATCGATTTCGAGCTCGGCTGCGAGTCGATCGAGTGCGGCTGCGGCATTCAGCGATTGCCGACCCTTGACGCGAACGCCTCGACGATGAGCCTCTCCGACCTGCGCCTCGAGGAGGTCCGGCGGGCCTGGGACGCGGCGGGCCAGGGGCACGTCCTCGCCCACGCGGCGTCCCTCGCGCCCGCCGAGCGCGACGCCCTCGTCGCCCAGCTCCAGACCATCGACCCGTTTGCGGCGACGGCGGCCTTCGCGCGCGCGACGGCGGCGCCGCCGGCGGCCGCGCCGCGCGAGGCGCTCGCGCCGCTCCCGGACGTGCCCGCGCTCGCGGGCCACCCGGAGCGCGCCGCGTGGCGCGCGCGGGGCCTCGCGGCCGTGCGGGCCGGCGAGGTCGCCGTGCTGCTCCTCGCGGGCGGCCAGGGCAGCCGCCTGGGCTTCGACGGGCCCAAGGGCTGCTACGACGTGGGCCTGCCGTCGCGGAAGTCGCTCTTCCGGCTCCAGGGCGAGCGGCTCAGGAAGCTCGAGGCGCTCGCGGGCGCGGCGAAACCCGTGCCCTGGTACGTGATGACGTCCGCCGCGACGGACGCGGCGACGCGCGCCTACTTCGCGCGGGAACACTACTTCGGCCTCCGCGCGGACCAGTGCTTCTTCTTCGCGCAGGGCGCGCTGCCGGCCTTCGACGCGGCCGGCAAGGTCCTGCTCGAGACGCCGTCGCGGGTCTGCGTCGCGCCCGACGGCAACGGCGGCGTCTACGGCGCGCTCGCAGCGTCCGGCGCGCTCGCGGACATGGAGCGGCGCGGCGTCGCGTACGTGAGCCAGTACTGCGTCGACAACGCGCTCGTCAAGGTCGGCGACCCGGAGTTCGTCGGCTTCGCCGCGGCGGAGCGCGCGGACGTCGCGTGCAAGGTCGTCCGCCGCGTCGACGCCGGGGAGAGGGTCGGCGTCGTCGCGCTCCGGGGCGGCCGGCCGGGCGTCGTCGAGTACTCGGAGCTCGACGCCGCCGACGCCGCGCGCGTCGACGGCGCCGGCGCGCTCGTCTTCCGCGACGCGCACGTCTGCGTCAACTGCTTCGCCGTCGCGTTCCTCGCGCGCGCGGCGGAAACGCTCGTCGACGCGCTGCCGCTCCACGTCGCGCGCAAGGCCATCGCCCACTACGACGGCGCGCGCGTCGCGGCGCCGGCGGCGCCGAACGGCGTCAAGCTCGAGCGCTTCATCTTCGACGCGTTCCCGCACGCGGCGCGGTTCCGGTGCCTCGAGGGCGACCGCGCCGCGGACTTCGCGCCCGTGAAGAACGCGCCGGGGAACGCCGACTCGCCGGACACGGCGCGCGCGCTCGTGTCCGCCGCGCACGGTGCGGAAGCTGGGTTATCCCAACCAAACTTCAGAACTCTCTAGCTCGATCACATCGAAGTCGATTCGGCTGATTTTTGGACGAATCGATTGCTCTCGTCGAGTTCTCGAAGCACAGCGGAAATTCTCGCGTCAAACCGTTCAATTACGCGCACGTTGAAGTCGGGTTGAAGATTTGGAATCCACGCAGGCCGCGCACCGCGCGTGGCTCGAGGCCGCGGGCGCGACCGTCGACGGCGCGGGGCCCGTCGAGGTCGACGCGGCGCTCTCCTACGACGGCGAGGGGCTCGAGGCCTTCGCGGGCGTCGCCGTCGAGGCCGGACTCGTCCAGGCGGAGCACGCGCGCGGCGCGGGCGGCCGACTCGCGAACCTCGCCACCTCTCACGACCCCTCTGCTCGCACATAGCTCCTCCGAAGTCCCGGTCCCTTTGGGCGCTCCAGAGCAACGCTGGCGGGACGACGGGCGCGCTCTCGGCCGGCGGCTCATCTAGCGCGGGGCGGCGCGGCGTCGCGCGCCGGCGCTGCCCCCCTAAAACATGACACGAATGTCCTTACTTCCACTGCGGCGGCGGCCGCCCTGGGGGGAGCGGCGGCGGCGGCCGGGCGCCGGAGGCGGACCGTATGGATCCTCCGCGGGGCGCCCGATGGGAGGCCGGTCCAGAGGTCTGTTTTGTTCCCCGCGGACCGGTCTCGCCGTATAGAACAAGGGGGGCTCTCCTAAAGGCGCACCTCGTCGTCGGCGGCGCGCGCGTCGTAGACGCGCGCGCCGCGTCATCGGATGGGGCGGGCGCGCCGGCGAGCCCCGCACGCGCGGGCCTCACGAGGATCAGCTCATCCAGCCGACGCCGCCGGTAAGGTGCGCGTCGTCGGGCGCGCGGCGGAAGTAGGCCTCCGAGTCGGCCTGGGCCTGGTCCTCGGCGTAGGGGCGGCGGAAGAGGGCCGCGAGCCTGTCGACGACGGCGCCGTCGCCGCGCTCCGCGGCCTCGTAGGCCTCGACGAGCATCCACTCGCGCGGCACGAACGCCGGGTTCGCGGCGTCCATCGCGGCCGCGTCGGGCCCGAGGGCCCGCCAGTCGTCGAGCCACGCGCGCCACGCCGCGGCGAGGTCCGCGTCCGGCGCGTCGTACCAGGCGCCGCCGAGCGCGCCGAGCGCCGCGGCGCCGTCGGCCGCGCGCGCGGCGCGGCCCAGGAGCCGCCAGAAGAGCGTGTGGTCCGCGTAGGGCGGCCCGCGCGACAGGAGCGCGTCGGCCCGCGCCCAGAGCCCGAGCGCCGCGGCGCCCCGCGGCGCGTCGACGCGGTCCCAGCGGACGGCGCCGTCGACGGTCGCCGCGGCGAGCGCCGCCGCGCCGACGAGGCCCAGCTTCGCGGCGCGCATGGCCCCCTCCGCGCGCCGCGCCTCGGCCGGCCAGCCCCGCACCGCGGCGTCGAGCGCGGCGTCGCGGCCGCCCGCGAGCGGGCGCAGCGCGTCGACGAGCGTCGCCCAGTTGCGCCGCGCGGCCTCGAGCGCGTTGCCGAAGGCGAAGTGGTCGCCGGAGCCGACCCACATCGCCCATGTTTTGTCGTACCTTTCGACGAAGCCGAAGGGGCCGTAGTCCACCGTCGCGCCGCCGACGAGCGAGTTGTCGGAGTTGTAGTTCGACTGCGCGTAGCCCACGCGGAGCCAGTGGCACGCGAGCGAGGCGAAGCGGCCCCGCGTCTCCGTCGCCGCGGCAACGGCCGCGTCCTCGAGCGCCGCGCCCGCGGGGCCGAGGCCCTCGCGGTCGTAGGCGTAGCGGAACAGGGCCTCGAGCTCCCGCCGCGCGCGCGGCTCGCCCGTGCGCCGGAGCCGCCGCGCGAAGAGCTCGAGGCTCCCGACGCGCACGAAGCTCCGCGCGACGCGCGTCGTGATCGCGCGCCGCTCGCGCCGCAGCACGTCGCCGCCGTGCCTGACGGGCTGGAAGTCGTCGTCGACGGCCGTCCGGTCGCTGTACCAGGGCCGCTCGGCGACGTCGGACGCCGACGCGCAGAGCGCGAGCGCGCGCGTCGTCGGCACGCCCAGGGCCGCCATCGCCTCGGACGCTAAAAACTCGCGCGTCGACGAGCGGACGACGGCGAAGCCGTCGCCGCGGCGCCGGAAGGGCGTGGGCCCCGAGCCCTTGAGCTGCGCCTCCCAGGCGCCCGCGACGAAGAGCGACGCCGCGCGGCCGTCGCCGTAGCCGTCGCCGACGCCGCCGTCCGTGACCTGCTCGCTGCCGTAGATGGACAGCGCGTAGGGCGTCGCCCAGGGCGCCGCGTGGAGCGGCGCGAGCGCCGGCGCGCGCGGGTCGCCGCCGGCGAAGACCGCGAGGAACTCGGGCCGCGCCGCCTCCGCCGCGTCGAGCCCCAGCAGCGCGAGCGTCGCGTTCGAGAACGCGAGGAGCCGCGGCGCGCCGAGCGGCGACAGCGCGAGGGGCCGGACGAAGTGGCCGCCGCGCACGTCGCGCGCGGCCGTGTTCGGCGCGTTGGCCGCCGCGTCGGGGTCGACGTCGAGCGCGGCCGCGAAGTCGTCGGTGACGCGAGCCGCGAGCTCCTCGAGGTCTTCGCCGGCGTCGTCGCTGCTGCGAGCGCCTCGAGCGGCCGCGGCGAGCAGGATCAGGCGCAGCATGCGTGTGCAGGTGCTACTGCTGGAGCTGGATGGATGGTCGTGTATGCTAGTGCTGGACGGTGGTCGCCCTGCGCTCACGCATTCAGATGAGCAAAGCCGAACTGCACCGCGTAGTCCTGGTCGAGCTCAGCTTCTCGCCCCCATTCCAATTTACGACGCCAATGTGACGGCATCTTTACTTCAGCGTTAGTCGCTTGTAGCCTGCTTGTCTCTCCCGACTGCGCCGTCCTTTTAAAAACAGCCCCCCTCGAGCGGGGCTAGTGGGCGCTGTGCTTCGAGAAGACGATGGACGCCTGGAAGATGTCGCGGAGCGTGCCGATGAGCTTGGACGTGTCGTAGCAGGAGAAGCCCTTGCCCGGGGGCAGCTCGTCCTTGATGGCCTCCGCGGCCTCGAAGTTGGAGGCGATGAAGAGGGCGTAGGCCGAGACCCGGGGGTCCGCGGTGAGCGCCGCGCCGAGGTCGCGGCCCGTGAGGTCGTAGCGGCCGAAGTCCGCGTCGGAGAGGAGGAAGACGAAGTACTCGTCGGCGGCCTTGGCGGCGACGTCGGCGACGGCGCGCTTCGTCGCCTGCAGCGTGTGGTCGCCGCTCTTGCAGGTCTGCGCGTGGGTGACCATCTTGCGCACGAGCTTGAGGCGCTCGAGGCGCGTCTTCGGCGGGCTCCCCAGGGCACAAGGAGCACGGCGGACGCGGCGCCCGAGTGGCCGACGACGGAGTACTCGTACTTGTGCTCGAAGCCGTCTAAAGCCTCCATGAGCATGATCAGCGCCTGGAGCGCGCGCGTGAGCCGGCCGTCGAGGCGGTTGTACGTGTACATGGAGCCCGAGATGTCGAGGACGAACTTGATGCGCTTCGGCAGCTGCTGGCTCAGCAGGCGCGCGGCGTCGTCGGGCGACCGCCGCTTGTAGATGTTCGTCGCGCCCGTGATGCCGTCGACGAGCATGAGCTCGTCGAGCTCGCCGTGGGTCTGGAGCCGCTTCCACGTGCGCTCGCGCTCGCGCGCCTCGCGGCCGAGGAGCGCGGCGCGGAGCACGCCGACCTGCGACTCGACGGCCGCGTAGAGCTTCTCGTACTGGCGCGCGTCCTTCTCCGTCATCTGCAGCTGGTGGAGCGTCTTCCGCCGGTCCTCGGCGCCCAGCGCGCTCGTGACCTTCTCGCGCTGCGCGCGCTCCTCGGAGGTCTCCCCCTCCGACGCGACGGGCCGCTCGTCCTTGATCCTGGCGGCGCCGCCCGGGTCCGCGGTCGCCCGGCCCCGGGGCTCCGTCGACGCGGGCGCGCCGGCGTCGTCCTTCGCCTCGACGTCCTCGGCGCCGCCGGCCGCGGCGGGCCCGTCCTTGAAGCCGAGCGCCTGCGCCTCCGCGGCCTTGGCCTCGCCCGAGCCCTCGCCCGCGGGCGTCTTGGTCGCGTCGCTCCCGCCCGGCGCCGCGCCGCGCCGGTCCCGCGGCGGCGGCGCCGGGCTCGGGTCCGCGTCCCGGTCCGTCGGCGCCTCGGACACGACGCCGTCCTGCGTGGCCTTGGCCGTGCCCTGGGCCTCGCGCTTCGCCTCGCGACCCGCGTCCCGCCCCTCGGCGCCCTCGGGCGTCTTCGCGGACGCGCCGTCGCCGTCGGGCTTGTCCGTGTACTCGACGCGCGTGTTCGGGCCCTCCTCGCCGTCCTTCGTGTTCTTGTCGGCGACGTCGTCCTTGGCCTTCGGCGGCGGCGGCGGCTTCTCGGCCTCGGCCTCGTGGTGCGACTCCTCGACGGCGTCCAGCACGCTCATGAGCTTCGCGTGGAGCTGCGGGTCCTGCGCGTCGAAGCCGAAGACGTCGGCGACGGCGCCGCGGAGGCCGTCGGCCGGGAAGCGGTCGAGGTGCTGCACGAGCTTGACGAGCTCGCGCGAGCTGTAGGGGTAGCTGATCGCGCCGTCGTCGTACATGGCCCGCAGCTTCTTGAAGGCCTGCGTGAGCTTGACGACCTGCTTCACGCGCACGCCGGGCCCGTAGCGCCGCAGCATCTGCACCTCGGACGCCTCGTCGGCGTTCTCGACGGCGTGGCACGCGAACGCGTCGCCGCACTCGCGGTAGAAGTCGTTGCCTAGAAAGGGGAAGCCCGGCCGGTTCGCGAGGACGACGAGGCGGAAGCCCGGCGCCACGGGCACGTCGCCCGCCGCGCGCGCCGCGGCGTCCGCCGCGGCGTCGGCGCCGGCGCCGCCCGTCGCCGCGGGCCGCGCGAGCCGCCGGCCGTCCGCGAGCTGGAGCTCGCCGTCGTCGACGAGGGCCTTCAACACGCAGACGACCTCCAGCGGCGCCTTGTCGGCCTCGTCGACGACGAGGCAGCGGCCGTGGCGCGCGGCCTTGACGAGGGGCGAGTCCTCCCAGACGACGACGCCGCCTTTCAGCGTCGGCGACGCCGTCAGCGCCTGCACCGTCGTGTCGCGGTGGAGCTGGACGTACTCGCGCTCCGCGTCCAGGAGCTGGAGCAGGCGGTCCGCGAGCTTGTTCTTGCCCACGCCCTGGTTGCCGATGAGCAGGAGGTGGCGGCCCAGGCTCCAGTCCACGAGCATGTCGCGCAGCGCCCACATGTGCGCGGCCATCTCGACGAACGGCGGCCGGGGCACGAGGTCCCGGCGCCGCGGCGACCGCTTCTCGCCCGCGGCGTCGCCGAGGTAGAAGGTCGACCCGGCGCCAAACGTGACGCACGGCGCGACGTGGCACCGCGCGGACGCGGCGCGGTCGCGCTTCCGCGACACGCGGCGCCCGAAGCTCGCGCCGCCGCGCTCCTTCGCCGTGGGCACGCCGCGCGTCACGAGGGCGTCCCGGAGCATGCGCCGCGCCGTCGCGCGCTTCGGCGCCGGCAGGAAGTCCTGGTAGGCCGCGAAGATGTGGTCCACGGCGTCCTCGACGCCGTCCTGCGGCCGGGACCGGAGGTGCGCGCCGATCTGCGCGAGGCGCCGCGCCGTGAGCAGCAGCGGCTCCAGGATCGACTCCGTCGCGACGGCCCGGCGCAGGGCGTCGCCGTAGTCCAGGAGCGCGCGCTCCTCGCCGGCCGCGAGCGCCCGCGGCTCGCCCGCGCCGCCGGCCTCGAGCGCGTGCCGCACGAGCGACGTCTGCTCCGCGGACGACAGCGGCGCGAGGGCGTGGTAGTGCATGAGGCCCGCGAGCTCCGCGGAGATCCAGGGGTTGTGGGCGCTCGGGGGCTCGCCCGCGCAGACGACGCGGAACGCCGGGTGCGCGCGGAGCACGCCCTTTGCCTGCAGCGCCGCGTCGTCGTAAATCTCCCGCAGCGCGGCGTAGGCCGCGGGCGCAACCAACCGCGTGCCGTCGGGGAGCTGGATCTCGCGGTCGCTCAGGAGGCGGCCGAGCGTCGACCGGAGCACGCCCGGCGCCAGGCGGTGCGCGCCGTCGAGCACGGCGAGACCGCCGTCGAGCGCGGCCTCGATCAGCGGACTCCGGCGCCACTCCGTGTTGCCCCGCGCGTCCGTGACGCGCCGCATGGTCAGGTCCCGCGCGCCCATGTCCTTGTAGCAGAAGACCGTGCGGCAGCGGTAGCCGAGCGCGGCCGCGAAGTCGCGAATAACCAAAGTTTTGCCTACTCCTCTTTCGCCGACGACGCAGAGGTCGACGCCGACGACGTGGTCCTGGACCATGGCGCCCAACACCCGGCGCTGCGACCCGCTCAGGATCGACGGCGCGCTCGGGGCCTCCGCGCCCGCGCCCGCGACGGCGACGGCCCGGACCTCGTCGCCGTCCGCCGTCCGGAACGAGAGGAGCCGCCGCGCCGCGCCCGAGTCCGGGTCGTCGGCGTGGGCCTCGACGCCCGCGAGGAGGTAGGCCGCCGGCGAGACGCGCACGGGCGCCGGCGCCGCGCCGTCCGCGGGCGCGGCGTCGCCGCCGTCGACGCGGACGTAGTCGAGCTCGAGGCCGGCGAGCGACGACGTCTCCGAGTCGCTCGAGCCCTCCTCGGCCGCGACGGCGACGCCCGCGTCGGCGTCGCCGGAGACCCGGAGGAGCTTGGCCCGCGCGGCGAGGACCGCGGCGCTCGGCGCGGCCTTCGCGACGGGCACGCCGTCGGCGTCGAGCGACGCGTCGTCGTCGTCCGAGTCGTCGTCGCCGCGGCCGACGGGCATGCCGTCGGCGTCGAGCGACTCGTCGCTCTCGCTGGAGGCGCCGTCGTCGAGGCGGCGGCCGTCGGCGTCGTAGCGCACGCGGACGCGCCGCCCGTCGGCGTCGTACTCGAATTCCGAGTCGCTGTCCGAGTCCGAGTCGCCGCGGAGCCGCCGCGCGAGCGCGGCGCGCGCCACGTTCGGCGCCGGCTCGGCCGCGGGCGCGCCGTCCGTGCGCGGCGCGGCGAACTCGGGCGCCTCGGCGCCCGCCTTCTTCGGCTTCGGGGCCTCGCGCGGGACCCGCTCGCCGGCGGGCGCGGCGACCTTGCCCGCGAGCCGGGGGGTCGGCCCGAAGGGCGTGGACCCGCGCGGGTCCTCGGCCTCGACGACGTCGAAGCCGGCGTCGTCGAGCCAGGCGTCGAGCTCCGCGCGGCCGTCCGCGTCGAGTTTTAAAGATTCGAGGAGGTCGTAGCAGTACGCGCGCTTCAGCGCCGCGCCGGGCGGCAGCCGCGGGAACGCCGCGAGGAGCGCGGCCGTCGACTCGACGGCGCCGTCGGGCGCCCAGGGCCGCGCCGCCGTCGGCTGCTCGCGCATGACCTGGTCCGCGCGCCAGTCGGGCACCTGCGTGGGAAACGACCGGTGGAATGGCCCCGTCCGGCAACACTTCAAACCTCGCTATCTCGGTCACATCGAAGTCGTTTCGGCCGATTTTTGGATGGATCGTTTTCTCTCGGCGAGTTCTTTTCAGACAGGAGAAAAACGATGTCGAAATCGTGCAAACATATGAATATTGAAGTCGTGTTGCATATTTTGTTTCACACCCAGTCGGGCACGTGGACCTCGCCGCCGCTCTTCGCCGCGGCCGCGTTGCTCCGCATGCGCGCGGTCTTGCGCAGCGACGGCTCCCAGAGGCGCCGCAGGGCGCTGACCATGGCGCAGAGCTTTTTGGTCTTGTCGAGGACCGCGCGGCGGTGCGCCAGCGGCGGCGCCGCGGGGAGCGCGCGCGCGTAGACGCGCTCGACGGCCGCGAGCGCGGCCTTCTCCAGTTCGACGCGGCTCGGCGGGCCGAGCGTGTAGGCCGAGAAGCGGGAGCGTAACGGTGGATCGAGGGGGTTGCCCGCGTGCTTGGGCACGGCGACGCCGATGGCGACCACGATGAAATCCTCGTGCGTGCGCCGGAGGCCCCGGACGTCCTCGAGGCGCGCGCGCGCGGCTTTCACAGCGTCCGCCCACCCCTCCTCCCCGTCGACGAGGCCGCTCGCCCGCTCCGCGTCCTCGGCGCAGAGGGCGTCGAAGCGTTTGGCGTCCATGAGGAAGGTGCCGTCGTCGAGCGCCATCTCGCGGTTCTCGAGCAGGTTGTTCAGCAGCGGCAGGACGTTGCGCTCCGCGCGCTCGACGCCCGAGAGCACGAGCACGCGCCCGTGGAGCGCCGCGAGCACGGGCGGCTGGTTCGCCCAGACTAACGCGCCGTCGCGGATCTCGCGCCGCTGCTTGAGGTCGCCCTCGGACGTGTCGCGCGTTAAAGCGACGAACTCGCACTCGCGGCCCAACAGCTCGCAGAACTGCAGAACGAGCGCGCGCGGCCGCGGCCCCGGGTCCCCGATGAGGAACATGTCGTGCTTCAGCGCCAGCTTCTGCATCATCCAGCGCAGCGCCGCGATCCAGGTCTTGGGCATGGGGCTGCCCTCGCGGTCGTCGGGCGAGTACGCGCGCGCGCCGCGGCAGCCCGGCGAAAAGGGCACGAGCGCGGCGTCGCCGCGGCGCTTCGCCGCGGCGACGGAGCCGCCGCGCGCGTCGGCGACGACGACGGCGCTCTCGTCGACGTCGAGCGCGAGCTTCGTGAGGTCGACGCCCGCCTCGCGGCGTTTTCGGAGCGCGCGCTTCTCGTCGGCCGCGAAGTTTTCGTCGTCGTCCTCGCGCATCGCGCCGCACATGACGAAGCCGTCCTGCTTGAGGGCGTTGTCCAGCGTGACCTTGAGCGGCGGCACGTGGGCGTCGAAGGCGAAGACGTCCGCGAGCGCCGCGTCGACGCCGTCGTCGGCGAACGCGTTCAGGTGCTCGCAGACCTTGACGAGCTCGCGCGCGGAGTAGGGGTAGGCCAGCCGCGCCTCGTCGCGCTGCTCCCAGGCCTGGGGCGACTCGGCGAGGTCCCGGAGCTTGCCGAAGGTCGTCGAGAGCTTCGTCACCAGCGCGTCGGGCACGGCCGGCGCGTACGCCTTGAGCATCGCGACCTCGGACCGGACCTCCGGGTTGTCGACGCCGAAGGACGCGAAGGCGTCGCCGCACTCGCGGTAGAAGTCGTTGCCCTGGAAGGGCCGGCCGGGCCGGTTCGCCAGCACGATCATGCGGAACGCGTCGTCGATCCAGAGCGTGTCGTCGTCGGCCTCGGCCGCGTGCCCGCCGAGCGACCTGGGCAGCAAAAGGGTGATTCAACGTCGCTTCAACGTGAGTGTTCCGCGCGCGCGCGTTCCGTAAAAAGCATCCACGCTTCGAGGCCGTTCCAAGAGATGATCGCTCGTCCAAAGATCAGCCAAAACGAGTGGAAAACGGCCGAGATCGGAGCCTTTGAAGTTGGGAATTTCGCACCCTTTTGCTGCCCTCCGAGCGACCGCCGCAGGCACCGCCGGCCGTCCGCGAGCTGCAGGTCGCCGTCCTCGACCAACGCCTTCAAAATGCACACGACCTCCAGCGGCGCCTTGTCGGCCTCGTCGACGACGAGACAGCGGCCGTGCCGGAGCGCGCGGACCAGGGGCGAGTCGCCGCGCGAGACGACGCCGTCCGAGAGCACGGGCGCGGACGTCAGCGACCCCACGGTCGTGTCGCGGTGGAGCTGGACGTACTCGCGCTCGCACCTGAGCAGGTGGAGCAGCTCGTCCGCGATCTTGTTCTTGCCCACGCCCTGGTTGCCGATGAACAGCAGGTGGTGGCCCGCGCGCCAGTCCAACAACGCGTCGCGCAGGAGCCACATGTGCGAGTGGATGGGTACGAATAAAGGATCCGGCACGAGCTCGGGCCGCGCCGGCGCCCGCGTCGGCGCGGCGACGTCGCCGAGCACGAGGTGCTCGACGCCGCGGCGCTCCGCGTAGTCCGGCGCGGGCGCCGCGCGGCCCGCGCGCTTCGCCAAGAGCGCGAGCTGGCGGTCCTTGCCCGGCGCGGACCGCGCGCCGTTGATCGCGACGCTCCCCTCGACGCAGGGCAGCCCCGCCTGGCGGCAGGCCGTGTTCGCGTAGCGCTGCACGGCGTCGCGGTCCGCCGGGTCGAGGTACTTCGCGTAGGCGCCGACGGCCTTGTCGATGCAGTCGTCGGGGTCGTGGTCGAGCGCCGCGGTCCGGGCGGCTCTTAACAACTGGCGCAGCGACAGGGCGCAGAGCGCCAGGGACGTCGCCGGCGCCGCGACCTTCTTTTCCATCGCGAGCTTGTCGCGCTGGTACGCGTGGTCGCGGATCGACTTGTTGTAGCTCAGGAGCACGTCGACGACGACGTCGCCGTCGGGCGCGGGCCCGAGCTCGCGCTTCATGAGCTTGCGCTCGTCGTTGGGCTCGAAGACGGGCGCCACGTGGAAGTGGAAGAGGGACGCGAGCTCCGGGTCGAGCCACTGGCCCCGCCGGTCGTCGCGCGTGCCCGATGGCACGGACCCCGCGATCGCGACGACGCGGAAGCTCGGCGACACGCGCCGCAGGCCCCGCGCGCGCAGGTCCGTCTCCGACAGGCCACCGTGGAGCAGCTCCGCCCAGCGCCGCGGCGCGCAGAGCCGCGTCCCGTCCGGGAGGTCGAGCTCCCGGTCGCTGACGAGCCGCGCGAGCGTCGCGTACAACAAGCCCCGGGGCAGCCGGTCGACGCCGTCGAGCACCGCCACATCGCCGCGGAGCGCCGCGTCCACCAGCGCCGAGTCCTTCCAGCCCGTGTTGCCCCGGTCGTCCGTGACGCGCCGCTGGAGGAAGTCGCGCGCGCCCATGTCCTTGTAGCAGAAGATCGTCCGGACGCGGTAGCCGAGCGCGTCCGCGAAGCAGCGCGCCAAGGCCGTCTTCCCGACGCCCCGCCAGCCGCAGAGGCAGACGTCGATGCCCGCGCAGTGGTCCCGGAGCATGGCGCTGAGCACGACCTGCTGCTTCACCGTCAAATCCACGGCGAACTTCCGGGGCGCGTCGCGCCCTCCGAAGACGCCGTGCTGCGTCATGGCCGGCGGCTCCGCGGAGTTCGACGGCGTCTCGAACCGTAAAACGACGCGCCGCTCGCCGTCGCCGGCGTCGAGCGACGCCGACGTCGCGAAGCGGTAGAGCGCGTCGCCGTCCAGGCCGTCGAGCACGGGCAGGCCCCGCGCGTCGAGGCGCGTCTGCTTTAGACCGAGCGCCTGGTACGCCGCGTCCACCAACCGCCGGTCCGCGGACGACGGCGCGAATAACAGACCGTGCGGGTAGGCCCGCGCGAGCTCCGCGTGGACGGGCATGCGCGGGAAGAGCGTGCCCAGCAAACAGACGGAGCTCGCGGCCGTCGCGGGAAAGAACGGCGCGGCCGCGCGCGCGTAGACCGTCGCCGCGGCCGCCTTGGCGTCCCTGCCGCCGGCCCGCTCCGCCGCCGCGTCGGCGTCGGCGTCGCGCGCGCCGTCGAGCGCGTCGGCGAGGCGCGCGAGCTGGCGCACGGCCGTCGGATCCGCGGGGTCCTGCGCCGTGCCGACGTTGACGAGCGTCGCGAGCCGCGTCGCGATGCCCTCGCGTTTGAGGTCGAAGCAGGAGAAGCGCGACCGCAGGGGCGGGTCCAGGGGGTTGCCCGCGAACTTGGGCACCTGGGCAGGACAAGAGTGCGAAATTCCCAACTTCAAAGGCTCCTCTCTCGGCCATTTTCCACTCGTTTCGGCTGATTTTTGGACGAGCGATCATCTCTCGGAACGGTCTCGAAGCGTGGATGCTTTTTTCAGAACGCGCGCGCGCGGAACACTCACGTTGAAGCGACGTTGAATCACCCTTGTCCTGCCCTGTTGGGCACGGGCACGCCGATGGCGACGACGACGAAGGCCTGCGACGCGCGGCGGAGGCCCTCGGCCTCCAGCGCCGCGGCCGCGTCGGCCTCCGTCGTCGCCCCCGCCGCCGCGCGCTCCCGGGCGAGGGCGTCGAAGCGCTCCGGCGACGTGAGGAAGGTGCCGTCGTCGAGCGCCATCTCCCGGTTCTCGATGAGGTTATTTAACGTCGGCAGCACGTTGCGCTCGGCCTTGTCGACGCCCTCGAGCACGAGCACGCGCCCGTGGAGCGCCGCCTCGACGGGCGCCTGGTTCGCCCACACTAAGGCGCCGTCCCGGATCTCGCGCCGCTGCTTGAGGTCGCTCTCGCAGGTGTCGCGCGTGAGCGCGACGAATTCCGCTTCGCGGCCCAGAAGGTCGCAGAACGCCGCCACGAGGCCCCGCGCGCGCGGGCCGGGCTCGGACACGAGGAACATGTCCTGGCGCAGCTCGACCTTCTGCATCATCCACCGGAAGGCCTCCAAAACTTCCGGCGACAGCCAGGGCTTCGCGCCGCGGTGCGCCGCGGGTTTCGGGACCCGCGTGGCGTCGCGCGGCGACACCTTGGCCGCCGCGACGTCGCCGATGCGCACGGCGGCGACCACGCCCGCGCCCGGCGCGTCGCGGGGCCGCGCCTCGATGAGCGCGCGCCCGTGGGCCATGACCAGCTCGTTGCGCTCCGCGGGCGACAGGTCCCGCTCGCCCTCCTTTTCCGCCCGCGTCGGCCCCCGGACCATGGACCACGTCTCCGCGAGGGGCGGCGTCGCGTCGATGGCGACGAAGCTGCCCGTCTTCGCCAGGGCCTCCGCCTCCTTGACGGCGCCGGCCTGCTTCACCAGGAACTGCTCCGAGCGGATCCAGTCGCCGCCGTCGTCGTCGTCGCTGTCGGCCTCGTCGCGCGCGCGGAGCCGCGCGGCCTCGTCGACGCCCGCCCGCTCCTTGAGCAACGTCCGCAGCATCTCCACGTAGGGCTGCAGGTCGCGCGTCACCATGAGCGCCGGGTTCTCGTTGACCAAATTCGCCAGATCCTCGAGCGCGCGCCGCGATTCGCCCGCGTCGCCGACGCCGCCCCCGCGCTCGAGCCGCTTCAGGCACTCGCGCAGGCGCTTCTTGTCGACCATGAGGCGCAGTTCCACGTGCCGCAGCAGCGTGTCGGACAGCGTGACCCAGCCCTTTAAATTGCCCGCGGCGTCGTTCGCGGATTCGTCGACGAACGCGCGCGTGACCGCCCGGTCGTGGTAGAGGTGCGCGGCTTTCGCCCAGGGGTCGCCGGGCGTCGGCGCGTCGGCGACGAGGATGCTGCAGGTCTCGAGCGCGCGCACCTCGCAGCCCTCGGGCACCGTGCCGACCTCTTTCGAGTGCAACTCGGGCCGCTCGCGGACCTTGAGCCCCAGCAACCCGACGACTCGGTAGGGCTCGCCGCGCGCGCCGTCGACGGCGTCGGGGACCTTGCGCTTGTGCTTCACGAACTCCTCCGGGTCCCGGAAGTAGCCCGTGGCGCCGTCGCGCGTCGTGAAGAAGTAGCCGGCGCGGAAGCCGGAGAACTTGGCCGCGTCGACGAAGTCCGGGCCGGCGATCTCTTCGACGACTTCGTAGGACGACGCGTCCGAGTCGAAGGACTCCGTGTCCGAAAACCCGCCCTCCTCCTCCGCGAGGCGCGCGAGGGCGACGGCCTCCTCGGCGGCGCGGCGGTCGTCGTCGATCTGAGCCTGGTCCTCCGGGTCGGCGGCCTCGTCGACGGGCTCCGGCGACGTCTTCGGGTAGAGCTCGACGTTCTTGAAGGACACCCAGCCGTTGACCGGCGCGCTGATGCGCACGCGCGCGCCGTTGGCGTTCTCCATGACGCCCACGGCCGTCACGACGACGCGGTGCGGCAGCTCCGCGACCATGGCGGACCCGAAGCCCGGGCCCTCCCGGACGATCGCGCCGCACCGCGTCTTGACGAAGCAGCGGCTCGGGCGGAGGGCGCTCCGCGACTCCTTGCGGCCCGTGGGCTTGGACCCGGGGAAGTTCACCGTGCCGGGGAACTCCATGGCCGTGGGTCTCGTTCTCTCGGCGTCTTTTTGTCGAGGTTTTCCGTCCGCTCTCGCAGCGAGGACGCGCGGGCGTTCGAGGCGCTGTTTTCGAGCGCTTCTTCGGCTGAGCGGCTGGGTGCTCGGTGCCGGCGGCGGCCCGGCGCCACGCGGCCGGCGTAGAACGAAAAGTCGCCTACCACCTCGAGCTGCGACTGCTGCCAGTCGTCGAGACAGAGCCTAAAAACTCCTGTCTTGCCTTTTTTTACCACAGCATTTTGCGATAAGCCGATGGCGCCTCGCGCTGCCGCCATCGTAGCCGCGGCAGCCGCCGCAGCCGTCGTCGCAGTCGCGCTGCTGCGCCGCCGACGGCGCAAGAAGGCCTTGCCGCCGGGCTTGACGCTCTTCGAGCGCGTCCTCGACGCCGGCGCCTGCGACGCGCTCGCCCGGGTCGTCGAGGACCTCGCGGCGCGCGGCGCCCGCGGCGAGCTGGGCCCGCGGTGCTACACGCCCGTGTCGTCGCCGTCCTTCGCCGAGCGGCGGCAGAGCCGCGTCATGCTGCAGTTCGGCGCCTACGCGAACGCGAACCGCGTCGAGAACGCCGCGACCGCGCCGCTGCCGCGGGAGCTGCGCGCCGTGGCCGAAAGACTCGTCGACGCCGGCGTCTTCGCGGCGGCCGAGGCGCCGGACGCCTGCTGCGTGAATCTGTACGAGGCGGGCCAGTGGATCCCGGACCACGTGGACAACGGCAAGTTCGCGAGGCCCTTCGCGACCGTGTCGCTCGTCTCCGCGCAGGACACGGTCTTCCGGCGCGACGGGGCGGAGGTGCGCCTGCGGCTCGACGTCGGCTCCTGCCTGCGCGTCGCCGGCGAGGCCGCGGACGCCTGGACCCACGCCGTGCCGCCCGTGACGGCGCGGCGCGTGTCGCTCACGTTCCGCAGGTTGTCGGCCGCGACGCGGCAAGCCTTCGACGCGGCCAACGACGCGACGGCGTCGCGGCGCGCGCGGAAGAAGGCGGAGCGCAAGGCGAAGAAGCGCGCGCTGAAGCGGACGCCCGCGGCGCCGGCGCCGGCGCGGCGCGCGAACCCGCGGTCCGCGCCACTCGCGCTGTCGGAGCCGGCCGGCGCCGCGACGCCCGCGGTCGAGGTCGAGCACGTCTGGAAGGTCTACGACGCCATCGCCCCCCAGTGGCACGGCACGCGCTACAAGGCCTGGCCGAGGGTCGCCGCCTTCTGCGAGGCGCGGTGCGGGCTGGGGTCCTTGGTCGCGGACGTGGGCTGCGGCAACGGCAAGAACGCGCCCGCTTTGACGGCCAACGGCGCGCACGTCGTCGCCTGTGACATCTCGCTGGCCCTCGTCGAGATCGCGAAACGCGAGCACGCCGGGCGGCGCTACGACGCGGCCGTCGGCGACTGCACGCGCGTGCCGCTGCGGTCGGGCTGCTGCGACGTCGCCGTCAACATCGCGGTCATGCACCACCTGTCGACGGACGCGCGGCGCCACCGCGCCGTCGCCGAGACGCTGCGTGTCTTGCGACCGGGCGGCACCGCGCTCTTCTACGCCTGGGCGCGCGAGCAGCGCGAGTTCGAGGCGCGGAGCAGGGCAGCACAAGAGAGCGAAATTCCCAACTTCAAAGGCTCCGATCTCGGCCATTTTCCACTCGTTTCGGCTGATTTTTGGACGAGCGATCATCTCTCGGAACGGTCTCGAAGCGTGGATGTGTTCTCCGTAACGAGCGCGCGCGGAAACTCACGTTGAAACGACGTTGAATCACTCTTTTGCTGCCCAGGCGCGGAGCGGCCACGCGTTCGCGAGCGCGGACGTGCTCGTGCCCTTCCACCTGCGCAAGCACGGCGCCTACTGGGACGCGGCGACGGCGCGGCCCGCGCCGGCCCACGCCGTCGACGACGCGGCGAAGAACGCGACGGTGCTCCAGCGCTACTGCCACGTCTACGCGGAGGGCGAGCTCGCGGCGCTCGTCGCGGCGCACGCGCGCGTCGACGACGCCTACTACGACGAGGGCAACTGGGCCGTCGCGTGCACTAAGGTCTAGGGGGCGCGCCGTCTCCGGCGGGAGCGGCGCCAGGAGCGGCGGTCGTCGCCGCGTTCCCAGCGGGACGAGCCGACGCCGTCGACCTCGCAGCGCGCGAGCTGGAACAGGCTCGACGACGTACCGCGGAGCGTGCGGACGCGGCAGTCGACGAGGAGCACGTCGCTCCCGTGCGCGCGGATCGCGCCCTCGACGACGACGCCCTCGAGCTCGAGGGACGCGTCGGCGACGTAGAGCGCCCGCGACGACGACGACGCGAGCACGGCGCCGGACGGGCGGCTGAAGAGGCGCAGGTGCTTGCCCATGATGCGCCCGCACGCGAAGTCGTCGCTCGCGTAGCGCACAAAACCGTCGAGCGCGATCCAGTCGCCGCTCCGCGCGCGCTCGCAGCAGCGCCGCAGCGCCGCCGCGTCCGCCGGTGCCCAGCACCGCGGCTCGTGCTCCTCGAGCTGCGCCAGCGCGTCCGCCGGTGCCCAGCACCGCGGCTCGTGCTCCTCGAGCTGCGCCAGCGCGTCGTTGGGTACCCATTCGTTGGATGCTACATCACCGGCGAGCGCGTCGAGCCGTCGTCTGGCGCCGTCGTCGACGAGCCGGTGGATGGCCTTGGAACCAACTGCTTGTATCGCCGCGAGGTCGCGGCCCGACGCGAACTCGAGAATTGCTGCGATTGCGTCCTCGGGCATGATTGCGAGGTTCGACGACAGGTACGCGTCGCACATAATTTCCTTCCGAGCGCACGTCCGAGCGCGCTTCAAATATCGGTTCAACTCCATCGTGTTACCCGAGAAGTTACGCCGGCCTCCCGGGCTTCGCGAGCACGCCGCTCAGTCCTTCTTCTTCGGGTTGCCCGCCTTGGGCTTGCGCGCGACGGCCTTGTCGTCGTCGGCGGCCTTGTCGCCGCCGAGGAGGTCCGCGAGCGGGTTCGGCGGCGCCTTGAAGGGCCGCTCGAGCTTGCCCTCGGGCTTCTTGCCGAGGAGGTGGATCTGGACGAGGGGGTCGTCGAGCAGGTTCATGGGCTGCATGATGCACTGGAAGAGGAGGGGCATGGGGCTGCCCCACTTGTAGTGCATCGCGCTCACCATGCACACGCTCACGAGGCCGCTCTTGACCTTCTTGAGGGCCTCGGCCTGGTCGTAGTTGCAGATGGTCCAGGTCTTGGTCTCCTTCTCGCCGGGCTTCATGGGGTTCGTCGTCGTCACCGTGATCTCCGTCGCGTCCGCCTTGCCCGCGGCGATCGACTTGACGAGGAAGTGGACGCCGAGCGTCAGAGCGCACGCGCAGCCGAAGCCGATGCGCAGCTGCTCGACGTAGGGCGCGAAGTCGAGCTTGAGGAACTTGACGGCCATCATGAGGCACGGCACGACGAGCATCTTCGGCGAGAGCTCCGGCGCCGGCGGCGCGTCTCCGGCCATCGTGGTCGAGCGCGCGCGACCTGCGCGCGCGGGTCAGCGGCGGCATCGGCGCGGCGCGCGCGCAAATGAGCGACGGCGTCGGCGCGCGCGCGCGGCGGTGCAGGCGCGCGCGCGCGGCTGGCGCGCGGCGCCCGCGGGCGGCTCTCGCGCTGTGGAGGCTGCGGAGCCGCGCCGGCGCCGCCGCTGAAGGCTGCGCGGCGACCGCGACGGTTCCGGTCGCTCTCTGCGCTGCGGAGCCGTGCAGGCGCCGGCGCGAGGCTGTCTGCGGACGCTGGCGCGCACTGTGGCGAGGGACGAGGGCGTCGACGCGGACTTTTGCGATGCGGCACCGCTGCGGCACGATCGGCCGAGAGCTCGCCGCCGCCCTCCACTTGTGCCCCCAACGCTTGCCGTGCAGCTCGCGCGCCTCTCGGACCGCCCCGGGCCTCCAGCGCGCCGCCGGGTCCGGCGCTCGGGACGCGGGCGCAGCGGAACGACGCCCGCGCAATTCATAGGCGGTCGCTTCGGCCACCATGACGGACACGAAGATCCCCAGCGAGCTCGTTATTTCTCAAAAGTGGGACAAGCTCCTCGAGCGCGTCGCCATCAACGCCGGCACCGGTTTCGTCATCGGGCTCTGCGCGTCCTTCGTCTTCACCCGCGGCTACGCGCGCGCGGCCGGCGCCCGCTCGCCGTCGTCGCGCGCGCTTCGAACGCTCGCTCTTTCCCCTCTTCTGAAGCCTCGAAACGCGCGCAGGTACCGACTGGCCATGTCGACCTTCGGCGCGGGCACGGGCGTCGGCATGGCGTACGAGAAGTCGTCGGCGGAGTTCAGCCAGCGCTAGGCGGCCGTTCGTAACCGGCGACTCGCCGTCGATCTCTGTATACACGTGGACGGGGGCGCTCGATACCCGGGGCTTCGGGTTGGGTAGCGCGCGGGGGGGTCCTATCGTCGCTTGGCGCGCTCGAGGATGCGGCCGCAGTCCGCCGCGTCGAGGCCCTCCTTGGCCACGCGGAACGTGTCGCACGTGCCGCGGCGGTCGGCCTCGCCGATGTTCTTCGCCGAGTCGTCGACGAAGAGGACGACGTTGGGGTGCCACTCGTTGTGCTGCATGAGCTCCTCGATGAGGGCCGCCTTGACGTACTTGCAGCGCTGGAACGCCGGCGTGTCCTGGCCGATGACGCGGCCCTCGCCGAAGTAGCCGTTCAGCCCGACGACGCCGAGGTGGTGGCGGATGGCCGTCGCGAAGCCCAGGCTCAGCACGTAGAGCTCCAGGCCGTCGTCGCGGAGCCGGTCGAGCATGGCCTTGAGCGTCGCGACGCGCTCGGCGCCGCCCAAATTCGCCCAGACCTCCGCGTCCGTCATGGACTGGCAGAGCATGGGCTTGTCGGCGATGGCCCACTTGCCGAAGCGCTCGAGGAACTGGGGCGTCGACAGCGTGCTGTCGAAGTCGAAGATGACGCACTTGAGCCTCTCCGGCGCGACGACGCGCCGCGGCGCCGAGGCGCCGCGCGGCGCCGCGGGCGTCGACGCCGCGGCCGCGGCCCCGGGCGGGTCCCGCGGCGACGCGGCGCGCAGGGCGTCCAGCGGCGGCGTCGCGCCCGCCGCCTCGGCGTCGGGGGTCACGAGCGCCGCCATGACCCGGGCCGGCTGGCGGACCTCGTACTGGATGGCCAGCCGCTCCAGCTTTCCCACGGGGCCGCGCGGCCGGTAGGCGCCGCGCGGCGGTCGGGCGGTAGTGCGGTAGTGCGGGAGCTACGGCGGCGGCGGCGCGAGCGGCGCCGCGCGGCGTTCCTCCCGAGGCGACGTTTTTACAAGAGGAGATTAATCTCGTTGCGCCCAGGCATCGATGGTTGGATTTGTTGAACGAAAGATCAGCCCCTGGGGTTCCATCCACGATGGGCAGCCCATCCCTGATGCGTCCGGTGCCCGCGCGTCGATGAACACGCCGCCGCCGCCGCCGTCGCCCGCCGGCAGCGCCGCGGCGCGCGCCGAGGGCCGGCGGCGCGCCGCCGGCGCCTTCGAGGACACGGCGCCCCCCGACGACTTCGTCGAGCCCGACGACGAGGCCGTCGTGCCGGAGAACTGCTACGAGGGCTACGCGAGCGACCGCCTCAACGGCTGGCTCAACGACGCCTGCGTCGGCGGCGGGCCGACGCCCTACCCCGGCGTCAAGGAGGGCCCGCGGCGGCCGTGCGATTTGGGCCTCGTCCGCGAGCTCGTGTCCCGCGGCGCGTCGCCAGGGCAGGAAAAGAGTGATTCAAGTTCGCTTCAATATCAGTGTTTCGTGCGCAGCCGTTTCGGGAAAAACATCCACGCTTCGAGAGCGCTCCGAGAGATGATCGCTCGTCCAAAAATTAGCCGAAACGAGTGGAAACTGACCGAGATATCAGTCTCCAAAGTTGGGAATTTCGCACTCTTTTCCTGCCAGGCGCGTCGCCGCGCCTGACGGGCGCGCTCCACACGGCGGCGGCCAACGACCAGGCGGCCTGCTGCGAGCTGCTCCTGGAGCTCGCGGCGGGCGAGGCGGTCCACGGCGCGCGCGTCGACGACGTCGACGACAGCGGGTCGACGGCGCTCCACGTCTGCGCCGTCGTCAAGGCCGTCGCCGCCATGGAGGTGCTGCTGAGCCACGGCGCGAACACGGACGCGCTCAACGACCTCGCGCAGACGCCGCGCATGGCCGCGATCCGCGAGCGCGAGCTGACGGACGAGTGGTGCGCGGCGCTCGACGTCACGCTGCCCGACGACCTCGTCCGCAAGAACGAGGTCGACTACCCGAAGATCCTGGCGCTCCTCCCCGACGTGCCGCCGCCGACGCCGCCGCCCGTGAAGCTCCCGCCGGCCGCGTCCGCGCCGAAGGACGGCAAGCCGTCCCAGTTCTGGTGGCTCAACAAGGACGAGCACGGCCGCATCACGACGCCCATGCCGCCGGACGAGGAGTCCCCCGACACCTACGACGACGCGTCCTGGTTCGGCGGCGCCGAACGGCCGCCGATCCCCCGCGCGCCCGCCGTGCCGCCGTCCGAGGCCGCGCGCAAGGTCGCCGCGCGCGGCAAGGCCGCGCGCGAGGCGAAGCGCGGGCGGGCCGAGGCGAAGCGCGAGCGGCAAGAGGACGAGTCCAAGGCGGCGCCGCGGGACGACGCGAAGCGCGATGCGAAAGCGGGCACGTAAACTTGGTTTGTTGAAGTTTTGAAAGCGTCGTGCGATGGGCGGCTAGCTGCTTTTGGGCAGCCTCGTGGCTCGCGCACAGCCTTGCGCAGCTCGCGGGCAGCCCTGCGCATCGCCCGCGGGCAGAAAAGCTCGCGCACAGCCTTAGGCAGCTCGCGGGCAGCCTCGCGCTCCGCAGCTCGATCTTCGTAATCTCTCGGACAGTCTTGCGCAGCTCGCGGGCAGCCGCGCGTGTCATGCGGCGCCGCCTGCTCCTGGTCGCGTGGGCGTCGACCCTGCGCTGCGAGCCCGAGCACCCGCTGGCCCACGTGCGGTGCACGCGCGCGGGCCGGCCGGCGCCGTGCCTCGACGTCGCGACGTGCCCCGCGGGCGCGTCCGAGCGCGCGGCCGTCGTCGTCTTCTTCGACTGCCACGGCCCGCTCCACAGGACGCCGCGCCTGGAGACGACGGTGCGCGTCAACGGCGAGGCGGCGCGCCGGGACGGCTTCGACTACGTCTGGGCCGTGCCGCCCGCGGCGGACCGCGAGAACGACTTCCCGGAGTGGCTCCACAAGGACTACGGCGTCGAGATCATCGAGTTCCCGCTGCCGTGGATCGTGCCGCCGAACCTGAGCGCCGGCGTCCCCGTCGAATCGGGAGGCTGCTGCGGCGCGCGCGAGTTCGCGAAGCTGCAGTTCCTCGCGCTGGACCGCTACGACGCCGTCGTCGTCCTCGACGCGGACGTGAGGCTGTCCGAGACGGCGGCGCGAGATCCGCCGCGCGGCGTCTTCGACTGCGCGGCCTCCGGCACGCTGCTCACGACGCGCGGCTCGCGCTCGGGCGTCAACGGCGGCTTCGTCGCCGCGCGGCCGGACGCGGCGCGCCTCGCGGCCATGCTCGCCGCGCTGTCCGCGGCGACGGTCGACGAGGCGTCGGGCTGGGACGGCCGCGGCTTCGGCCCGTTCCGTCGCGTCGACCACCCGAAGTTCGACGCGCGCGTCCAGGGCTTCCTCTACCACTTCCTCTACGCCGACGCGGAGCCGCCCTTCCCCGCGGAGCAGGTCGACGCGTGCGTCTTCAACGCGCAGCACAACCTCGCGCACCTCTGCGCCTACGAGCTCTGCACGGACGCCGTCCGCCTCTCCCACGGCGCCGCGAAGCCCGAGGCGCGCCACTGCCAGGCCGCCGTCCAGAGGCGCCGGCGCAACGCGACACACGCCGGGATGATGAGACGCGCTTAGACGAGGAGGAACGCGACGGCCATCGCCGAGTAGAAGAGCTTCGGCGCGTCGCGGGACCGGTAGGCGACGTACTCCGCGGCCGTCTCGACGATGGCGCGCACCTCGCGGACGATCCTCTGGCGCCGCACCTCGGCCTTGCGCCTCATGCGGCGGTCGTAGTCGCGCCGCTTGGCCTCGTCGCCGAGCGTCTCGTGCGCCTCGCGGAGCGCGTCGAACGCGAGCTGCGCGTCCGGGCTCGGGTTCTTGTCCGGGTGGACGAGGAGCGCCTTCTGGCGGTACTTCTGCTTGACGGCCGCGGCCGGCGCCGACCGCCGGAGCCCCAGGACCGCGTAGTGGCCCCGGTCCGCCAATTTCCGCACGCGGTCGACCTCGTCGTCGCAGCGGCGCCGCTCCCAGGGGCTCAGCTCGCCCCAGGCCTGGGCGCGCCGCGCCTCGTAGGCCGGGTCGTTCTTCCGCCGCGCCTTCTGGGCCTCGAGCGCCGCGGCCTCGGCGGCGGCGTCGGCCTGGCCCCGGGCCAGCAGGTCCTCCAGGCGCGCCATCGTGTCGCCCTCGGCGATGGGCGGCGCGCCGGGCTTCCGCTCCGGCGCGCGGCGGTCCGCCGTCGCCGGCGGCAGGTCGCTGCGCCGCTCGTGGCGGATCTCTTCCGTCTGTGTTCGGAAGTTGGCGTTCGCGCGCGACGCGGTCGCCGGCCGCTTCGGCGCGTCCGCCGCGGGCTCGGGCTCGGGCGCGGCCGCGGCCGCGGCGGCGGCGTCGGCGCGCTCCGCCTCCGCGACGGCGGCCTTCGCCGTCTCCGCGTCGCGCGCCGCCTCGGCGTCGGCCCGCGCCTGCGCGGCGGCCGCGGCCTCCTGCTCGCGAATCATCTCCGCTAAAACCGCGTCGTCCTCGCCCGACGCGTCGTAGTCGTCGGGCGGCGCCATGGCCTCGCTGAGCGCGGCGCGCCGCGCCTCGAAGGCCGCCGCGGCCTCGCCCGCGGCGTCGACCTCCTCGGCGTCGGGCTCCGGCGCCGCCGCGGCGGCGACGATGAACTCGCCGCCGAGCGTGTTGGAGCTCGCCATGGGCTCCGGCTCCTCCGGCGGCGGCGCGGTGTCGCCGCTGGCGACGGCGACCAGGAGCGCGGCGGCGAGCCGCAGCAGCCGGCGCATCGTCGCGCGCGTCGACGACGACGACGACGCTCTTGCGCGGACCTCAGCTCGTTCAAGCTCGTCGATCGGCGAGCGTCATGTTAACGCGAAGTTGCAGCCGAGCACGTATCGCGTCGGCCTTGGACTTGGCCTTGGCCACTCACGTGAGTTGGCACGGGCCGGCTCCGGCAAGCAGGGAGCGCTTCGGCCCAACCCCGCTACTTCTTCATCTTAGGCGTGATCCCGAGGGCGACCATGGAGGTGATGGCATCCTCGAGGGACGTCTTCAGGGGGATGAAGCCCGCGTCGAGGACGTGGGTCTTCGCGAGCGTGTTCGAGAAGTGGATCGGCGTCGTCATGAGGAGGCGCTGGAATTCCGTCATGGCGTACTTGCCGACGACGGGCAGGTGGCTCGCGGCCATGGCCAGGCTCAGCTTCCAGGGCGGGAGCAGCGGCACGGAGCGGAGGTCGTAGTCCGGGAACGAGGCCGCCGCCGCGGCGCCGAGGCCCAGGATGTTCATGCACGGGTGGTCGTTGACGAGCACGAAGCGCATGCCGTCGAGCTCCTCCGCCTTCTCGAGCGCCGTCGCGTGGGCCGCCGCGACGTCGCGGACGTCGACGAAGTTCGCGCCCTCGCTGTTGGGCACGGCGTTGCCGTAGATGAGGTCGCGGACGAAGAGGGGAGAGGCCTTCGTGTGCGCCTTCGTCATCACGGGCCCGACGACGATGCCCGGGTTCAGCGCCACGAACTTGCGCGATTGATCCCCCTCGGCGAAGTGGGCCCGCGCGATGATCTCGCCCCGCGTCTTGCCGTAGCCGTACGCGTCGCCGTTCTCGATCGTCGACCAGTCGTTAAAGTCCGCCTCGCTGAAGACGTGGCCCGCGCCCTTGTCGTAGCGCTGGATGGCCGCGATGGACGACGTGTGGATGAAGCGCTGGACCGTGGGCGCCCTGTCGACGCTGCGGAGCACGTTCCTGACGCCGTCGATCGACGCGTCGGCGATGGCCGCGTCCGCGCCGACGACGACGGTCGCGGCCGTGTGGACGACGGCGTCGGCGCCGGCGAAGGCCTCGTCGAAGGACCCGTCGACGGACAAGTCGCCGCCGTCGATCAACGTGACGCGGTCGCCGCCGGGCAGCGCGAGCAGGTGCGCCGCCTTGGCCGGGTTCGCGTCGCAGCCGCGCACGGCGGCGCGCACGCTGTGGCCGCGCGCGAGCAGCTCCGCGACGACGTAGGAGCCGATGTAGCCGCTGGCGCCCGTGACGGCGACCGTCGAGAGGCCGCGGTGCGTTGCTGCTGCTCGGCGAGCCACGAGCATCATCTGGCTTTGCCCGGCTCGGCGACTCACTATCGCAAGCGCCATCACTTGTGGGCAATGAGAGCACAGGATGTTGAACGCACGGAGCAGCCCACGAATTGGCGGCCGTCAGCATGGGGCGGCCCGCGCGCAGCGGGCTGGCCGTCGCGGCGCTGGGCCTGCTCGCCCTGGGCTTCGTCGCCCGCCCGCGGGCTGCGCTCCTCGCGCTCGCGGAGCGCCTGGCCTTCGGCGACGCGGCCGCGGCGAGCATCGTCGCGACGAACAAATACAGCGCCGCGCACGGCCACGCCGGCGCGGACTACCCCTGGCTCGAGACGGGCAAGCTCGTCGAGCCCCACGTCGCGACGACGCTGACCTTCGAGGGCGTGACGGCGGCCTACGACGCGTCGCGGACGTCGTGGCGCGTCGACGCGCGCGCAACGAGCGGCGCCGGCGTCGTCTCCGCGGCGGCGTCGCCCGTCTCCGCGACGGCGCTCTTCACGGCCGTCGGCACCTACGACGTCACGTCGGTCCTCGCGCTGGCGACCGGCGGCGAGCTGGCGCTCGGCGACGCGGTGACGTGCCGCTACGTGCGACGCGAAATCCGGACCCTGGACCGCGCGGACCGGACCGCGTTCTTCGCCGCCGTCGAGGTGCTGGTCAAGACGCGCGACGGCCCGGGCCGGGCGACCTACGGCGACGAGTGGCGCGGCATGGACCACTACGTCGCGCTGCATCTGGCGAACGCCGTGCCCAACATGCGCGAGGACCACTTCCACGACGGCATGGGCTTCGTGAGCCAGCACGTGGCCATCACGGCGGACTTCGAGCTGGGTCTGCAGGTCGTGAACCCGGCCGTGAGCGTGCCCTACTGGGACTACACGCTCGACTGGACCCTCGCGAACGGCACGGACGCGGACCACCCGGAGCGCGCGCTCTGGGACCTGGAGCTCTGGTCCGACGCCTTCTTCGGCAACGCCTCGGGGAGCGCGCTCCACACCGTGGAGACGGGCCGCTGGGCCTTCACGAAGGTGGCGAGCGTCGGCGACGTCGTCGACGCGAACTATCCCGGGACGTGGGCGAAGAACCCCTTCGGCGTGCTCCGCGCGCCCTGGAACCTGAACCCGTCGCCCTACGTGACGCGCTACCACAAGCAGTGCGACCACCGCATCGAGGCGTCGAACTGGCCCACCTGCGAGACGCACCGGGGGCTCGTCTACGACACGGAGACGCTCGCGGATTTCGTGCCGTACGCGGCGTACACGGCCCACGCGGGCGTCCACCTCATGATCGGCGGCTCCGCGGGCTGCGAGTCCTGGGCGGAGCTCGAGGGCCTCGTGGGCGCGGACAACGTCAAGTCCTTCTACTTCCAGTCGTCGTTCCTGTTGCGGAACGTCTACCGCTTCGGCCTCTGCGCGCCGCCGGAGTCCTGCGCCTTCGACGCCGCGGACAACTGCACGCTCCAGTGCCGGGGCTGCGACGACCCGGCGGCGATGTCGTCCTGGCAGCTGAGCCAGTACGAGCAGTGGTTCCCGGACGTGGAACGCAGGGCAGGACAAGAGAGCGAAATTCCCAACTTCAAAGGCTCATATCTCGGCCGTTTCCCACTCGTTTCGGCTGATTTTTGGACGAGCGATCATCTCTTGGAACGGTCTCGAAGCGTGGGTGCTTTTTTCGGGACGCGCGCGCGCGGAACACTCACGTTGAAGCGACGTTGAATCACCCTTGTCCTGCCCAGGTCGAACGCGACCCGTTCATGCGGGAAGCCGTCGTGCGGAAGCTCGTCTGCGGCGCGTCCTGGCGCGTCGGCGACCACGTCGAGGCGTCGTCGCCCGCGGACGTGTCCTTCTGGCCCGCGCACCCGACGATCGAGCGCCTCCTCCAGTACAAGTTCCTCGCCGCGCCGTTCGCCGATTTGAGCTGGAACGCGACGGGCAACGCCTACGGCTGGAACGACCTCTGCAAGTGGGGCGCCGACTTCGACCAGGCCGTCAACTGCGCGGGCCACCGCGCCGACGACCTCACGGCCTTCTTCGTGAAGACCCAGGACGGCAACGGCACCTACGCGAAGGCGCGGCTCTCGAACGAGGAGATCCTCAACCGCGAGACGCAGGCCGGCACGGAGAAGCTCTCCTACGTCTACGACAACTTCAACTGGGCCCACTGCGATAACTTCGACTAGATTCGTGGTTTGTTTTGCGGGCGGCGACGCCGGGCGCATCTTGCGGCCGCCGTCCGACGTTCGAGCGGCCACCGCACCGTGGTTGCAGTCAAAGCGATTGAGCTCTCGACGAGCTCGAGCGTGATGGCTAGCTGAAGCGCTCTTCCCTGTCTCTTGCGCGCGTCATATGACCGGAGCCATGCGGCGCCGCCTGGTCGCGGCGCTCCTGAGCCCGCTGCTCGCACGATCCCTCGTCTGCCCGCGGCGACGCCAAACGCGCCTCCCGCCGCCCGGTGCGTCGGCCACGGACATGCCCGAGCCCTGCAACGTCGTGCTCACGACGACGAACGCGGACTTCGACAGCCTCGCGGCGGCCTGCGCCCTCGCGTCCCTCTGGGGCCACGACGAGCGCAAGTCGTCCGTGCCGACGCACGTCGTGCTGCCGCGGGGCGCTTTACCGGTCGTGCAGCGGTTCCTCGCGTACCACAAGCACGTGCTGCCCCTGCGCGGCTTCAAGACCATCGACGGGGCCGACATCGAGGCTTTGGGAGTTGTCGACGCGAGCTCGGCGGCGCGTTTAGGGCGGTCGAAGCAGTGGCTGAAGGTCGCGGAGACGGTGCACGTCTACGATCATCATATGCAAGGCGACTCGAGCAAACCGCGCGAGGAGGACGATTTGGGCGCGGCGGCGACGGAGCTCGTGGTGGAGCCCGTCGGGTCGACGACGACGTTGATTGTGGAGCGGCTGCGGTCCGCGGGCGTGCGGCCGTCCGTGCCCGAGGCGACGCTGTACGAGGCAGGGCAGGGAAAGAGTGATTCAAGGCTTCAACACGAGTGTTCCGCGCGCGCGCGTTCCGGAAAAAGCATCCAGGCGTCGAAAGCGCTCCGAGAGATGATCGCTCGTCCAAAAATTAGCCGAAACGAGTGGAAAACGGCCGAGATATGAGCCTTTGAAGTTGGGAATTTCGCACCCTTTTGCTGCCCAGGTACGTGCTCGGGATCCGCGCGGACACGGGCGGCCTGACCTACGAGTCGACGACGGCGCGCGACGCCGCGGCGCTGACCTGGCTGCTGCGATGCGGCGCGTCCCAGGCGGCCATCGCCGAGTTCGGCGTCGAACGGATCTCCGAGACGCAGCGGGAGATCCTGTCGACGGCGCTCAAGGACGTGCGGACGGAAACCTACCGGGGCGTGTCCATCGCGCGCGTCGTCTGCCGCACGCCCGACTACGTGCCCGGCTTGGCCGCCGTCGTCGAGGAGCTGCTGGAGCTCACGGCCGCGGACGTCATGCTCATGGCGGCGGAGCACGGCAACGGCGTCGATTTGATCGGCCGCGCGCGACCGTCCGCGGTCTCCGTCGACCTGCGGGACGTCATGTCCTCCTTCGGCGGCGGCGGCCACGCGCGGGCGGCGGCGGCGGCCGTGCCCCTCGACGCCGTGCGGTCGCTGGACGAGGGCGCGCAGGCGACGCTCGACGCGTGCGCGGCGCTCGCGCGCGACATGGTGCCGCCCGAGCTCACGGCCCAGGTCATCATGACCAAGGACGTCGTCACCATCAGCGCCAACGCGACCGTCGCCGACGCCCACGGCACCATGAAGGCGTCGGGGCTCAAGTCCTTGCCCGTCGTCGACGGCAACGACGACCTCCGGGGCACGCTCAAGCTCAACGACGTCATCCGCGCCGAGAAGAAGGGCAACGCGGCGCAGAAGGTCCGGGGCATCATGCGCACGCAGGTCGCGTCCGTCGGGCCGGAGACGACCGTCGGCGAGCTCGAGACGATCCTCGTCACGACCGTCGGCCGCGTGCCCGTGATCACCGACTCGGGCCGGCTCCTCGGCATCGTCACGCGCACGGACCTCCTCCGCCTCCGCAACTACTACTCCACGCTCCCGGGGCCCTCGGCGTCGAGGTGATAACAGGGTAGATGCATCGACTCGGGAGGGGAGCTTGAGGTTCAAGCTGCACGGCAAGGTTGTAGAGCAGGATGGCTGCCGGGCAGCCTCGATGATGCGATGCTGACGCGCCGCTTTGCGCGTGCGCTCCTGCTCGCGTCGGTGGCCGCCGCAACTTGCGACGATAGCAAACGCAATCATACGGTCGTCATTCTCTTCGTGGGCGCCAACCAAGATGATCCCACGTTCCAGCTGCTGCGCTGCGCGGCCGTGCGGTCCGCCGTGCGCGTCGCGCGGCGGCGGCTGCCGAAATTCGCCGTCCGCACGCTCTTCGTCTCGCACGACCGGAACCGGACCGTTCCCGGCGCGCGTTTCGACGCCGTACTCGACGCGCCGCGGGCGCTCGACGTCGCGACCGTCGCCGTCGCGCGCTACGAGCACGTGCGCGCCATGCTCGACGCCGTGTCCCTCGGCGCGGCCTACGCCGCCGACGACATGTGCGCGGGTTGGGTGTGGCGCGTCCGCCTCGAGATGCTCGTCGGCGCGTTCGATCTGCCCGACGACCCGGACGCGGCGGTCTGCTACGGCTACAGAAACCAGTTCGCCGGCAAAATGGTGTCGGAAAACCTGCTCTTCGGCACCGCGGCGACCGTGCGCCGCATGTTCGCGCCTCACGACTGGGATCCGGCCGCGCCGCCGGACCCGACGATCCTCGAGCGGCTCCGACCATCACCCGATTTCAAGAACGGGCCCGAGGCGCTCATGGAGGCGAGGGTCGGCTCGGGCGTTTGTGATTTTGCCGGCGTGCCGTACTCCCTGTTCCTCGCGCACGACGTCTCGCCCGTGCGGCGCTGGTGGGGCAGCGGCGCGCGCGGCGACTGGGACCACAGCCGCACGTCGGTGCTGGACCACGCCGAGCTCCGGCCGGACCTCGCGTCCTGCGGGCGCGACAACCCGAAAGCGAACTGGTCCGCCCTAGAGCTAAGGCGCCCCTAGTCCTCGTCGTTCCCCGCGATGGCGTCCTCGGCCTGCTCCGTGAGCTCGGCGATGACCTCGGCCTCCTGGACGGCGGTCTTGGCGACGGCCGCGACCTCGGCGACGACGGTGGCCTCGGAGATGGCCGCGCGGATCAGGCGCCGGTTGCGGAAGGCGAAGCGGATCAGCGCGCCGAGCAGCTTCCGGATGATCTTGCCCGGCCGGATCAGCTTGTGCTTCTTCGGGGGCTTGGGCAGGTGGTGGAGCACGAAGCGGAGCGGGTGGTCGAGGCCCGCCGCGTGCGTCAGGAAGGCTGCGAGCTTCGCGCTCGCGAACGACAGCAGCGGCGGCGAGACGGACAACGCGTCGACGACGAACCACCAGCTCGCGAGGTAGGCCCACGCGAGGGGCTTGAGGTTGCCCTTGACGCGCTTGCCGCTGACGAGGTGCACGACGATGTCCGCACAGAGGAAGAACCAGACCAGGTCGGCGAGGTACAGGGACCAGGCCGCGAGGTCGTCGTCGATCAACCGCTCGGGGACGCCGAGTCGCTTCCGGAAGAGGCGCCGCTTCGTCACGAACTTGCAGCTGACGCCCTCGACGAGCTTCGGCGGGGGCTTCGCGAGGCAGGCGGCCGTGACGCGCTTCGCGTGCGCGGCGTCGAAGTGGACGTAGAGGTCCGTGCCCGTCTGGGCCTACGGCACGCGACTGTTTTTTTCGAGCGCGCGAACTAAAAATGGTCTTCGGTGGACGGACGCCGGTGCCCGCCAGGAGCAGCAGCACGCCGAGGCCCCGCCAGAAGCGGCAGACGAAGCTGTGGTGCGACACGATGGCTGGAAGCGTCATGCTGCCCGATCCTGTTGTACAGTGCAAGTTGCGAGGGCAACGAGCCGATACATCCGCAAAGCTGCCCAGAGAGACGCACACCCATCTCCTTCGGAGCGGAGGGCAACCTAGTTTGTCTCCGACGTTCTCTTCCCCGGCGACGGACCGTGGCACGGACATGGGCGGGGCGCCGTCGCGCATCCTGGAGAAGCTGTGGCTCGGGGGCGCGGACGTGCTCGACGACTTCGAGGCCTTCGCCCGGGAGAAGGGCATCGACGCCGTCGTGAGCCTCGGCGAGGAGACGGTGCGCGCGGGCATCCCCAAGCTCCACCTCGACGAGCAGGACACGCCGGAGACGGACCTGCGGCGCCACTTCAACGCCATCGTCAACTTCATCCACGACCACCGCTGCCGGGGCCTCGGGGTCTACGTCCACTGCCACGCGGGCGTCTCGAGATCCGGCGCGGCCGCCGCCGCGTACCTCGTCGCGTGGCTCGACCTCGGCGTGCGCGACGCCCTGGGCCACCTCATGCGCTGCCGCGACACGGTGCTGCCGAACCCGGGCTTCCGGGACCAGCTGTTGGATTTCGCGGACGACCCCGCGACGGGTTCCTTGAGGGACCAGCTCCGGCGGACGCGGGGCCCGCTCCTCGCCGAGGACCTGACGGACGTGGCCCGCGAGCTCGAGGCGTCGCGGGACCGCGTCGAGACGACGCGGAAAAGCGAGTGGCTCTACGAGTTCTCGGGGAAGCCCGTGCCCGAGGACGCCGAGATCGAGCGCGACGACTACGGGCTTTTTGTGAGGGAGGACGGCAGCCGCTGCTCCGTGGCGCGGGCCGGCGCGTTTTTGGCGGAAGCGGAGCACGACTGGTCGCGGAGCGACGCGGCGCCCCTGGACGTGCTCGACTACGAGGGCCAGATCTCGCGGCTGCAGGCGAAGCTCGCGCCGGCGCTCCGGAGCAAGCGGCCGACGCCCAAGAGCGGCCTCGGCTGGCTCGCGCGGCCCGAGGAGAAGGAGGCCTGGGCCGAGCCCGGCGACGCCGGCGGCGACGCGCGCCGCGGCGACGACGCCAAGGGCTGGGCGTCGGACGCGGCCGCGGACTGCGTCCGGTCCCAGGTGCTCGACGAGGTCGCGCCGGGGGGCCGCGAGGCGAGCCGCGGCGGCGGCGAGGCCGGCGACGCCATCGACGACGACGACCGCCTGCCCGGGGAGTGCCTCGGGGGCTGCGGCTTCTTCCCCGCGCGCGGCCAGCGCTTCTGCCTCCACTGCAAGGCCCTCCGCCTCGCGGGGTCCTTCGACGACGACGACTTCGACGAGACCGACGCCGAGGAGGAGTGAGGGGGCGGGGGGTCTTCTAATGTGTGTCTGCTGGTGTTGCGAAAGCGGGACCCCCGGCGAGCTTCGCGAGGCAGTCAAGGGCGCGCTTTTATCGAGAGCATGGAGCCTCTCCGATGATGAGGGGCCTCGATGGTGGTGAGCCGCCGATGAGCACGCGTTCGCAGTTGCTCGCCCAGCTCGCAGCGCGCGACCCGCGGAAACGGCGGCGCGCCGCGCCGGCGCCGACGCCCGACGATTCCGACGACGAAGTCGTGCTCCTGGGCTCGCAGACCGAGGCGGAGCGGACGCTCGCGCGCAAGGCCGAGGCTGAACGCTCGGGCGCCGTCGTCGACCTCGTGCAGAAGAAGAAAAAGAAGAAGAAGAAGGCCTTCGACGACCCGCTCGCGGCCGCGCTCGCGGCCCCGCCGCGGCCGAGGCCGCGCGCGCCGGCGCCGGCGCCGGACGCGGACACAGACGCGGACGCGGAGCTGGCGGCCGCGCTGCGGACGGCGCCCGCCGCGATCACCGCCGCCTTCGCGGACGACGTCGTCGACCTGACGAGCGAGCCCGACGCGCCGGCGCCGGCGCCAGCGCCCGCGCCGCGTCCGGCCGAGCGGCGGCCGCGGACGACGACGACGCCCGCGCGCGAGCGCGCGATCGCCGAGATGCGGGCGCGCGACGAGGAGCAGGCGCGCGTCGCGGCCGAGCGCCAGGCCAAGCGCGACGCAGAGCTCGCGCGCGTCGCGGCCGAGCGCCGGGCGGAGGAGGCGCGCCTCGCCTCGGAGCGCGAGGCGAAGGAAGCGGAGGTGAAGGCGAGGCGAGCCGCGGCGAGAAAGGCGCAGAGACAGGCCGAGGCACCCCGAAGGCTCAAGGAGCGCATGGCGAAGCTCGCGGCGAAGGCGATGGGGTTTCGCTTTGCGTCGAAGGAGGAGGAGGAGACCGCGGCCTTGAAATTGGAGTTTTTCAATGCAGTATCTGCAGCGGAAAGCGCCGAACTCCTTGTCCTCAGACTCAAGCGCGACGGGACGGTGCCGCTTGGGCACTTGGGACACAACTGGAAGAAGACTATGGATTCGACCGGGATCAAAAATTTCCTCTCAACGCATTCGACTATTTTTATCGTCAAGGGAAAAGGAGGCGGAACCGTCGTCAGCCTCGCGCCACGCCACGAGGCTTCTTTACAGCGTCTCCGGGACGAGTCGCGTCCGACAGCTCATGGCCGCTTTCTGGTCCACGAAGCTCGCGCGGAGTACGCGCCGGCCGATCTTCGGCGCGGCCGGAGCCCCGCGCCGCGCCGGAGCCCTGAGCGCCACGCGCCGGTCCCGGCCTCCGCGCACGCGCCCGCGCCCGGCGGCAGCGGTTTCTCGCCGCCGGGCGGCTGGCGCATCCCCGCGCCCGCGCCGCTGCCGCGCCCCGGCGCCGCGCGCGCGCCGCCGCCGCCTGCCTCCCCGCTCGCGCCGCTGCCGCATCCCTGGACGGCGCACCGCGACCCGTCGAGCGGCCGCTTCTACTACGAGAGCGCGGTGACGGGCGCAACGCAGTGGCATTCGCCCGCGGCCCCGGCGATCATCACGCGCGGGCAGACCACTCCTGCCCGGACGGGCCTCCCGGCGGTCCTCGCCGCCGCCGCGGCCGACGCCGCGGCGCGCGCGCGCGGGCCGCCGCGGTCGACCCCCGAGGCGCGGCTCCCCCGGTGCCGCGTCGTCCTCGACCTCGACCAGACGCTCATCCACATGATGCGAGGGAGCGAGATGCCCGCGACGGCCTCGGAGATTGCCGAGGCCCTCGTCTACATGGGCCCACACGCGATCGCCGTCCGGCCCGGCGCGGGAGCGTTGATCGACGGGCTGCTGGCGACGGGCGTCGTCGACGTGAGCGTGACGACGCTCAACCTCGAGGGCGCCGAGGCCGTGCGGGCCGTCGGCCGGTCGACGGCGCCCTACGCGCGGAGCTGGGCGGGTTTGGACGTGACGGTGGTTTCCGGGGAGGAGCGGACGCGGCGGGGCGGCCGCGAGTCGAAGGTCCTCGAGAGCGGCGCGCGCTGCTACGAGCCGGACACGACGACCGTCGCGCCGGGCATGCTCTGCATCCTCGACGACCAGCCCGAGGCCTGGAAGCCGTTTCTGCGGCCCTTCGTCGCGAAGATCGAGCCCTACCGCGTCGACCAGCCCATCGAGACGCGCGAGGCCCTCGCCGCCTCGATGCGCTACCTCGGCGACCTCGCGGCGGACATGCTCCCGCAACTGCGCGCGCGCGGCGTCGTCTGGCCCCTGCCGCCGCGGTGGACGCGTAGCGGCTAAGGGAGGACATGTAGCCTACATGTCGGAGGGGTGCGGGTCGCCGCGCTCCTCACTTTGAGAGTGGTGCTCGGCCGCCTCACAAAAATCAAAAAGGCGATGCGAAGCGACTAGTTTTCAAGGAGGATGAGCGCTCGCGATGAACTTCTCGCGCAGCTCGCGGCGCGCGATCCGCGCAGAAAACGGCGAGCGGAAGCGGGGGAGGCGTCGAACGTCGCCGATCGAACCATCGTCGTCATCGACGACTCGGACACCGAAGAGTCCTGGCGCGATCCGCGGAAACGTCAGCGCGCCGCGCCGGCGCCGGACGACTCGGACGACGAGGTCGTGCTCCTGGGCTCGCAGACCGAGGCCGAACGGACCGCGGCGCGCAAGGCCGAGGCCGAGGCCGCGGGCGCCGTCGTCGACCTCCTGCCGTCCGCCGCGCCGTCGTTTCGACCCGTGCTCCCGGACTTCCTCGCCCGCCCACCTGCCCCGCGCCCGCCGGCGTCGCGGCCGCCCGCCCCGCGCCCGCCGGCGTCGCGGCCGGTTCCGGCCTCCGCGCACGCGCCCGCGCCTGGCGCCAACGGCTTCTCGCCGCCGGGCGGTTGGCGCATCCCTGTGCCCGCGCCGCTGCCGCGTCCCGGCGCCGCGCCCGCGCCGCCGCCACCTGCCTCCCCGCTCGCGCCGCTGCCGCATCCCTGGACGGCGCACGCCGACCCGTCGAGCGGCCGCGTCTACTACGCGAACGCGGTGACGGGCGCGACGCAGTGGCATCCGCCCGCGGCGCCCCCGGCGCTCTTCGCCCGCGGGCACACGACGCCGGCCTGGATGGCGAACCGGCCCGCCCCGCGCCCGCCGGCGTCGCGGCCGCCACAGCGCGGGTCGCCCGAGATCGAGAGCCTCGGCTTCGTCCAGGACCCGCGGGGCCACGTGGCCGCCGCCGTCGCGCCCGTCGCCCCGGCGGGCCCGGCGGGCCGCGGCGCGGGCCGCGTCGTGCCCGCGTGGCTCGCCGCGACAAGCGGCCCCGCGACGCCGGCGCGGGAGGCGCCCGACCTGGTCCAGACCCCGGGCGACGGGGCGCCCTCGCCGCCGCCCGCCGAGCCGTCTGAGCTCGAGGACGGCAAAGGCGTGCGCTGTTTCTGCAAGCCGAGCCGCCTCTTCGTCAACCTCGCGGCCTTCCGGAGCCACTGCGTCGCGAAGCATGGCGGCAAGCAACGGCCCGTCCGCGCGGACGACAGCGCCGCGTCCCTTGCCGCGTACGCGACGCGCGAGCGATTGAAGGCCACGGCGCCCAAGCCTGCGCAGAATCCTCTGAATCTGTCCCAGGAGCAAAGAGTCGGTCTCGCGCGCGAGCGGCCCCTGGCCGGCTGCTCGGTGTTCGAAACCGTCAATTTTCTCGTGAAAACGCTGAAGATTATGAATCTACAGTACCTCGAACTCAAACATCTGCTGGAATACTGGGTGCCACCTTCCTCCACGCTGTTTCGTTATACGCTCGAGGGCATTCTTCGCAAGTTCCCTCCCATTTTCGAGTTATCAACCTCGTGCCCCCTTTTTGTCAGACTTGTGGATGGCTACGAGCGCCCCCTCCGAGTTCTCGCGGCGGAAGCGGCGCCCGCCGCGGCGCCCGCGCCCGCCGTGCCCGCGCCCGCGCCCGCGCCCGCGCCCGCGCCCGCGCCGGTCCGGGCCGCTCGAGCGAAGCCTCTCGCGCTCCGCCGGCCTCTGGCGGGCTGCTCGTTCTTCGACGCGCTCGAGTTCCTCGTCGAAAAGCTGAATCACTGTTACTCTCCCAAAAAATTGGACGTGAATGTGCTCCGGAACTACTTCGTGCAGCCGGCCAAATTTAGCGATGGACTCGAGGCCTTCTTGCGCAAGTTCCCCGGCATTTTCAAGACACATCAAAACAGAGGAGCCACGGGCATTACCGGTGTCTCCCTCACGTGCGTGCCAAAAGGCGAGACCTTCGAGCGCCACCTTCGAGCCGTCGCGGCGGAAGCGGAAGCGCAGTCGCCGGTCCAAGCCGCGAGCGGCGCCCTGAGGACTACGAGGACGTGGGCCCCGAGCGTCCCCGCGGCGCATCCCGAGGCGCGGCTCCTCCGGGCCCACGTCGTCCTCGACCTCGACCACACGCTCATCCACATGATGCCCGCGCGCGAAATGCCCCTGGCGGCGTCGCAGATCGCCGAGACCGTCGTCACCATGGGCGAGCACAAAATCGCCGTGCGCCCCGGCGCGGGAGCGTTGATCGACGGTCTGCTGGCGACGTGCGCCGTCGACGTGAGCGTCGTCACGCTCAACCTCAAGGGCGCCGAGGCCGTGCGGGCCATCGGCCGGTCGACGGCGCCCTACGCGCGGTCTTGGGCGGATCTGGACGTGACCGTGGTTTCCGGCGCCGCGCGGACGCGACAGGGCGGCCGCGAGTCCAAGGTCCTGGAGAACGCGCGTTGCTTCGAGCCGGACACGACGACCGCTTCGCGGCGGACGACGACCGTCGCGCCGGGCATGCTCTGCATCCTCGACGACCAGCCCGAAGCCTGGAAGCCGTTTCTGCAGCCCTTCGTCGCGAGGATCGAGCCCTACCGCGTCGACCAGCCCATCGAGACGCGGGAGGATCTGGGTCTGCTACTGCGCTACCTCGGCGACCTCGCGGCGGACATGCTCCCGCGGCTCCGCACGCGCGGCGTCGTCTGGCCCCTGTCGGCGCGTTTCACGCGCGACGCCTAATTTTAGATGCGGAGTTCCTAGGGCGTGAACGCGAGCTCGAGCATGTCCGCCAGCACGCCGGCCGCCGTCGTGCCCGCGCCCGCGCCCGCGCCGCGGACGACGAGCGGCGACGGGTCGTACCACTGCGTGTAGTACTCGACCAGGTTGTCCGTGCCCGACAGGGACCCCAGCGGCGACGCCAGCGCCACGGACGCGAGGCCCACGGTCAGTTTCCCGTCCTCGACGTTCGCCGCGTAGCGGAGCGCCTCGCCCGCCGCCGCCGCCGCGTCGGCCTTGGCCTTGAAGCCGGCGTCGAGGCCCGGGAGCGCCGCGAGGAAGTCCGGCACGCTCAACGCCGCGAGCTCCGGCGGGTAGAGCGGCGTCACGTCGACGTCGCTCATCTCGAGCCGCCAGCCGAGGCCGCGCGCGAGGATCAGCGCCTTGCGCGCCACGTCGACGCCTCCTAGATCGTCGCGCGGGTCCGGCTCCGTGTAGCCCAACTGCTTCGCCTCGAGGACGATCTCCGAGAAGGGCCGGCCGGCCTGCAGGCCCGTCATGACGTAGCCCAAAGTCCCCGAGAACGTGCCGCTGATCTTCTTCACGGGGTCGTTGGCCATGACCAGCCGCTGGAGCGCCGCGATGGCCGGCAGGCCCGCGCCGACGCTCGACTCGTGGCGCACGCGGTCGACGAAGCGGGGCTGGCCGCACAGGGCGTCGTAGTCGGCCTGGGGCCCGCTGAACGGCTTCTTGTTCGCGGACACGACCTTCTGGCCGCCGGTGACGGCGCGGATGAGCAGGGGCACCGTCGCGTCCGTCGCCGAGCAGTCGACGACGACCGTGCCGGGGCCGAGGCCCGCGACGGCTTCGGCGACGTCGGCGGCGGCGATCGCGCCCTCCAAGCTCGACACCTTCTCGCCCTTGGCCTTGGCCGCGACGGCGCCCCGGAGCGCCGCGTCGTCTAAGCCGCCCTTCGCCACGAGGGCGCCCGAGGAATCGGCGACGAGGCACGCCGTCAATTTCACGCCGTAGGTCTTGAGGTGGTGGTCCCGGGCGCCGGCTATGGCGTCGACGAGCGCCGACCCGACGCCGCCGACGCCGAGGAGCGCGTAGTTCACGTTCTTGATGGCCATGTTGCACGTTTCGGCTGCGAAAGCGGTGGTGAGCAGCAGTGCTAAGCGCTTGATTACGCAATGCCACATGCGCGACTCGTCAGCCTATGTCGATGTTGCAGGCAAGCGACTTCAACGTGCACCCCAAAGGACCATTCCGGACGCGCCCATCACCCGCCCATGCCACCCAGCCTTAGGTCCCCTCGCGCGGCGGGCTCATGGGCGGCGGCGCGGGCTTCTTGCGCTCCTTCTTCTTCGGCGTCCGCGTCGCGTAGGACGGCGTCTTCTTCGCGAACTTGTCGGCCATGAGGAGGTCGATGTCCTCGAAGACGGAGTCGTCGATGACCTCGTCCATGTCGGGCACGCCGGCGTCGACGTCCGTGAACTCGGCGACGAAGCGCGGGCCGACGAAGGCGCCGTCGTCGTCGACGTCGCCGTCCTTGACCGCTATGGACGCGAGCATGACGTCCATCTGGACCTTGAGCTCCTCCGCCGTCACGGCCTCCAGCGAGTTCGCGAGGTGGCTCTGCTGCTCCGACGACCACTTGAGCGGGATCTGCTCGCAGGACCCGTCCAGGATCTCGATGAGGAACAGGAGCCGGTCCCGGGGCTGCTCGACGGTCACCAACGTGTAGAAGTTGTCCGGGTGGCCCCGGACGACGCTCCGCAGCGCCTTCACCGCCCGGTACAGCCGCGTCGGCAGCCGCACGCGCAGCTTCTGGGGCGGGTTCGGGTCGTTGGCCTGCGGGTTCGTCCGGAGCTCGTCGAGGTAGCGCCGGACCATCCTCGCGTCGAAGTGGCCCGCCTTGCCCTTGGGCTCCTCGCGGAAGGGCTCGTCGAGGACGTCGAAGGCGTCGTCCAAGAAGACGCGCTCCTGGTCGGGCGCGAGCAGGGGCCGCCGGTCGCGCGCGTCGACGCCGGCGCGGTCGCGCGGCGGCGCGTCTATTTCTCTCCGCAGCCACGCGTCGAAGCGGTCGCGGCGCACCCACTTGCGGTCCAGCGCCTCCGCGACGACGACGGGCGGCCGGCCGCCGGGCCGCCGCCGCCTCGGCGGCCTCGGCCGCGGCGCCTTGCGGAAGACCGCGGCGGGCGAATTCGCCGGCGGCCGCGGCGCGGCCGCGCACTCGCGCGCGCGCGCGGCGACGGCGCGCCGCGCGTCCGACAGGTGGTTCGGCTCCGAGTAGATGGACCCGTCGCGCGCGTCGTCGGCGTCGTCGGGTTTTGGCTTCTCGGGGGACGCGACGAGCGACCGCGCGCCCGTCGGCGGCGTCTCGAAGCCGTCGCGCGGCTCCGGCGGCGGGCTCGGCGGCGGCGTCGCGGGCGCGGGCGGCGCGTCGGTCTCGTAGTCGAGCACGAGCTTGGCGTTGTAGAGCAGCTGCCGCGTCGTCTTGTCCCAGGCCGTCGAGTAGCGCCGCGTGATGCAGCGGTGCGCGTCCAGCTCGACCGTTTCGCGGTCGACGGCCGGCGGCCGGCCCTTCTTCGGCCGCTCCGGCGCCGCCCGCTTCGCGCGCACGGCCTCGAGGAACTGGCATTCGAAGACGGCCGTCGCCGCGTCGTAGGCGTCCTTGTCCGCGAGGTACGCCGCCGCCTCCGCGGCCGCGACGGCCGCGGCTTTCGCCGCGCGGACGTTGCCGGGCGTGTAGCAGAACATGGCGGCGATCTGGTCCGGGTCGCCGCGCGCGAAGCGGCTGCAGTCCAGCGCGTGGAGCACCATGGTCAGGGAGAAGGACCACTCCTCGCCCCAGTAGCAGACGAGCTCGTAGGAATCGGAGTGCGTCTTCGAGTGCGCCTCGTCGCGCGAGAGCCCGTCGACGACCCGGATGAGCTCGTACATGACGAGGCGCACGCCGCCGACGCGCGACACGCCGCCGGCGACGCGGTGGCCGCCGCGCTTGACCTCGCGGCGGCTCGGCCGCCGCTTGAAGAAGTCGCGCCGCGCCGCGCGCCGCTCTCTCCCGCGGAGCGCGAAGCCGAAGCCCGGGTTCGGCGGCGGCCTCGCCAGGGCCGCGCGGACCTCCGGCAGCCGCGGCGGCGGCACGACGGTCATCGCCAGCGTCTGCTTGCCCGGGAGCTCCGCGAGGCGGTCCGGGTCGACCTGCGACTGGCGCGGGCCCACCACCAACGTCTCGATGGAGCCCGTCGACGTCTGGGGGCGCGCCTCGTAGGGCGGCGGCCGCTTCCAGACGCGCTTCTTGCCCGTCGTCTGGAACTCGCGGTCGCGGCGCGCGCGGAGCTTGTCCTCCGAGTCGAAGCGGCAGACCTCGGGCAGGCGCAGCACCATGAGGTGGTTCACGTCGGCGTCCGTCGACGGCGGGCACTTGAGCCACTCCGCGAGCTCCTTGTAGGCCACCCTCAGCGTCCACTCCAGGAGCGTCGCGCAGTGCGTCACGGTCATGAAGAAGACCTTGGACCCGCCCTGGGGCGGCTCGACGATGCGGATGCAGCAGCGCTCCTTGCCGAGGTGCGCGGCGAAGTTGACGACCGTGCCCCGGAACCGCTTGGGCGTCGCGAGCCACTTGGCCATCGCGCGCGCCTTCGCGGCCTCCTCGTCCCGCAGCCGCGCTTCGCGGTCGCGCGCGCGGACCTTGTCCGCGGCCTCCCGGACCTCGACGCCGACGTGCACCGACGGCTCGACGCGCACAGTGTAGGCCGTGTACCACGCGACCATGTCGAGGCGGTCGTAGTCCTCGAAGCTATGAGAACCGTCGTCGTTCTGCACCATCCGCTGCTTCACGCGGTGCTCGCCCCGGAGGACGGGCGGCGCGCCGCCCTTGGCCATGACCTCGGGCGACGTGTGCCAGCGGTCCAGGTCCTCGTAGCGCGTCACGCGGCGGCCGGCTAAAAACGGCGACGACGCCTCGCACGCGTTGAGCGCCCTGGCTTTGTCGCCGTCCGACAGCGCGCGGCCCTCGAGGTCGACGCCCGTCGACGGGTCGCAGCAGCCCCGGGGCGGTTTCTTCGAGGTCCACCAGCACTCGACGAGCGCGTAGCGCAGGTACGTCTGCTCGCGCAGCGCCGTCAGGAACGCGCCGCGGTTCCCGGGCTTGAGCAGATCCCAGTAGTCGGCCCGGTGGCCGAAGAGCGCCTCGACGTCCCGCGTCCCCAGCGTCGTCTCGCAGTACTGGGCGCACTCCGCCACGTAGCAGCGCAGCTTGAGGCAGCGGTTGATCGCGTTGACCGCGTGCGTCGGCACGTAGATGCGCCCCGCGAAGCCGACGCCGAGGAGCGTGACGTGGCAGTAGCTCCGCGACAGGATGTAGCAGCGCCGCTCCAGGACCTCCGTCGCCGCGGCGCAGCCCACGAAGCCCTCGTAGTTCGTCCGGTCGCGCGCGCCGTTGAAGAGCGCCGTCGCGACCCTCTTGGGCGGGTAGCGGCCGAGCTTGAGCCGCCGCGGCTTCTTCCGCCACTCGAAGCGGAAACTCTCGAGACGCCAGACCTTGTTCCGGTCCCGCACGGGCTCGGCGAGCGCCGCGAAGCGCTCGCGGTTCGCCGGGCGCAGCAGGGGCATGACGCGGCCGATGTCCGCGCCCTGCACCAACCGCAGGTCGAGCCGCGGCACCTTGCCCCGGGGCCGCACCGGGCCGCGGTCGTGCTCCAGCACCACCAGCGCGTCCTCGCGGATCTCGCCGAAGGCGCCCGACGCGCCGAGCGCGGCGGTCCCGAAGCGCCGGACGCCCGCGACCTTGAGGCCCGCCGTCGGCGGCGGGCCCGGGGCGGCGGCGAGCGCCGGCGGCGGCCGGTCGCCGACGGCCTCGGGCTTGCTCAGCAGCGCGGCGATGCGCCGCTTCGCCGCGGGCGCCTCGAGGAACGCGTCGCGCGTCGACCCGACGAGGCCGGCGACGAGGCTCGCGTCGTCGCCGCCGGACGACGCCCGGGGCAGGAACCGCGCGGAGCTCGGCGTGGGCGCGCGCGACTCGAGGGCGAGCTCGCTCAGCTTCGGCATCGCGGCGGTCCAGGACCGCGACAGCAGCGCGTCCGCGGTTTTCGGCGCCCGCTCCGACGGCCGCGCCCCGCCGCGCTCGGACGGCGGCGGCCGGGACCGCGCCGGCGCGAGGCGCCGCTCCGACGACGGCGGCCGCGACAGGGCGAGGCTCCGCTCCGGGAGCGTCCGCTCCGACGCCGCGAGCGCGAGGCTCCGCTCGGTCTGCGGCGGCAGGAGCGACGCCGACCGGCTCCGGGCGACGACGTTTCGCAGCTTCTCCGGTTTCCGCCGCCGCATGGCCGCGCGGAGCGCCATGGCGTCCGAGAGGATGCCGCCGCCCTCGGGCGGAGGCAGCCCCAACATGGCTGCTGGGAGAGCCCAGGCCCAGGCCCAGCGTTGCTCGCGTCAAGGTGCCGTACTTATCGACATGTTGAGGAGCACCGGGCTCACGAGCTCGGTGGTGACCGCGATCTCGACCACCGCCTCTTGACTTTGCACGAATGAAAGGCCTCCTCGCCCTGCTCCTCATCGCTCCGGCCGTTGCCAGGCTCGCGCCGACGCCCGTCAAGGCGTCGACGCGCGCGTCGTCGGCGCTCGCGAAGAGCGGCGGCTTCTCCTACGGCGAGTTCGCCAGAAACAACGCCGGCGCCAATGGCATCATCATCGGCGGCATCAAGACGGGCGCCGCCGACGCCATGGCCCAGTTCGCGACGCCCGGCGACTTCGACTTCAAGCGCAACGTACGCGCGGCCCGCGTCCCGCCGTTCCGCCGCGCGCGCGGCGCCGGCGGCCGAGCCGACCCCCTTCGCAGGCGCTGTTCGCGATCTTCGGCGCGCTCTACCTCGGCGCGTTCCAGTACTGGTACCAGGTGAACATCTTCTCCAAGGTCTTCACGTCGACGGCGCGCTTCACGTCCGAGTCGCTCGCGGAGAAGGCGCGGGACGTCGACGGCTTGGTGCAATTAGCGTTCCAGATCGCGCTCAACTGACGATCCTCAGCGTCGTCTACCTCCCGACCTTCTACCTCTTCAAGGCCCTCTTCTTCTCCGACTGCGGCCTCGCGTCCTGCTTCTCCGACGCCTGGGCGACCTACACCTCGAACCTCGAGACGGACCTGCCGGCGCTCATCAGGTGCTGGGCCCCCGCGGACCTCGTCTGCTTCTCCGTGCCCCTCTACCTCCGCATCCCCATCCGCCACCTCGTCTCCTTCTGCTGGACCATCTACCTCTCCCTCGCCCGCGGCTCCGCGTGACCGCGGGCCGACCAAGCCCGGCCCGCGCGGAGCGGGCGCCCGAGAGCCTTCGTCCGTAACGTTGTTCGGTGTGCCCGCGGGGTGGTCGGCTCCGGACGGTGCGCTGATATCCCATATGGTACGGGCGCTTCGACTCGGGCTTCAACCCTGGGCAAACCTCCGAGGTGGACCGCGAACGAGCCCCTCCGTGTAAAAATCGACCCGCGTTACCACCTGGCCTTCTTCGCCGCGGCGTCGACGGGCCGGAGGACCCAGGAGACGTCCGGGACGAAGTAGCAGAGGAAAAGCCGGAGCGCGACGCCCCGGAGCTCCGCGTCGACGGGCGCCCGGAGGTCGGCCGTCGTGACGCGCGTCTTGTCGTCCCACGACGACGCGCGGTTCGCGCGCTGGTTGGCAAGCGCGTGGGCCGCAGCGCTCCCGGCGGATATGACGGGGAAGTCGACGCCCCTCGGGATGCGCCGCGGCTTGGCGTTCTTCGCGTCGACGACGAGGAGCGCGGCGGCGCCGGCCCGCGCGGCGTCCTCCGCGAGCGCGGGCACCTCCGCGGAACTCGCGACCGCGGCGACGGCGAGCTTGAAGCGGACGTCATCCGCGGCTTCCTCGGCCTCGCGGTCCGCGCGACGGGGCCGGCCCCAGATGACGCCCGTGCCGCCGGGGTCGACGCGCACGTCCCCGGCTCGACGCAGCGTCCCCAGCTCGAGCGGCCAGCGACACGAGAGCGCGCGATCGCTCGCGCGGACCCGGTAGGCCCCGCCGAGCGCGTAGCGCCCGCCCGAGAGCGCGAGGACGCGCGTCGACGCGACAAAGTCCTCGACGAGCAGCCCGTTCGCCGGCTGCGGGCTGTGGCAGGACGGCCGGTTGTCGACGAGCACCGCGCGCCGCCGCGACCGGTCGCCGATGGCTAAGCGTCACGTCCTTGCCCCGGCTCGGCTGGTCCGCGAGGACCCGCGTGAAGACGCGCTTCCGCGGGTCCAGGAGCTCGACGACGTTGGCCGCGTAGCCCGGCGACGCGGCCGTGCTGACGTGCTGCTCGACGCCCGGCACCATCGCCAGGCCCCGCAGGAGCTGCAGCGCGAGGGGACGGGCCGTCGTGACGAAGTGGATGCCGTCGTCGTCGACGTGCTCGATCGTTTCGTCGCCGCGCTTCAAGACCTTGCACCACTGGTCCTCGCGCCACTTGTTCTTCACGCGTTTGCTGCTAATCAAGGTCTCGTCGAGGTCCCAGACGATCTGCAGCGGCGACGCCACGTTCGCCGCCGTCGCCAGCCCGATGTAGCCGCCCAAAGGCATGGCCACGCGACGCCACATGCTGCCGCAGTTTCGTGCTCGATGCGCTCGTTGGCGCGCGACGCGAGCGGTGGTGGCGTCGAGCGCGCTTCCACTGCAAGGCTAGAAATTACAGTGCATCTTGATCTCATCTTGAGGAACTTTGGCTTCCACTGGTTGCGAGTTGCAGTCGATACTCTGCCATGTTGACGCTCGGCGTGACATCACTTGGTTGACTCCAGACCGCCTCGCCCAGGTTTGGGCACGCGATGCAGCGGTTCCAGGACTTGGCGCGGCGCTCGGTCTGTGGACCATGTCGCGCCTCGGGCCCGGCTGCGAGTCGCTCGGGAAAGACCATCGGTCGAAGGCGAGCAACTTAGTTCGCGTCGGGGCAGCCCGTGGATGTCGAGAACGGCCGTTATCGGTGGGGGGCGACCGACGAGGGGCTCGCATTAGTGTTGAGGTCCGAGACCTGCGACCAACTCCGAGGAAACACCCCCTGGAATGTCGCTCCCGAGGGGGCTGTCCGGGCTTGGTCGCAGGTCTCGCCTCATGCATTGCGTGGTGAGCACCGTGTCGCCCGCGGCGCCGCGCGCCTCCCGGAGCCGGTGAGGTGATCTCGATCAAATCCACTCGAGCCGAAGAGCTGCCGCGAGGGCATCTGGTCGCCCCCATGACGAACGATCCCCGACGCTCTGTGACTCGAAGGGGACCGAAAATCGGGTCGGGGGAAGCTGCCGCGCCTCATTCCACCCCCTGGGGCTGCCCGTTTGCGTCGCCTCGCAATCGTCCGGATGTCGCGTCTTTTCATGTGCCTCACCCACATGTTTGCGGACCTCAAAGCCACTGGGATCGTTGCACGTCGCTGCATATTCGAGGAGCACGGGGCCCTCTAAGGTGGAAATTCCATCATCGGCCGCTGAAATACTCCTGCGGAGACACCGTCTCTAGCCCTCTAGAAGCTAGGATTTCTTCAAAGTTTGTCGTTGCATGCAAAAGTTCAAGGGACGGGGTATCCACTGCAACTCGCAACCAGTGTTCCTGCCAAAATAATGTTGTTGTTCGTTCGCGACAATGTTGTGCTGAACTGACGGTGTCAGCTCGTGTTTGGGGTAGACGAGCGCCCAAGTCGCCGCGGACCCGCGGCGGCAGCCCGGAGATGATCGCCAACTTCTGGAGCCCGCGGTCAACGCTCTCGCCCCAGGGCAGCATCCGGGGCTCGGGCAGCGTGTCGAGCCTCAGCTCCGACGACAACGACTTCGCGAGCGAGAAGGAGGAGGTCGCCTTCCTGCGGCGCGAGGTCGAGGCGCTGCGCGCCGCCGCGGCGGACCGCGCGGCGCCCGTCGAGCGGCCGCGCGGCGCGTCCCCCGCGTCCGACGGCAAACGTCGCGAGGCGCGCGCGGGGCGGAGGCGCAAGGGCCCGCCGAGCGGCCGGGCGCTCCTGCGGAACATCGTCGCGGTGCTCGTCCTCAACGTCTGCGGCATGTTCGCCTTCAACTACGCGGAGCTGCCCCGGGAGATGCGGCGCGCGGCGAAGGAGCGGCGGCACACGTACGAGAACCTGAGGCTCGTCTTCTTCGGGACGGAGGAGAACAAGTACGTCATGGGCGACAAACAACAAAACTTCGTGCTGGACAAGATGGACGGCATGGACATCAAGTGGAAGTGCGGCATGTGCCGGAGGCGCATCGACGAAGATATCGTGGCGCGCGTCGAGGCCGCGATCGCGCGGAACAGGTCCGTCGCGCTCGACCGCCGGACGGGCTGGTCCAACTACGACGACATCTGCCCGAGCCGCGACCGCGACTGCAACTGGCGGCCCATCTCGTCCTTCTACTTCACGCTCACGCTCTTCACTACTGTTGGCTACGGCAACTTCGCGCCGCGGACGGACCTGGGCAAGGTCTTCGTGTGCTGCTTCACGCTCATCGGCATGATTTATGCTTTCGCGACCTTCAACATGTTCGGCGAGCGCGTCGCCTACTCGCTGCGCAAGCTCGGCCGGCGCATCGACGAGATGGTCCACGCGCGGCGCGTGCGCGCGGGGGCCATCCCCTTCGACGCGGGCTGGGAGAAGCGGAAGCACGGGCTGTCGGACCGCGGCTTCGCGCTGGCCGTGAGCCTGTGCTGCGCGGCCTACCTCGTCTTCGGCGCGTGGCTCGCGATGGCCGTCGAGGACTTCTCCTTCGGCAACGGCCTGTACTACGCGATCTGCACGCTGTCGACGCTCGGGCTCGGCGACTACACGCCGGGCATCGAGACGCGGTCCCTCGTCGTGGCCTGGATCTACATCACCGTGGGCCTGGGGTTGTTGGGATGCACGGTGCGCATCATCCAGTCGGCCGCGAACCGCGAGGCCGGCGCGAGCCACGACGTCCACCCCCGCGGCCGCTGGCGCGGCGCGTCGATGGTGCAGAAGAGCAACCTGTTCGAGGACGACGACGACCCGGACGACATCCTCGCGCTGGACGACGACGACGCGACGACGCCGCCGCGGCGGCGCGACGAGGAGAAGCAGGCCGACACGCCCCCGATTTTCGTCGAGGACGCGTCGTGCGACGACGGCGCGGGCAAGGACGGGCCGGACTGGCTCTGCGCCGTCGGCTGCGGCGTCGCCGGCCTCGACGGCGCCGCGCCCGCGGACGACGACGCCGCCGCGCGGGGTCCCGACCTCGCCCAGTACGCGGACGACGCCGCCGCCGCGCGGGGTCCCGACTTCGTCCAGTAACCCATCGCGGGCTCAGACGAGGGAGAGGACCTTGCGCGCGAGGTGCCAGAGCGACGAGAAGAAGAGGAGCACGTTGACGGCGCAGAGCGGCCAGTTCACGGGCGAGATGACGAGTGAGTACTTGGAGAAGATGGCCGCCGTGAGCGTCAACGCCGAGTACTGGCCTACCAAGTGCGACGGATTCGGATTTCTTCACATCTTCAGGCGAAATTCACGCGAAAAAAACACTCCTGTCGCTCGACGCCGAGTACTGGCTCAGCGAGATCTTGGCCACGGGGCGCCACAGATCCGTGAGGGACGCGAGGCTCAGGAAGAGCTTCGTCACGGGGGGGTACGGGTGGATCGTGAAGGGCCCCGCGGCCGACGCGGCGTAGGACCCCGGCGGGGACCGCGCGCGCAGGCCCGGCGCGGCGTAGCTGAAGGCGCCGATGCCCGCGAAGAGCGCCCCGAAGCCCAGGCCGAGCGCGCGGAGCTCCGCGGGCGCGGTCTCGGGGAACGCCGCGAGCTGGTAGCCGACGCAGCGCCGGAGCTGGTTCCCCTGCGCGAGCAGGTTGAAGAGGTGCGACCCGGCGAGGATGTAGTTCGGCGGCGTCACGACCGTGGACCACTGCAGGAACGCGCCCGAGTAGAGGAGGAGCGTCAGCGTCATCTTGAGGCTGATGAGCTCGGGACCGGCGCCGAGCGCGTCCGCGACGCCGGACGCGCCGAGGAACCAGCTGCACGTCGCGCCGAGGAACCCGAGGAGCCGCGCGGGCGACGTGTTGCACGTCGCGACCTCGTTCGCGACGGACCGCGCGATCTCGCCGAGCGCGCCGCCGCCGCGCAGCTCCTTGGCGACGTGTGTGGCCGGCGCCGCAGGCTTGGCCGCCGCGCCGCCGCGGAGCGCGACGACCGACGACTTAAGCTTCAGCGGCTTCAGCCCGCGGCCGTGTGCGCTGCCGATCAACGCCGCGAGGAGGACTTGCAACTTGATGATGGCCATTATGCTCTCGTTTTGGCGGCGACCTCAAGGACATGTGAGGCGGGGGCGTGTTGAATCCGCACTTTTTTAGGCTGTTGAACTTTTTTAGTTATTGGCCTTGCGCGCAAGACGACATTGAGCCCTTTCAGATGCAACAAGAACCAAAGGAATCGGTGGCCATGGCGCCGAGAACGAGCATGCCAAAGTAGCCCCTCACCATTGCCAGAGCCCTCTTTGCCATCGATTTTCTCAAGATACAGGTCCGCCCTTCGAGTGCAGATTCTAAGCGCCCCCGCCTCATGTCGAAGAGCTCGATCCTCGCAAAACCTATCTCGCCGCGCGCGCTCGCGCTAGCCAGACGGACGCACAGTACTAGGATCACCAGGGGCGGGGGCTTTTGGGGGGGGAGCGGGGGTCTTTGGTTTTGGTCCGCGCGCGCGCGCGGCTCGTCAGTTCGAGCGGGGCCGTCTACTTGATGCCCTTGGCCTTGAGGGCCTCCATGCGGCCCTTGGCGCCGTACTCCTTGATGATGGGCTTGCGCTGGAGCTTGTTGGACGCCGTGAGCATGCCGTTCTCCGGCGTCCAGGGGTCCTCGAAGGCCGGCGGGATGGTCTCCTTCGCGCCCGTGCCCGGCAGCAACAGCACGCCCGCGAGGATCTCGTTGCTCCCGAGCTTGCCCGCCTTGCCCGCGGCGACGAGGGACCGCAGCACCTCCGCGTTCATGGCCTCGTCGGCGCAGAGCGCCTCGAAGGAGGCGTAGGCAATGCCGTGTTCGTCCGCGTACTGCTGGAGCTTCTTCTCGTCGGCGACGACGAACGCGACGGGCCGGTCCATGTCGGAGTCGCCGTAGCACAGCAGCCCCCCGTTCGCGCCCGACACGTAGGGGCTCGTCGAGTACTCCTTCTCCATGGACTCGATGGCGATGTACTCGCCGCCCTTGAGCTTGATGAGGTTCTTGAGGCGGTCGACGATCACGAGCATGCCGTCGGGCCGCCAGACGCCGACGTCGCCGCTGCGGAACCAGCCGTCGGCCGTGAAGACCTCCGCGGTCTTGTCCGGCTGCTTGAAGTAGCCCGCCGTGAGGGGCGGGCCCTTCATCTGGACCTCGCCGCGGCCGCAGCAGGGCGCGCCGTAGTGGCTCTTATCGGTAGAGAGGTACGGCTTGCCGTCGCGGTCGTTGATGTCGCACGACTCCAACCGGATCTCCACGGACGTCAGCGGCGGGCCCGCGACCCCATCCAGGTTGTTGTCGTCCATGGGCTGGATCGTCGCCGAGCAGCACGTCTCCGTCAGCGCGTAGCCCTGGACCGCCGGCGCGGAGAACGCCGTGCGCACGAACGTCTGCACCTCCGACGCGATGGCGCCGCCGCCGGAGATCGTGCCCTTCAAATTGCCGCCGAGCATGGCGGAGAACTTCTTGAAGACGAGGAGCTTGAGGAGCGGCGAGTCGCGGTGCTGGCGCAGCGCGTAGGCCCGGCCGACGAAGCAGATCTCGAAGACGAGCTTCTTGAGGAACGACATCTCCGCGACCTTGTCCTCCATGCCCTTCTTGAGGATGTCCCAGACCTTGGGCACGCCGGCCATGAACGTGGGCTTGAACTCCTGGATCGCGCCCGGCGGGTGCACGTCGCTCGGCGCCCGGTTGATCGTGCCGTCGGGCCGCTCGCGCACCGCGCCCGTCGACGTCAGCGTCCGCGGGTCCGCGTAGCCGATGTTCATGCCGAGCGTGAGGCACGTGAGCTCCGCGCAGAACTCGAGGATGTGGGCCTGGGGCAGGTAGCCGAGGTAGTTGTCGCCGGGCGACGACACGGGGCCCAACACCTCCATGCAGCCGGATATCGACGAGAGGATCGACTCGTGCTTGAGCATGACGCCCTTGGGCTTGCCCGTGGAGCCGGACGTGTACATGATCACCGCGACCTGCTTCGGGTCGAGGGTCGGCGCGGACGTCGCGCCGAGGACGGAGTCGCCGAGGGCGAGGGCGTCCTCGAGCGCGAGCGCGCGCACGCCCTTGGCCGCGTCCGGCGGCGCACCCTGGTCCGCCGGCGCGACGTTGACCTCCGTGTAGACGATGGTCTTGAGCGACGGGCACCGGGCCTTGAGCCCGCAGACCTTGGCGACCTGCTTGCGGTTCGCGACGACGACGGGCACGTGGCTCTCGTTGATGGCCTCGCCGACGGCGTCGATGCCCAGCGTCGCGTACGACGTCGCCACGACGAGCGACTGGCTCAGCGCGCCGAGCGCGCAGATCATCCACTCGGCCGACGTGTCCTCGAAGAGGAGCACGGTGTGGGGGCCCGTGACCTTCTCCACATCGCAGCCCGGGGGCAGGGGCTTCATGCCCACGGACTTGTCGACGAGCGCGGCGCCGAAGCGCGTGGACCGGTCGTGCAGTTCCTGGAACGTGATCCACGTCGTCTCGCCGAATTTCTTGAGGGGGAACTTGGCGCCCTCGGGCTTGTAGTCGCCGAGGAACGTGCGCGTGCCCATGGCGCGGTAGGAGCCGTACTTCTTCGCCACGTGCTTGAGCAGGGCGCCCGTCGTGCGGACGTCGCCCTCGGACGCGGGCACGGGGCTCGTCGAGAGGCCGCCGAGCGCGCTCGTCTTGCGGCGCACGGCCGTGCCGCCGCACTCGACGGAGTAGGGGCCCTTCATCACCTGCTTCAGCGTCTTCACCCAGCCGAAGAGGGCGAACCACAGCAGGAAGTCGAGGATCCAGAGGAGCCAGGCGAGGGGGTTGAGGAGGAGCGCCAGCGACGGCGTCGCCGACGCCTTGAAGGGCGGGGCCTTGGCCTTGCCCATTTTGTCGATGCGAGCGCGACGAGGTCTGTGTTCTTGCGACGACGCGACGCGACTGGAGTATTGCACTCCGCCGCAAAGCGCAATCCTCGAGCACTCCGACCTACGCAGCCGATGTTGCTTTATTAACCTAGCGGTGCCCCTAGCGCGCGATGCGCGGCGTCTCCCGAGGCATGCGCGGTACCGGTGGACGCAGCATACTTGTGCGCATCCCCTGGACACCTCGCGCGGCCCGCAAGTCGCGAATCGCGGCGCGCGCGCCCCGAAAACAGCGATATTTTGCCAAATCGGCAGATCTGACGCTTTGGGGCAGCCCGGGAGCAGCCCTGGCGGCGCCGCGGCGCGCCGCGCGGCCATCCCATCGAGAGCACGTATGTATGCGACGGTTCCATGGGCCGGGCGTCGAAGTTCGACGCGACCACGCGCCGGGGGCCCGGCCCGAGCGTCGTTTCGACGACGAGCGGAAACGGCTGACGCGGCGCCGAGTGGCCCCAGGGCGTGCGCCGGGCGCCGTAGGGCTCGGGTTCCGCGCCGGGGGCGCGGAGCGGCGCCGCGGACCGCTCGAGGCCTTCGTCGGCGACCGGAACGTCGACCCGGCGCGGGCGGCCGCCGGCCGAGAACGCGCCTCCGGGGCCCGGCGGCGGGGGACCGCGCGGGGCCCGGGAGCGGGCCGGCGCGCGCGGGTTCGGCGCCGGCGACGTGCCCGACGAGCCTCGGGGCCGCGGAACCGATCACCGACGCCGCGTCGGCTTCGAGAAGGGGCGCGCCGGACGCGTCCGCGGGACGCGGGCCGGTGGCGCGGTCGCCTGTGTAAGCCTGCCATAACAGTGTGTCTTGCTTAGTGCCCCTTGTCCTTGGGTCGTCAGAAGCGCGGCGTCGCGTCCTCCTTGACGACGATGGCGAGGTGCTTCTCCGCCTTGAGGTAGTCACGCGTTCGACGTCGCCGAGTGCGACGACCCACTCGGACGCGAGCCGCTCCCCGGGGACAGGAACGCGACGCGCGTCCTTGGTGGTGGTGACCTTGAGGTGGGCGCCCGAAGTCGTCAGCGGGACGGACGCGCCGCCGAAGCAGGTGGACTCGAAGACGCCCGACGTCACACGCTCCGGGCCGGCCTCGTCCTCGCCCTCCGCGACGTCTTTCTCGAGCGTCACGACGTCGTCGGGGTCGGCGACGAAGAGGCCCAGCTCGCGGCATGTCGCAGCGACGTCGTCGTCGACGCCGTCGTCGTCGATGTCGTCGTCGGATACCTCGGTCCCGACGGACGCGGCTTGAGCGTCGCTGCCGTCGTCGTCGTCGTGGCGTTGCGACATCACGCCGTCGTCGTCGTCGCCCACGGCGGGCGTCCCGCCGACGAGCGGGACCGGCGGCAGCGGCACCGCAGGACCCGTCGGCGGCGCCGTCGGCGGCGGCGGCGGCGCGGCCTCGAGGAGGCTCATCATCGAGTGTTCGACGCAGCTCGTGCTCTGCGTCGCGAGCGAGAAGCCGCCGTAGGCCTGCGTCTTCGTCGAGGCCCGCTGGTGCTCGACGACCTCGTCGTAGCCCATGCCCGCGTCCTGGGCGTAGGCGAAGGTCTCGTGGTTCGACTGCTCGCGAAGACGGCCATGGTCTCGGCGACCCGGAAGACGAGCGACTTCACGTGTTCAGCAACGCTGGCGGCGGCGCGGCGGCGAGGCTGGGCGCTGGCGGCGTTGTGCGCGATGGCTCGGCTCTCCCGGGCGACGGCGGCGCGTGGTGACGGGGCTGGTTTTTTTTTGCGAGGCAGCCCAATCTTTGTTGCAGCCTCGCTGAAGTGCGGACGGCGCGCCAGGCCCGCGCGCGCGCGCACGGCCCGGCCCGGCGGCGCGACGACGTCCCGCGGGACTCGCTCCTAGCCGCCGGGCCCCAGGCGCCGCTCCCGGCGACCGCTGTAGGTCGCCCCGGCGAGCTAAGCTAACTAGAATTACGTACAATACCCAGCAAAAAACACCAAATTTGAACAGGACCAAAAAAAAAACACCATGAAATTCACCATCAAACTGCCGAACTTCTTCAAGAATTTCAAGAAGGCGTGGGCGTCGCGGAAGGCGAAGGCGAAGTGCGCCGCCGCTCTCGACCGCCACTCGCTCGACGCCACGCTGACCGCGATCGCGGTCCACAAGGCGGCGCCCGCCGGCGAGCCCCCTCTCGCGGTCTACGCGGCCCCGGAGATCGTTTCGGCGCCCGTGGCGCCCGTGGCGCCCGTGGCGCCCGTGGCCACCGAGGCCCCCGAGGCGCCCGAGGCGCCCGAGGGCGAGCCCAAGCTCCACCCGATCATCGCCGCGCTCATGCGCTCGTGCACTCATAAGTCCTGCGCGCGCGGCCGCAACGTCTCGATCCTCAACTTCGTGAGCGAAAAAGAGGGCCGCCGCGGCGAGTTCCACGCGGCCGCCGCCGCCTACGTCGCCGCCGGCGCGATCCGCAACGAGCGCTCTCGCGCTAAGGCGCTCAAGAAAGCGCGCGCTGCCCTCGATGAGGCTGCCGTCGGGCTGTGCCTGCCGTGCCGCGACGTCAAGTGGCTCGCGAAGACGGACCCCAAGAAGGAGGTGCAGCTCCGCAAGAAGCTCCTCGCCTACTGGCGCGAGCACCAGGCGCTCGGCACCAAGTGCGTCGGGGGGCACTGTGGCGGCCTCAAGTTCGACGAGCTACTGATCAAGTGCCTCGAGCTCGACCATGCAGGCAACGCGCACCTCAAGAAGAAGCGCAAGGGCGGCACCTCGACCAACGGCCCCTCCGAGGTCGAGGCCTTCGTGGACATCGCCGACATGTTCCGGGACGTGCTCAATTGCACGCCCAAGTGCGCCTACTGCCACCGCATCGACACCACCGCCGAGCAACGCGCTCAGGCCGCGGCCGAGGACCTCCGGCGCGCGACCGTCCCCGAGGGCGAGTCCGCGGACGAGCGCAAGTCCCGCGAGGGCGCCATCCTCCAGCGCCAGAACCGCGTGGACAAGCAGGACTACATCAACGGCCTCAAGCGCGCGATCGGCCGCTGCCAGGAGGCGTCGTGCGACGTCCCCGGCGGGCGCCTCGTCGTCGAGGGCAAGGAGTCCGGCCACCACATGGCCCACCTCGAGGGCCACGAGAAGCACAAGCACCGCGACTCCGGCGGCTCGGGCATGGCGCGCCTCGCGAGCGACGGCGCCAGCCTCAAGCACAACAAGCCGCTCATCGACAAGGAGCGCACGCACTGCCGCCTCCTCTGCGCCAACTGCCACAAGATCTACGACACGGACGCCCTCCACGCGCGCCGCGCGGCGGAGCGCGAGGCTCGCCTCGCCCTCCCCCGGGTGTGCATCCCCTGCCCCTAGACGGCCCCCGGCGCCGCAATAAGTGCGACTCGGTTCCAGTCGGCGTGGAACACGATGGATCCCACCGCCCCCGGCTCGTCGCAGACCCCAGGATCGGTTCGCGCCGCCGCCGCAAAAACTCGCGCTCCGGCCCCGTCGCGGCCGGCGGACCGTTTCGCCGAAGGTCGGCACACCGTCGAGCAACCACCATCCCGCGCCCTTCGGCACGACACGTGAGCGATCGCGCCGCTCCTGCCCGCCCAACAACACGGGGAACACGCCCCGGCGCAGCCGTAAGGTTTCGGCCGTCGTCGAGGCACCGCGCGCGCGAGCGCGTGCGGGAACATGTCGTCGGTCCCGGCGCGTCGCCGCAGCGACTCGGCCGCAAAATTGGGGCGTCCGGCGAGCCGCTCGGCGGCCTCGGCGGGTCCCCGGAAAGCGCTGCATTCGTCGACCGCGTCGAGGGGCCGATTTTGCGACGCCGCGCAAACCGACGAAATCGGCGCGCGCCGACGGAATGGGGCGTCGGAGACCGAGGTCCGGTGCGGGTCTCGACGTAGGAACCGGCGCGGGGTCGGGACGCGGCGCAGCGGCGCCAGACAGCCTGTCCGCGGCGGCCGCAAGTTAGTGATGCAGCATAGGCTGCGTAGACGGCAACATGGGCAAGGTCGGCGCACCTGGGCCTCGTTGAGGCTAGCGTAGCGCCGGCTGCGTTACGCAATGTGCTCTCACTAAGAGGCAGCCCCGGCTCTCGAACGGAACACAATGCCGTCGTCGCTGGCGCAGGCCGCGAGCGCCGTCGGCGGCGCCGATGGCGCCGGCGCCGCGTCGACCCGGAGGACGCTCGACGCCGCGGACCGCAGCGTCGTGTCGTCGGCGGCGAGCGTCGCCGGCGCCGCGGCGAGTATCGCGTCGGGCGACGCCGCGCGCCGCGCCGCGCGGACGCCGCCGAAGAAGAAGGCGAAACCGCCGGTCACGGTCATCAACGACAGCTTCGAGCCCGGCTTCCGGAAGGAGATGGAGAAGGTGCGGATCGTCCAGGGCAAGAAGCGGCCGCCGGGCGTCCAGGGCAAGAAGGAGGAGGGCCCGCGGCCGCGCATCAAGACGGCGGGCAACGGCATGCTCTTCGGCAAGGAGTACCGGCGGGGCGAGATCCTCGCCTGGCACCGCAAGCGCCTGGGCAAGGACACGGCCTACTCGCGCGTCGCGCCGACCGAGGACCCCGAGTCGAAGCGCGAGCGGCTCCGCGCGGAGTGGTGGGGGCGGAAGAACGTGGCCTACGGCCCGTTGAAGTTGGAGACGTTGCCGACGACGGAGGCGAACTTCGCGGACCCGCCGAACCTGCGCTGGGGCGACGAGGAGGAAGCCCAGGCCGTCGACGCGAGCGAGGAAGTGAAGGCCGCGTGGGCTCTGGAGTCGGAGAAGCGCAAGCAGGCGACGCTCGTGACGTTGGCCGAGGAGGCGTTGACCGACGCCTGCGACGCCGAGGACGAGGCGAGGATCCTCGCGTGCCTCGAGGACGCGCGGGCCGTCGGCTGCGCGGCGGACTCGAATGCCGTCGAAGTCGCGGAGTTCACGCTCCAGGACATCGAGCGCCGAAAGGAGGCGCAGGTCACGGCGGACCTGCGCGCGCGCGGCAAGGCAGAGCGGGAGGCGACGCAGGACTACCTCTGGACCGTGCGGACGCACCTGGGCCGGTGCACGCGCGCCGTCGATCCGTTGGCGGAGCTCCGCGCGGACGCCGCGGGCATCGACCTCGCGCCGCCGTCGGCGAAGGCCGTGGACTGCGCGCCGTCGGCGCCCCAGGCGCAGAAGCCCGACGAGGTCCGGGCCATGCGCGACGACCGGGGCAACTGGTTCGTCGTCTCCCGGCAGGCCCACGTCGTCGAGAAGAACGGCTACCCGATCCGCACGACGTCCTACATCAATCACGTTCCCCAACGCAAGGAGAAGCCGCCGCGATGGGTCATCTGGGGCGGCTCCGTGCGCCACACGTAGGCCGCGCGCGCCGCGCCCCCGGCCCGAAGGGCCCCGGCTTCCTAAGGGCCGTCGCTTACAGGGCCGTGTGTCGCCGCGTCGCGGAGCCCGGCCGCCGCGTCGCGGACCGGGGCCGGTTCATGTCGCGCCGCGTCGCGGACCGGGGCCGCCGCTCCGACGCGGACCCGTCGCCGCCGTCGCCGGCGACGACCTCGCGCCTCGCGCGCGCGTCGTTCTCCCGCGCCTCCCGCCGCCGCCGCCGCCGGTCCGCGGGCGAGATGCCCTCGGGCGACGCGCGGCGGCCGTCGTCGCTCCCCGGGATGGGCGGCGGCGACGGCGCGAAGTAGTTCCCGAAGGCCGCGTTGCCCGCGATGTCGAGCCTGCGCGGAACTCACATCTTCCACCCGAATTCAACGTGAGACGGTTTCGACGCGAGCTCTTTTGTTGTACTTCGAGAACTCCACGAGAGCCATCGATTCGTCCCATCGATTCGTCCAAAAATCAGCCGAATCGACGTCGATGTGACCGAGCTCGAGAGTTCTGAAGTTTCGCGGGGACCCGTTTCCCGCGCGGCGTCGAGCATGTCGGCGCCGGCCGCGTTCACGGGGCCGGACCGCCCCGTGCGCCGCGCGTGCCTTCGTTTCTGCATCATCGTGGCGACGCCCATCTGGACGGCGCGGCAGTCCTGGAAGACGCCGTCGGGGAAGTGGGGCACCGTCGGGTTGTCCGCCTCCGCGTGGGGGTAGTCGGGCGTGACCTCGACGCCGCAGCAGTAGCAAAAGTCCGTGCGCTCCCGCGTGCAGGGCATGGCGTCCGTGGACTTGTGGACCATGTGGTTGCAGGTCTCCGGGTCGTCCTTCTCGATGATCTTGTAGCAGCCCGGGCACCGCTGCGCGCCCTGGAGCTCGCGCCACTCCTCGAGCTCGACGTCCGCGCGCTCGTTGCACTTGATGTTCGGGTGCCAGGGGCACTTGCAGCGCACGCACCAGCGGTAGGCGCAGTAGGGGCACTGGACCATGGGCGTGCCGTCCGCGGGCAGGTTCACGAAGCAGCCGCACTTGACGCAGTGGATGCCGTCGCCGATGACGGACCGGTCGTGGAACTCGCAGAACTTGCGGTACTCGGCCCGCCCCAGCACGCGCCGCGCGTCGTTATCGGCGACCTGCACCTTGCAGCCCGTGTGGTGCATGGGGCACCGCAGGGGGAACATGGAGATGTCGCCGAGCGCCGCCCGCGCGTACATGCGCAAACATCCGACGCAGACGCGGTGGTCGCACTCGAGCTTCAGCACGACGCCGTCGTCGGCGTAGCAGATGCAGCACTCGCCCTTGGCGCCGGCCAGCGCGTTCTGGAGCCGGTGCGCGAGGGCGCCGTAGTGGCGCGCGTGGCGGATCAAAGGTTGGATCGGCGCGGCCGCGGACTTGGACGTCGCGCCGTAGGGCAGCAGCTTCGCGAGCTCCACGCGCCGCTTCCGCCAGTAGGACACCGCGGCGATGAGAATGAGGCCCAGGAGGCCGCCGCCGACGCTCAGCCCCGCGAGCGCCTCGTCGGACACGGGCTCCTCCTCCTTCTTCGACGACGGCCACGCGTGCGCGGCGTCGTCCCAGCACCGCTCCGTCGCCGCGCGCGGGTCCCGCACAGGCCCCGCGGCGGCGACGAGGGACACCGCCGTCGCGCCGAGGTCGCCGCTCAGGGACCGGTTCAGGTAGAGGCGGGCCAGGATCTTGCCGCAGAACGCGACGAGGGTCGGCCGCGCGCCGCAGCAGCCGCCGCCCGCGAGCCGGTCGGCGCAGCCGTCGCAGGCCAGCAGGAGCTCCCCCTGGGGCGTCCCGCCGGCGTAGACGTAGAGCGACGCCTGGGGCTCCAGAAAGAGCGGCGCCGCGAACCGGAGGGACGCGAACGCGACGTCGCCCGCCGGCGCGACGGCCCAGGCGCAGTCGTGGGCGGCGGCGCCGAGCGTCGCGTTCGTCGCCGACGCGTTCGCCGCCGCCAGGAAGCGGCCCGAGGCCCTCGAGGACCCGTATAAAACGCGCGCGGCCGGCTCGAGGGGGTAGCGGGACCCGGCCAATCGCCGGAGCGCGACGTCGCCCCTGTCGAAGTCGCCGGCGACGGTGCCGCAGTGGTTCGGCCAGGCCGTCGCGAGGTCCGCCGCCGGCGCCGCGTCGTTGCCGTCGACGGTCGCGACGGTCTCGCCGTAGGCCGTCGCGAACGCCGCGGCGGCGCCGGCCGCGGCTTCCTTCGCGAGCCGCGCCGCGCGGTTCGACGACGCGTCCAGCGCCAGGGCGAGGGATGCGCCGGCCGCGGGGGCGACGTCCCAGTAGCTCGACGGCGCCGGCAGGCCCGCCGTCTGCGAGATCCAGGGCCCCAGGACGAGCGCCTCGCGGACGCGGTCGTCGCCGAGCACGGCGTCCGACCGCGGCACGGGCAACAGGATGTTCGGCGTCGCCGGGAGCGCGAGCGGCGGCGACGTGACGGAGAAGTAGTGGCCGAGGAAGCCGAAGCCCGCGACGCCGGCGCCCGTCTCGTAGCGGACGCGGATCGCGCAGCGCGCGTCCGAATTCTCGCAGTCGAGGACCAGCGCCGGGGGCGGCGCGTCGCAGCCGTCGTCCGCGCAGCGCCAGAGCAACGCGCCGTCGTCCGCGGACGTCACGTTCAGCGCCACGCTGCCGCCGAGGTCGAGGCGCGGGAACTCGAGGACGAGGCGCGTCGCGGCGCCCCGCGGGTGGAGCACCCACTCGCAGCGCGCGTGCGGCCGCGCTCTCTCGCCCGACGACGACCCGTCGGAGAAGAGGAACGACGACGGCCGCAGCACGCTCCGCGTCGTCGCGCCGTCCGTCGCGCCGAAGAAGTCGGCCTCGTTTCCCCGGACGACGCCGTTGGCCTCGTAGGTCTGGCCGCAGCCGTCCTGGGGCACGTCGCTGAAGTAGGACGCGTCGAAACCCACGCCGGCGGACCCGGAGGCCCCGGTCCGCAGGCGGAGCGTCATCGCGGGCCCCGAGCTCGCGAGCCACGCGTCCGGCGGATTCCCGTCGCAGAAGACGCCCAGCAGCGCGTCGAAGACCGTGGGCCCGTCGTGCACCGACACGTTGTTGACCCCGCAGCCGCCCGGCAGGTCGAGGTCCGCGAACGCGAGCGTCACGCGGCTCGCGCCGTCGACGTCGACGACCCAGCGGTGGTCGAGGCGCGCCGCGAGCGTGCCGTCGTGCGCCGGCGCGCGGATCGACGGCGCCGCGGCCGCGACTAAGGGCAGCGACCCGTCGCCGACGCCGACGCCCCCGGCGTAGGTCGCGTAGTAGCGCGCCTTTGAAGCCCGAGCCGTGGGCGAAGCCGCTCGACGTCTCGAGCGCGACGGCCAGGGTCGCCGTGGACGCGTAGATCGCCGGCGGGACGTTGGAGCAGCCGTCGCAGGCCCACAACAGGACGCCGTCGCCGTCGCGCACCGTCAAAGAGCCGCCGTCGAGGTCCACGCGCGTGAAGACGAGGACGACGGAGCTCACGTTCCTCGTCCCCGAGAAGGGGGCGATCTCCCAGGCGCAGGCCAGGGACCCGGTCATGTCCTCCGTCGGGCCCGAGCCGTCGGAGAAGAGCGACGACGGCGCGGTGAGCACGCCCGGCTCGCGGACGTGGCCGCAGCGGTACTTGGGCGCGTCGGAGAAGTAGGAGAAGTCGACGACGCGGTCCGCGTCGTCGCCCTGGGCTCCGGTGACGAGGCGCACCGTGAACCCCGTCGCGACGTCGGCGACGAGCCAGCCCGGGGGCGGGTCGAGGGAGCCGCAGCCGTAGGCCGCCGCGAGCGCCGGCGACCCGGCCGACGCGTAGGCGTCGCTCCAGGGCCCCGCGAAATCCACCAACCCCGCGTAGACCTCCAAAACATCACCGCAGGACAGCGCGAGCCGGTTGAAGACGACCGTGAGCGCGCCCGTCGGCCCCGTCGTCGCCGTCGGATCCAGGACCCACTTGTAGTCGAGGTGCGGCGCGTAGATCGACTCGGCCCGCCGCGGCGCCTTGATGGACTGGGCCGCGCCGGCGACGAGGAGGACCATGTTCGACCCGGACCCGGAGGCCTCGTCGGCGCCGAGCTCCGTCCAGTACTGCGCGTGCCAGCCGGTCCACTCGAGGCTCGTGCCCGCGATGTACGCCGAGTAGGCGTCGGAGACGTACTCCACGTAGAGCCGCGCGCCGCTCGCCTCGATGGGCGGCGGCGCGACGTGGCCGCAGCCGTCGCAGTCCCAGAGCAGCTCCCCCGAGTCGTCGCCGCCGTCGTAGACGCGCAGGATCCCCGTCTCCTTGATCGACACGCGGTCCGCGACCATCGTGAGCTTCGGCCGCCAGCCGCCGCCCGCGGGCCAGGTCAGGGCCGGGTCCGCCGCGTAGGGCGCCAGCAGCGTCGGCGCCACGAGCCACTGGCACGCGTCGAGCTTCATGGCCCCCCGGCGCGCGGACCCGTCGGAGAACGGCTCCGTCCTCCCGGTCAGCGCGACGACGTCCGACGGCTTGCCCGCGGCGCCGCAGTTGCAGTAGGTGCCCTTGTGGCACGTCGGCCCGTTGGCGACGTAGCGCGCCGTGAAGGCGAAGTCGACGGCGTCGTCCGCGGGGTCGTCCGTCGTCTTGACTCGCAAATAGACGCGATCGCGCGACGCGAAGGTCCAGGCCCGCGGCGCCGCCGTCGCGCCGTCCCACTGCGCGACGATCGTGTTCCCCTCGCTGATGCGCACGTAGTCGCCGGTCTGGAGGACCATGGCCTCGATGACGATGATCACGTCGCAGTCGCCGCCGCAGTTCTCGGGGTCGATGCGCCACTCGTACGTGAGGTCCCGCGGCGCGGCCCCGGACGACGTCGCGGGCCCGAAGATCAACGCGCTGCTCATGAGCATGTCGACGACGACCGTGCCCGTGAGGTCGTCCGTGTGCGCGACGTAGGTGAAGGAGAAGCCCGCGGGCTGCCCCGCGGGCGCTCGGAACGTGACCAACGCGGCCCCTAAATCCATGTAGAAGGGCGGCGGCAGGACGTCCTCGCAGCGCAGGCAGCTCCAGCGCAGCCGGTCCGTGCGCGCGTCGGCGCCCTCGTAGACCATGAGCTCCGCCGTGTTGACGTTCAGCGTCTGGAAGACGAGCAGCACCGTCTGCACCGGGCTCGCGGACGCGGGCTGCACGCGGAAGGTGCACTCGTCGCCGGCCTCGAGCGGCGAGCTCATGTAGTCGGACCCGACGATCGCGCCGGACAGCGCCGTCACCGTCGCGCTGTTGCACTCCCCGACGGCGCGCCGGGGCGCCAGCAGCAGCCACCAGGCCAGCAGGAGCATGGCATGCGTGGGCGGCCGGGTTTTTGTCATGGGGCCGCGGCGCGCCGGCGCGCGCGTCGGGTTGCGGGCATCGCTACGGCCGGACGCCTAGGACTCGCGCGACGAGCCTCCTTCGGGCCGCTGCATCGGGCTGCCGGGCGCCGCGGCGCGATGGGCACTTGAAGTCGCGGTGCCGTTCAATTGACGCGATTTGATTACTGCGATGGCTTGATCGGAAGCCTAAAAGAAGAGATGGCTGCCCGGCGCGATCGTCGGCAGACCTTCCGCATCGAGAGCCAAAGAGATGCCACGAGAGCAGCCATTTCCTACGGGTCGGGCGTGCGGCTGAAGCAAACGCAAGCGCTGCCCGAAGACGACGGATCGTGCTCGAGCATCCTCGTCTTCCACGAGCGGCTCCGTTCGGATGCCTGCGACGGCGTCCTGTGCCTCGCGTTCGCGCGCGCTTCTGGCGGAGGCGTGCCCGACCCCGACTCGGAGCGCGTGACCGTCCGCGACGTCCGCGCCGCCGTGGCCGAGGCCGCGGGGCTGCCCCTGAGCGTCGTCGCGCTCGAGCGGGCCGGCGCGCTGGTGCCGGACGAGCGAATCGTTGAGTACACCATCGGACCGCAGCGCGACGCATCCACGGGCGAGTACTTGGATGATGCGCGTCCTCAAGCAATCGTCCGCGTCTTCTGCCAGGAGCGGTTCCTGCTGCGGATCGTCCCCCCGCGGCCGCGCCGCGCGGCGGCCTGGCTCCGCGACCGCGGCCGCCCGGCCTTGCTCGCGACGCCGGCCCTCGAGCTCGTCGCGTCGTTTTGCTCCGCGCGGGTCCTGCCGTCGCTCTGCGCTTCCGGGAAGACGGTCCTCGCGACCTTGCTGGCGTCGCCGATCGCGTGGCGGGGCGCCTGCGCCGAGCTGCGCCTCGCGACGACGCGCCTCAGCCCCGCGCGCTTGGCAAGTGTCGCCGCGGTCTTATTCCACGATCCCCGGGAAGCGACGGCGCGCGAAGGATCCAAGGACGACGAGTCCGACGGAGACGACTCCGGCTCCAAGGACGACGAGTCCGACGGAGACGACTCCGGCTCCAAGGACGACGAGTCCGACGGAGACGACTCCGGCTCGACGTCGTTGTCGTCGTCGGGCGACTCGCGGCCGGCTGACGGCGCGCCGCCGCTCATCTTCGACAGCGCCGTCGCCATGGCGTCGACGGCGCACTACCTTCGCGAATACCTCGACGCGCTAGATGACGCGCCGCCGGCCGCGGTCGCCTACGTGAACGCGGTCGAGGCGGCGCTCCTCGGAGAGCGCGTCGCCAGTCCGATTTCCTACGATGCTATCGAGGTGCGCCAAGCCGAGGCCCACACGGAAGACCGCATCGTTCACACGAAGCTCCGCATCGTTGTCTCGATCTCCGAGCCGGCCACGCGCGCGCCTGTGCCGGAAAGAACCAGCGAGGTCGACCTGTCCAGCCAGACGTCAAAGCTTTGCGGCGTCGCCGGCTCGGTGTCGTTTGAATTTGTGGCGGACTGTTTCTTCCAAAGTCACTTGGAGGTGTCTGGCGAGCTCAGGACGACCACGCAACAGCCCGAGCTGCAGGCGTGCTCCATCTCGAGCGCCACCTGCGACGGGGAGCACGTGGTCAGCAAGGTAAGGCCCTTCTCGGGGCGTGTCGACAATCTCTGCGCACGGCTGTTTGGCGAGATGCCGGGCGGCACGTATCGTGACCGCCCTGAAGGCCGAAGGGTCGGCATCTTCTCCGAGTTGCTCTTCCGATCCGTCTGCGGTCCGCTACTGCACCTCGAGCCCCAGGAAGACTTCCTCCGGCACCTCCGCGAGACGTTCCCAGATGACGACTCGCCCATCGATCTCATAGGCTTCCATCTCGATCCGGAACTAGACGGCCGCGCGGGCCTCCCGCCAGAGCCAGAGCCTCCCGACTTCCGCCGCGCGGGCCTGTCGCCGACGTGGTGGGCCGAGACTCGCTACGCGGACGTCGACGCCGCCGGCGCGCCGATCGCTCGACGGTTCCCGCCGGGGAGCCTCTGGCGCCGCGTCGAGCCCGGACGAGCAGAGGCGTTCAAACAAAAGCACGGCATGACGGACGAGGACTTCGCGGAACTCGAGGCGTTCATCAGGACGCCGGCCTCCGTCTCCGTGATGGGCCACACCGCGACGCGGACCTTCGACGACCCGCCGCGACTCTACGCGCGCGTCGTCGACGCGGCCGCCGGCTCGCCGTGCACGCTCCACGCGTCGCGCTGCCCGCCGGAGGAGCGCGTGCCCGTCGTCTTCTGCCCGGGGCCCTACGGCGGCGCGCGCCGCGCGTACCCGTACGGGTTCCGCGTCGACGATCCGGAAGAAGCGCGGGCGGCGGCGAACTTCCGAGAGCTCTACGGCCAAGGCCCCGCGCTCGCCGCGGCCGGCGAGCTCCGGACTCCCGCCTAAAGAACTGGTCGCTACATCCTCGTCTCACGGCACTGTGAAACACCGGATTTTTTCAGGAGCTGCGCGCGCGGGGAAGATGACCGAGTTTGAAGGGGCACCCCAGTTCGGGAAGTACGGGCTCGCGCCGAACTTAAAGGATCGCCAATAAAGGGGCGCCGACGACGACGGGAAACATGCGAAGTTGAGGTTTCATGTTCCGGAACCATGTTCCGCTAAATTTCGAGGGCAGGCGTCGCCGGAACAGCGTCTGGGGGCTGCACCGGTACGCCGGAACGGCCGGAACGCGCCGGGAGTCGCGCGCTCCGGAACACAGCCTTCTGCCGGCTTCGTGCTGTCGGATCCGATCTCTGCGGCTGCGGTGTGCGCGTCCCGATTCGATTTTGGCAGTCCCCGTATATATTGCCGTTTCAGTTTGACACATCGAACGATATTGACCTCCCCTGTGCTGTTTTCTGTCCGGTGTAGGTTCGAATACCCACGCGCGCGTCGTCGTCGTCGTCGTCGTCGTCGTCGTCGTCGGCGGCGGCGGCGGCGGCGGCGGCGGCGGCGGCGGCGGCGGCGGCGGCGGCGGCGACGATGCTGCTACTACTCTAGATAAATTTGGCGCACCTGTTGTGCACTGACGACGACCTGTGCCTCGCCTCAGGGTAATTTGGTTTTTGTGCCCTAGGTAGGGCGCCGTGCGTAATTTGCCTGGCCTGATGCCCAGCCCCCAGGGGCCTGACGCCCAGGTCTGAAGTCCCTGTCTCATGACGCGCACTAAGCGTGCCGTGAACGGGCAGTTGAGAAGACAAATCCGACCGGAAATCTACCGGAACACCGGAACACGCCGGAACACGCCGGAACACGACCGGAGGACGCGAACCGGAACACGCGACCGAGGGGCCCGGGAGAGCCGGAAGCCGGAACATCCGCGAGACCTCTACCGGAACATCAGGGCCGGAACATCAGCGCATTCGGTGTTTCACAATGTCTCACGGTGAAGCCGAGTTGCTGCATGCGCGAGGTGGGGCACAGATTCAGTCGGCTCGAGCATCTCCGCGTCCGCCGTCGTGACGCCGTCGAGGCTGCAGTGAGCAATGGATCTAGAGACCATCTTACGAGTCGGTGCCTGCGGCACCTTCATCGGCCACGGCGCGCGACCGCGTCTCTTCGCGCGCGCAGAGAGCAAAAAAATGTCATATCTGCAGGCTGGATCGCCGCGTGGAAGCTCGAGTTCGGCCCCTGGAGCAAGTTCATGTACGCCGCGGGCTTCCGCGAGAAGGAGGCGCAGGTCGTCATGCCCATCATCGGCTGGATGGACGTGATCCTCGCCGTCGTGACGCTCGTGCGGCCCAACGAGCTCTTCTGCGCCTGGATGACCGTCTGGGCGTTCTCGACGGCGCTCGTGCGGCCCTTCTCGGCCGGCGCGGCGCGCTGGACGAAGCCCATGTCGGACAACGCCCTCTGGGGCTTCGTCGAGCGCGCGGGCAACTGGGCCTGCCCGCTCGCGCTGCTGTCCGTCATGGTCGCGCCGGGCTACGCGCCCAAGGACGTCCTCGGCGTCGCGCCGCTCTTCGACGCGCTCGCGCCCCTCGACGCGACGCTCTCGGGCTTCGCGCAGAGCGAGCTCGCGATCTTCATGGCCGCGACCTTCGCGGTCCCCTGGTTCGTCGTCGTGCCGCTGCTGCTCAGCCGCGGGCCCGAGAAGAAGAAGAAGTAGGTAGGGCGCGTCGCGATCGTCGCCTCGGCCGAAGTCTCGCCGCTGACTGGGTTATGTGTCTAGAGTTGACTGCCAGCCTCGATTAGGAACCCCTCCCCTCTCACGCCGCGCCCTCGACGACGGGCAGGTCGCCGTCGGCCTCGTACTCGCACCACGCGCCGTCGTAGATGGGCGCGTCGTTGCCCTCGAGGCGGTGGAGCGCGAGGGCGACGACGGCGGCCGTGAGGCCCGAGCCGCAGGAGAGCGCGCAGGGCGATTTCGGGTCGACGCCGGCCGCCGCGAAGGCCTCCGCGACGCCGCGGTCGTCCTTGAGCGTCGCCCCGCGGAAGGGCCCGCCGGGCCCGCCGTCGGCGCGCGACGGGTTGGGCTCGAGGAAGTCGAGGAAGGGCGCGTTCACAGCGCCCGGCGCGTGGCCCGACCGGCAGCCCGGCCGCGGCTCCGGCGCCGAGCCCTCGAAGCGGCCCGCGGGCCGCGCGTCGACGAACTGGGGCCGTTTCGCCGCGTCCGCGTTGAGCCATGTCCGCACGTCGCCGAGGCGCCACTGGGCGCCGGCGACGAGCGCGTAGGGGGGGGGCGCGGCGCCGGCGGCGGGCGCTGCCGTCGGCGCGCCGGCCTCGAGCGCGCCGCCGGCCTCGACCCAGGCCGGGAGCCCCCCGTCGAGCACGGCGACGTCCGCGAAGCCGTAGGCGCGCAGCGTGTGCCAGAGCCGCGGCGACGAGAACGTGCCCACCTGGTCGTAGCAGACGACGCGTTGCGACGCGCTGCCGATGCCGCACGCGGCCGCGGCCGCGGCGAACTGGGCCGCGTCGGGCAGGTTGTGCGGCGTGTCCGGCGCCGTGGTCGCGTCGCTGTGCTCGTCGAGGTCCCAGAAGGCCGCGCCGGGCACGCGCGGGCCGGCCTCGAAGGCCTCGCGGCCGCTCGCGTAGGGCGCCGGCGCGGCGAAGGGCGAGTTCGGCAGGAACCAGGTCGCGTCGACCACGCGCACGTCCTTTCGGGAGACGAGCTGCTCCGCGAGGGACGCGACGCTGATGAGGCCGCGCCGCATCGGTGGGTGGCGACGGCGCGCGAGGCGGCTTGTGGAGATTGCAAGGCAGCAGATCGATCAAGTCGTCGAGGCCAATGAGGCCGGCTCGGTGCACCCTCCGTGCCGCTCAACCCGCGGGCAGCTTTTTATCAGTTGTTTGTTGGGTGTCACCGGCCAGCCCGCCGAAGCTCGCCTCCCGCGGCAGCCCCCCCCGACGCCGCCGGCGCCCGCGGCAGCCCCCCCTCCGGCCGCCCCCGACGCCCGGCCATGGGCCTCAAGGACTTCGAGATCCTCCACCGCCTGGGCAAGGGCTCCTTCGGCACGGTCTACAAGTGCCGCCGCGTCTCCGACGGCGAGATCTACGCCATGAAGCGCGTCAACATCAGCCACATGAAGGACGCGGAGATCGGCGACGCGCTCACGGAGATCCGCGTGCTCGCGTCCGTGCGCCACCGCAACGTCGTGCCGTTTTTGGAGTCGTTCGTCGAGAAGGGCCGCGAGCTCGTGCTCGTGCTCGACTTCTGCGACGGCGGCGACCTCGCGGCCGTCGTCGAGCAGGCGCGCAAGGCCCGGCGCCTCCTGGGCGAGGCGAAGATCTGGCACTACGCCGTCCAGCTCGTCGACGGGTTGCGGTACCCGCCAGGGCGGCAAAAGAGAGCGACATGCCCAACTTCAAAGGCTCCTCTCTCGGCCGTTTTCCACTCGTTTTGGCTGATTTTTGGACGAGCGATCATCTCTCGGAACGCTCTCGAAGCGCGGATGCTTTTTCCGGAACGCGCGCGCGCGGCACACTCACGTTGAAGCGACGTTGAAATCGCCCTTGTCCCGCCAGGTACCTCCACGGGCGGTCGATCGTGCACCGCGACGTCAAGCCCGCGAACGCGTTCCTCACGGCGAAAGGCGAGGTCCGCATCGGCGACCTCAACGTGTCCAAAATCGTCAAGGACGACAAGGGCGGCCTCATGAAGACGCAGATCGCTGTGCCGAAACCAACCACTGGTTTGGGTGGTCCTGACCAAACTTGAGAATTCTCTAGCTCGGTCAAATCGAAGTCGATTCGGCTGATTTTTGGACGGATCGATCGCTCTCGTCGAGTTGTCGAAGCCCAGCCGAAGAAATTGTGTCAAAACATTCGAATACGCTCACATTGAAGTCGGGTTGAAGATTTGGTTTCGGCACAGGCAGATCGGCACGCCCTACTACATGGCGCCGGAGATCTGGGCCGACCGGCCCTACTCGCGCGCGGCGGACGTCTGGGCGCTGGGCTGCACGGTCTACGAGCTCTGCTGCCTGCGGCCGCCCTTCCACGCGCGGTCCGTCGCCGCGCTCGGCAAGGCCGTGCGGTCCGGCCGCCGCGACGCGATCCCGCGGACCTACTCGAGGGAGCTCCGCGACTTCGTCGACGGCATGCTCCAGGTCAACGCGTCGAAGCGGCCGTCGATCGACGCGCTCGCGGCGTCCGAGGTGTTGTGCTCGAAGCGCGGCCGCGACGGCGACGTCGCGCCCGAGGACGACGCGGACCGCATCGAGCTCCTCAAGACCATCAAGGTCCCGCGTTCGAAGCACCAGCTCACGCACGCGCTCCCGAAGCCGTGCTACCCCGACTCGCGGCCGAACTCGCCCGCGGCCTGGCCCGCGACGAACCGCGCGCGGAAGACGGAGCTGCTCCAGCGGCGCGAGAGCTCGCGCCACTCTTTTGCCGAAAATCCGTCGCCGGCGTCGACGGAGGGCTCGTCGGCGCTCGACGCGGCCATCGCGCGCGTCGACGAGCTTTTGGGCCGCAAGGCCGCGCCGCTGTCGCCGTCGCGGAAGGTCGCCAAGGTCGCGCCCGTCGCCTTCGACGGGCGGCTCCGCGACCGCAAGGCGCTGCCCCTCCAGCCCGGGTCGCCGACGAGCCCGCTGCCCATCAACGGCGGCAAGATCTCGTCGCTCGTCCGCGGCGCCATGCGCGACGTCGACGACGAGCGCCTCATGCGCGCCGTCGAGTCGCGGTCGCGCCGCGCGGCGCCCGCGAGCCCCCGGGGAGGCGACAGGCCCAAGGAGAACAAGACGCCCCCGCGCGACGGCAAGCGGGGCCCCGGCTTCCGCCGCAACCAGGCGGACCCGGGGCCCTACCCGCGGCCGCGCGCCGCGGGCGTGCCCCGCGTCGCCTACCTCGCCGGCCGCGACCACGCGCCCGCCGCGAAGATCCAGGCCGCGCTCCGCGGCTCGCGGACGCGGCGCCAGCTCGCGCGCCAGCCGAAGCCCAACTGGGAGCCGCGGCCCGCGGCGGGCGCGCGGCGGCCGGGCCAGGCCGGCTGGTGGGGCTAGGCGCGCTAACGCATCGACGCCGCGCGGCAGAGTAGGAGCTCCGTCGACCCGAGGCGCCGCGCGGCTCCTAGTCGTCCTCGTCCGCCGCGGCGTCCTCGCCGTCCGACGCGCGCGCGGCAGAGTAGGAGCTCCCCCCGCGACGAGGCGGCTCCACGCGCTCCGCGTCGACCGCCTCGACGCGCGCGCGGACGCCCAGGCGGCGGCGGAGTAGAACGCATAGCTCATGTCCGTCACCGACGACGTGTCCCAGGCGCCGATGGCCTCGTTGAATGTGTCGTCCGTGAGCACGCAATCTTCATAGTTGTCGGCGTAATACTCATCTTCCATCCAGTCCTGCCGCACGCAGAACAGGAACGACATGGCCGTCACCTTGGACGTGTCCCACCTGCTGATGGGGCCGTACTGGGCCTTGGCGTTGTCGGAGTCCTCGTCCCAAGCGCCGACTGCGGCCTTGAGCTCGTCGTTGTTCGCGAAGGAGAACCCGCAGTGGGGAGGCTCGTTGAAGTCCTCGTGCCAGGGCAGGCATTGGTCGAAGGCGGTGGCGCCGGAGAAGATGTCCGTCTTCGCCGTCGTGGGCGACACGTCCCAGCGGCGTGTGCTGCGTCGCCTCGTAGGCGCCGGCCATCTCGCGGAACGTCACGGCGAGGACGCCCGTCTCCTCGGAGTGCGCGTCGCCCGGCGGCGCCCGCTGGGCCGACCGCAAGGTGGGCATGGTGCTGCTGCGCATGCGGCTGGGTGTGTCGCTCATGAGGCTGCTGCGCATGGGTCGCGCTGCCGAGTCCCCTTCCCCGACTGCCCGTAGCCCGAAGGTGGGTCTTATGTCAGCTGGGGGGCCCGGCACGCGCGCCACTAGCGCAGCGCCGTCGGCGTCGTCGTCGGCGACGCCGTCGTCGTCCGTGTCGCCGTCGTGCTCTGTGGGCTCGTCGGCGCGCTTGGCCACGCTGCCGGCGCGCGTCCGCACCATGACGCGGCGCGACTAGCGCGCGGCGCTAGCGTCCGGCCCCCGGCGCGGGCAGCGATCGAGCGCTCGAGACGCTCGACGGCCCCGCCGCGCGACGCTACGGACCGCTGCGCGGGTGTCCTCTTGCAGCGGCGCGTCGCACGTCGGCGTCGAGCGCCGCCTCTGGAAGGGCAGCCGCTGGAACTCGCTGCACGTCGCCGACGTCACGCCGCTCGCCGCGAGACTCGCGGAGCGCCCTCGACAACCCCTTCGAAGGGCGCTGCAACGCTGCAGGACACGGCGCAGACACGGGAACCCACCCGGCGCTCACACGCACCAGGTAGCCACCATAGTCCACCGGCCGCTAGCAGTAAGCTTGAGCGTCCTCGGCACGCAACGCATTCTGGCCGCGCCTAACCCGCCGACGCGCCTACCTTGGGCGGGCGCGGGCATTGGGGGGCCCACTAAAGCCGCACCGGCCCCCATATAATCGACCTCTAGAGGCTCACGCGGTTGTCGCCGCCGCCGTCCGTCGCCGTCGACGTCGAGGACTCGGGGCTGAAGGCGGCGTCGACGAGGAGGGGCTCCTCGAGGGAGGTGGCCCGCGCCGCCGGCCGGTCCGACGCGACGAAGGCCAGGAGGCAGGGCGCGAGGACCGCGAAGAGGCCCGCGAAGGTCGCGGACGCGGAGAAGAAGCCGCTCCGGCACTTGGACCGCCGCGCGAGGTCGCAGCCGGGCTCGGCCCACTGGCGGCCGGCGTCGACGAGCCAGCCGCCGAGGAGCGGCCCCGCGACCTGCCCCGCGGCGCCCGCGGCCTGGAAGACCGCCGCGAGCGCGTCGTCCGCGGCCGCGCCGAGCGGGCGCCCGCCGCCGAGCGCGCGCTTCGCGAGGGGCAGCGGGCACTGGTAGACGAGCGCGACGGCGACGCCGCAGCCGAGGCTCCAGGCGCCGAGGCACGCGTAGTCGTAGGCCCGCGCCGCGGCGTCGGGCGCGCGCGCCGCGGCGGCCAGCGGCACCGGGCCCCAGACCAGGGACGCGAGGGCCCAGGCCGCGCAGCCGGCGACGAGCGGGTCCCGCGCGCCGAAGCGGCGGACGACGCCGCCGGCGAAGGGCGAGATGGCCGCGTAGATCGCCGACGGCGCGAGGTAGACCTGGGCGGGAAAAGAGTGCGAACTTCCCGACTTCGAGGCTCCTCTCTCGGTCGTTTCCCACTCGTTTCGGCTCATGTTTCGACGGGCGATCATCGCTCGGAGCGCCCTCGACGCGTGGATGCTATTTCCGGAACGCGCGCGCGCGGAACACTCATATCGAAGCGAACTTGAAGCACTCCTTTCCCGCCCCGAGGGAGACGAGGCCCGTCTCGAGCGCGCCGAAGCCCAGCGTCGCCCGCGCATGGGGCGCGAGGGCCGCGTCGTAGAAGGACAGCGACGCGTTCGAGAGGCCGAAGCAGGCCGCGGCCCAGCCCACGGCCGCGCGCCCCGACGACGGCGTCGGCCCCCCGGACGCCGCGGCGGCTTCCGCGGTGTCCGCGGCGTCCGCGGCGGCGGCGTCCGCGAGGAGCCGCGGCGCGACGAGCAGCACGGCCGCGTGCGCCGCGGCGAGCACGAAGAAGACGTTCGCGAAGCCGCAGAACTCGTAGAGCAACCCGCCGAGGAACGGCGCGACCATGTAGGAGCCGCCGGCGACGGCCTCGAGGACGCCCGTGTCCTCGGCGACGTCGCGCGAGTGCGTGAGCAGGAGGCCCATGGCGGGCACGTCGACGAGCGCGCACGCGGCGCCCTGGAGGCTCCGCCAGCCGATCCACGCCGGGACGGTCGACGACCGCGCGAAGCCCGCGAGGCCGACGATCGTGAGGACGAGACCGAGGTAGATGGCGCGGCACCGCGACCGCAGGAGCTTCGAGAGCGCGGGGACGGCCGGGGACGCGACCGCCGTCGCCAGCGGGAAGACCGCGAAGACGCAGCCGACGGCGAGCGCCGAGCCGCCGCGCGCCTTCGCGGCGACGCGCGGGAAGAAAGGCATGAGGCCCGCGGCGACGGTGCACTCCATGGCCCAGAGCACGCAGGACGCGGCGAGCACGCTCCGGTTCGCGGCGCTGCGCTTCGCAGGGGCGGGCTCGGCCTGGAGGTCGCCATGCAGAGGGCTGTCCATGAGAGTCTCCTCCGCGGAGCTGTCCGTGACCCTTGCTTTTGTGGCTCCGCAGCAGCACCGTCGACCTTGCCGCAGTCAAACGGCGATGTTGGCGGCGTCGCACGTCGCTACCGGTCCTACGTCACGGCGCGACGGGCCAGCATGCCATCGTCGAGGGGCAGCATCGTCGACCCTTCTCAGATTCCAAGTTGCAAAGGTGCAGCCTCGGTGAAGCACTCGAGGTGTGGTGAGAGTGGCCTGAGCGTGCGGTCGCGGCGAGACGCGCAGCAGCGCCCGCGCGTGGTGTGGTGAGAGTGGCCTGAGTGTGCTTCGGTCGCGGCGAGACGCGCAGCAGCGCCCGCGCGTGCGCCGCCGCCGACCCCACCGCGTCCCGCGGCGCCATGTCGTTCCGCGGCCAGGGCCTCTACGGCAATGCGACCATGGAGCCCGTGGAGTTCTGCGGCGGCGCGAAGCCGCCGGCGTCGTCGAAGCCCAGCGGGTCGTCCAAGGGGGGCAAATCCTCGAAACCCGGCTGGCAGGAGGCCCAGGAGCAGTTCGAGAAGATGATCAACGGCGCCGACGACGACCGGCCCTTCGTGCCCAAGGACGAGGGCCCCAAGGTCCCCGACAAGGTCGACTACGAGGTCCGCGGCGCGAAGATGGACGACGCGCGCAAGGAGCACGACGAGCTCCGCGATTCGCGGAAGAAGCTCGCCGACGACGCCCTGCGCGCGAAGCGCTACGGCGACGCCGCGGAGCTCTACGACTTCGCGCTCGACGTCGCGCCGAACGACTCCGTGCTGCTGAGCAACAAGTCCGCCGCGCTCCTGCTCCACGGCGATGCGGCGGGCGCGCTCGCGGCCGCGGACGCGTCGATCGCCGCGAACCGGAAGTGGGCCAAGGCCCGGGGCCGGCGCGTCGCGGCGCTGCACGCGCTCAAGCGCTACGACGAGGCCGTGACTTCGGCGGAGCAGGCGCTCTTCGACTTCCCGACGGACGAGGGCGGCGCGATCGCCGCGGCCCGGGACCGCGCCGCGGCCGCGCGGGCGACGGACCCGGACGCCGTCGCCGGCCCGGCGCCGGAGAAGGTCAAGAAGAAGAAGAAGAAGAAGGTGTCCGATAAGTGCAACGTGCTCCTCACGTACAACGAGCCCAAGAACGCCGCGCGCCGGTCGACGTTGAAGCTCGGCCTCAAGCGGAGCTGGCTGGCCAAGGACGTCGGCGCCCTCGTGAAGACCTTCGTGGACCACTACAACGGCGGCCGGCCCTTCGACGAGCATTTGGCGGTCGCGGAGCTCCGCGTCGAGGGCGCGGGCGGCGACCACGTGCCGACGTCCATGGCCCTCGAGGACGTCGTCTCCGAGGGCACGGAGCTCTTCGTCAAGCGCTGGAAGGCCGCGGACCCGGCCGCGGACCCCGACGCCTACGCGGCGAAGCCGGCCGCGCCGAAGCCGAAGCCGCGCGCGGCGAAGCCGGCGCCGAAGCCGCGCGAGGCGCGGCCGGCGGAGGACGACGCCGTGACCTACGCCCGCGACGCGGAGGACCTGCGCGCCGCCGGCGCGGCGCTCGCCGCCGACGGCAACGACTTCGCGGCCGCGGAGAAGTACGAGGCCGCCGCGGGGAAAGAGCCGTCGCCGGCGGGCAAGGCCGCGCTCCTCGCGGCCGCGTCGTCGTGCCTCGCGCGCCTCGGCCGGGGGTCGCGCGCCGTCGACGCCGCGGTCTACGGCCTCAAGCTCTGCCCGTCGTCCTTCGTCTGCAGAGTCGCGGACAGGGCAGCAAAAGAGAGCGACATTCCCCAACTTCAAAGGCTCCGATCTCGGCCGTTTTCCACTCGTTTCGGCTGATTTTTGGACGAGCGATCATCCCTCGGAGCGGTCTCGAAGCGTGGATGCTTTTCCCGGAACGCGCGCGCGCGGAACACTCACGTTGAAGCGACGTTGAATCACGCTTGTGCTGCCCAGGTCGCGGAGGCGGACGCGTTCCTCGCCGTCGGCGACTTCGAGGCGGCCCTGAAAAAGTTCGAGCAACTGAAGGCGCGGCTGCCCGAGGACCACGCGGCGACCA
>NW_008705568.1:93253-168233 GCF_000186865.1 Aureococcus anophagefferens | reverse complement strand
CACTTCGAGCACGCGGCGACGGGAGATCCCGCGATGGACTTCGAGACCGCCCGGGCCTACGCGCGCGCGCTCGACTACACGGGCCAGCGCGCCGCGGCGCGCGCCGTCGCCGCGGGGGCGCCGGCGCTCCGCGCGAAGCCCAAGGTGTTGGCGACGCTGGAGCGCGTCCACGGCTACCTCGAGGAGGCGGACGCGCTCGTCGACCTGAAGGACGCCGAGTACGTGGACCGCGCCATCGACCTCTACTCCAAGGTCCTCAAGCTCGACGCGGAGCACGCCGTCGCCTACGAGCGGCGCGCGGCCTGCGAGCTCGAGCTCGCGAAGCTGGACCCGCCGCGGTACCCGGGCCGCTGGTCCGACGCGGACCCAGGCGAGGAGGGGCGGAAGGCGCGCTGCGAGCGCGTCGAGAACGACGCGGGCCTCGCACTCGCGCTCATGGAGCCCTTCCCCGCGGTCCTGCTCCTGCGGGGGGACGCGCTGCGCCTGCTGGGGCGGCACGACGCGGCCGTCGACGACTACGGCGACTACGTCGAGATAATGAGGCGGCGCGGCTTCGACGTCCGGCGCCACCCGCAGATGAGGGTCGCCAACGACATGTGGGGGAAGCTCCTGAGCGCGGGCCACAAGTCCATGCGGCGCCAGCACAACCCGCGGGCCCAGAAGTTCGACTGGACGGGCAACCGGTGGCGCCAGTGGTACGACGCCGAGCCCGACTTCCACGGCCCCAACGACGGCTACACCTACGACGCGCACCGCGAGCGCAGCGGCCACGCGGGCCACCGGGCCGAGTACGCCGACATGGCCGCCGACGAGGACCTCGACGCGCACTACTGGCCGACGAAGTCGCACTACGAGGTCCTGGGCGTGTCGCCGGACGCGGCGGACGCGGCGATCAAGAAGGCCTACTTCGCCAAGGCCCGCGAGTGCCACCCGGACAAGAACCGCGACGACCCGGACGCGACGGCCAAGTTCGAGCGCATCGCCCTGTCCTACTCGGTCCTCATCGACCCGCTCGAGCGGTGCTACTACGACGAGGCGCGGACCGCGCGGCGGCGCTAGGGGGGGCGCTTCTTCTTTCTTTCTTTACCGGCATAAAGTAGCGAAGGGCTTTTAGGAGGGCAGCGGCCGATAGACGGGCGCGCCCGGGCAGACGTGCTCGCGGCCGGGGACGTCCGTGAAGGCCATCTCCGGCTCCACGGGGGCGATGCCGTCGAAGCGCGCGGGGTCGAGCAGGTCGTCGAAGAAGGCCGGGAGCGCCGCCGCGCCGAGGAACGACGCGAGCTTCGCGAAGAGGCGGCAGCGGAGCGCGTGCCAGAGCGGCGGCACGCCGGGGTCGTCGACGGCCGCGAGCTCGCCCGCGCAGTGGCGGAGGAAGGCCGGCACGTCGGCGCCGCCGCCGGGGAGCCCGGCCGCGACGGCGAGCTCGACGTGGCGCGCGAGCTCGTAGGTCCAGCCCGGGCCCAACGGCTTCGGGAGCGACCGCCAGAGGGCACCGGCGCCGGCCTCGCCGCCCGTCGAGAGCCACAGGTTCGCGGACGTCGTCGCGTCCGAGAGGCACTCGATGTGGTGCCACCAGTGGTGCGGCAGGTAGAGCACGTCGCCGGGTTCGAGCACCGCGGAGCAGGCCGTCGCGCGCGCGTAGCGCGGGAAGCGCGCGTAATCCGGCGCGTCGACGTGGACGCGCGGCCGCAGCTCGAGGCCGTGGTGCTGCGGGAAGACGCAGAGGTGCCGCGCCTCGAGGGGGTCGAAGAGCACGACGCGCTTCCGGCCCTCGAGCTGCACGATCAAGCCGTCGTAGCCGTCGCAGTGGCACCGGCTACACGCGCCGCGCGGGCCCACGTAGAGCTTCGTCTTCATGTGGGGCCCGAAGCCCGCGGCGGCTCCTAAAGCCGCGAGGAGGCCGCCGTCGAGGCTCTCGAGGTCGCGGCGGAGCGCCGGCGGCACCTTGCCGTCGTGCGCGAACGCGCCGCTCGGGGTCGGCCGCGCACCGAGGCACTGCTGGAGGTAGCGCGCCTTGCCGTCGCCGTAGGTACCACCGTTCGCCTCCGCGGCGCGGTCCAGGAACCAGCGCAGCGTCCGGTACTCGTTGCCGTTCGTCGGCGGCGATTCGTAGGCCGCGTACTTGTCCGCGGTCCGGCTCCGGTCCGCGTAGGTGCCCCGGTTCCAGAAGACGGTGAAGCGCCGCGAGGGGGGCGCCCAGACGGTCTCGAGGGGCGCGTCGCCGAAGTCTCGCGCGAGCGTCTCGGCCGTCCAGCCGCGGAGCCCCGGGACCAGCGGGCAGTCCGCGAGCACGACGGGCAGCCCCGCCCGGAGCCGCGCGAGCGCGCCGGCGCGGTCCGTTGTCCAGGATGTCCGGGGGATGGCGACCTCCCGGGGCGCGGCCGCGGACCAGGGCGGCGGCGGCTCCGCCGGCGGGCCCTTCGCGTCGACGAGGGGCCGCGGGTCGTAGCGCGGCGCCGCGGGGCTGCCCCAGGCCTGGCTCAGGAAGCCCGGCCCGAAGTCCGGCGCGTAGGTCGACGCGACGGCGTCCGTCGCCCAGATCTCGGCCTCGAGCGCCGCGGCGGCCGGGTCCGCGCGTCCGCCGATCGCGACGCGCTGCAGGTCCCCGATCGCGCGGAAGGGCCGGTCCGCGCGCCAGAGGTCGCGCGCGCGCGCGACGAGGCGCGCGGCCTCCGCCGGCGACATCGGCGCGGGTGGCGGCGCCGCGGGCGGCGCGGCGGCGGGCGGCGGCGGCGCGGCGGCGGCCGGCGGCCTCGGCGGCGCCGGCGCCGCCGCGACGACGAAGACGGAGCCGCCGTCGCCGACGTCGTCGCGCACGTCCTCCGGCCCGGGCGCCCCGCCGCGGCCGTCGCAGCGGCGGTCGAGGCGGCAGGACGCCGGCAGGGCGCCCGCGCCGAACTTGCGAGCGTGGGCCGCCGCGAAGGCGCGGAGGATCTTCGGCGCGCTCAGCGGACCGGCCTTGCCATGCGTGAGCTTCACGGAGAAAGCCTCCGCGCCCAAGGTCGTCGTGATCGTGATGCCATACGGCGCCATCACGGAGGAGCCGCCTTACGCCTTGTCCACGGCCTCCATGCTTCCTCTCGGTTTAATTGAACTTTTTAGTGAACTTTGATCGAATTCATAATGGGGCTGCCGCGGATCGCCCTGTCGTGGGCGCTCTGCGCCATCATCGCCGTTGCCAATTACGCGCAACACAGCGTCCGACGGTGTTTCGAGAGCTGGAAAACCGACGAGTTCGGCAGGTGCAACACCACCTGCCTCCGCCCGTGCCCGAGGCCTGGTACGATGAGAACGGCCTGGACATGGGCGCGCACGAGGTGCAGCTGCGCCAGCACGTCGATTGCTGGGTCTATCTCACGGCCCAGATGCTGTGCATTTTGCTCGTCTACCACGCCGTCAGCGCGGCGGCGGAGACGTTCGGCCGCCTCCGGGGCGTCGCCTACGCGGCCGCGCCGGCGTGCCTGGGCCTGGGCCTCGTGGTCTACGGGCTCTTCTTCTTCTTCTTCGTCATGATGCTGACGGTCAACCCCAAGTGGCGCGACCAGTGGCGCGCCGCGTCCCGCGGCCGGGAACGGCGACGAGCCCCGCACGTAGGTGGACCTACTACGAGAGCCTCGGCTACCCCTACGAGCGGTGGATGCACGCGATGCACACGCCGCTCTGGTTCTGCCCGCTCGTCGATGTCGCCCTCGTCAAGGACCGGCGCGGCCTCGGCGAGTTCGCGCTCGGCGCGGGACGGACCTGCGCCGCCGTCGTCGCCTACATCGTTTTTTACGCGTCCTTCACGACGTGGAACCACGCGCGCACGGGCTGCTACGTCTACCCGTGGATGTACGACATCGACGCGTCGGGCGCGGGCGCGGCGGGCCACGCCGCGTACTACGGGGGCCTCTCCGTCCCCGTCTGCGCCGCCGTCCTCCGCGTGCGCCGCGCGGTCGTCCCGCGCGCGGAGAAAGAAGCATAGGAATCATCTCTCGGACGTCCAGGGCGCGGCCCAGGAGGACCGGCGGCTCGCGTCGTGGTAGAAGAAGGGCCGCGCGTCGCCGTCGCCGTAGCACAACGTCCAGTCCGGCGCGAGGAGCGCCTCGGCCGGCGGGTCCCAGGACGCGGCGCCCGACGCGAGGTCGAGGAAGTAGCGGCCGCCGTCGTCGGCCGCGCACCGCATGTGCGGCCGCTCCCAGCGGGACGCGCCGCTCGCCTCGTGGAGCCAGTAGGGCTGCTCCGCGTCGACGAGGACCCACTCGGCGCCCTGCGCGCCGCTCGCCGGCGGCGCCTCCCAGGCCGCCTCGCCGGCGACGCCGCGCTTGTAGTAGGCGACGCCCGTGGCCGCGTCGACGGCCCGGACCCAGTCGTCGTCGTCGTCGTCGTCGTCCCACTCGGCGACGCCCGTGGACGCGGAGAGGCGGTAGGTGCGGCCCGAGGCGACGTCGTAGCACTCCGTGGCATCCGCCTGGGCCAGCGCGGCCTCGAGCGCCGCCGGCGGCAGCCACCGCGTCTCGTTGCCGTCCGCGTAGTAGTACGCGCGGCGTCCGTCGTCCCAGCACCGCCGCCAGCCGCCGCAGCCGTCGCCGGCGACGCGGCCGCCCGCGGGCCGCTCCCAGACGGATTCGCCCGAGGCGTCGTCGACGTAGTAGAGCCGCTCGTGCGTCGGGTCCCAGGCCTCGGTCCACGCGCGCGTCGCCGCCCGGGGCGCGGCCCGGGCCTGCGCGACGGCCCGGGTCGACGCGGCGGACCTCTTCGGCTTCGTCGGCGCGTCGCCGAAGGACGCGGCGGACCTCGTCGGCTTCGTCGGCGCGTCGCCGAAGACGGCGCGCCGCGCCGCGTTCTCGAAGAAGCACTCCCAGACGGCGACGACGCGCGCCGTCTCCGCGCGCCGCGTCGTCACGACCTGCCGCAGGTAGGCGACGATGGCGCCCTGGCCGTGCTTCGCCGCGACCATGACGGGCGTCTCGCCCCGCCGGTTCTTCGCGTCGACGTCGACGCCGCCGGCGACGAGCGCCTCGAGCGCGCCGGCCGCGCCCGCGCGGCTCGCCTGTGTGGAAATCAACCACTGGTTTGGGGGGTCCCCACCGAACTTCAGAACTCTCTATCTCGGTCAAATCGAAGTCGATTCGGCTGATTTTTGGACGAATCGATTGCTCTGGTTAAGTTTTCGAAGCACAGCAGAAAGCCTTGCGTCGAAACGGTCGCATACGCGCACATTGAAGTCGGGTTGAAGATTTGATTTCCACACAGCGACTCGCGACGTGCGCGGGCGTGTCGCCCTTTCGGTCCTCGCGCCCGCCGCGCGGGTCGGCCAGGACCAGCAGCGTCGCGACGTCGCGCGCGCGGGGCTTCTTGGATAAAGCAGCGAAGTGGAGCGGCGTCCGGCCGGCGTTGTCGGCGACGCGCGCGGCCCTGGCGTCGTGGCCCAACAGGAGCTCGACGGCCTCGCACTCGCCCTCCTCCGCGGCGGCGCGCAGGCCCGCGGCGACGGCGGCCCGCGGCTGGGGGGTGCGCAGGAGGAAGGACATGGTCGCGAGGTCGCACGCGCGCGACGCCTCGGCGAGGAGCTCGGCCGACGGGCCGGCGGCCGGGGGGCCGTCGCTCCGCGCGGGCCCGTCGTCGGGCCGCCGCCGCGACGCCCGCGACTGCGACGACCCGGGCCGCTGCTTCACGGTGTAGAGCTCGGCGTCGGCGTACTTGCCGCGGCTCGCCGTGCCCACGGGCTTGGGCCTGCCGGGGGCAGCAGAGCGGGCCGGCGCCTTGGGCTCCTCGTCGGAGAAGCTGACGCGCCGCGTCTCGCGCGGGGGCGTGCGGCGCGGGTCGGAGAACCCGCTGTCGGCGCTGGAGGATGCGCCGGCGCCCATCTGGGCAGCCCGCACGCTACGTAATTCGTTCCATCACATGCCGGGCGGCTCCGGGTTGAGGACTGCAACAAGACGTGCAAACAAACTGACCTTGCCCTTTCTCCGAGAGGTCCTCGAGATGGTGGCAGCCCGCCGTAGCTCGTCGGCTGGCGCGTCGCCGCAGAAACAGGAGAAAGCGCCGCTGAAGAAGAGGGGGAGCAACACCGCGAAGGGCCGGTTCGTCAAGCTGATAAACTCCTTGGCGCGCAACGAGGCGACGGACATGTCCATGTCGGTGTCGACCGCGTGTCAGCGGCTGCAGGACAAGTTCGGGAACCCTTTGTTCTACGACGAGCAGCCCACGGTCAAGTCCGGTCCGGTGGGCGTCCCGAAGCTGCTGGAGCTCATCATTTGCTCGTCGCGTGCCGCGAAGTTCGTGCTCTACGGTTCGATGGAGCACACGGGTGTTCAGGTCGTGAGCATCCGCCAGGCGAGCCAGACGCTGCTGGACATGCAGTTCGTTAATCACGGAGATGAAATCTGGAAGCGGGACGCGGCCGTCGCCTTGGCCCAGGGCCTGGTTAAGCTTCGAACGAAAGCGCTATGCGAGAAGCTGGACGCGTTGTGGGCGGCGTTGAAGGGCCACCTGGCGCAGTCCGTGGAGGGCGAGCACGATGACTTCGCGAAGAAACCCATCGACTTCGACGTGGAGGGGCACGTCTTCGGCGGCGCGTACATCGGCGCCGGCAAGACGATGGAACCTAGGATCCGCGGGATTGGAGCCGCGTCCCGTGTGGAAACCAAATCTTCAACCCGACTTCAATGTGAGCGTATTCGAAGGTTTTGACACGAGCGCTTCCGCTGTGCTTCGAGAACTCGACGAGAGCGATCGATTCGTCCAAAAATCAGCTGAATCGACTTCGATTTGATCGAGCTAGAGAATTTCAAAGTTTGGTCGGGACGTGCCAAACCAGTGGTTGATTTCCACCACAGGCCGCGTCGGCCATGGTCAACGTCGACCTGCTCGTCGAGTCTGCAAACACGCTGATGATCGACGCCATCAAGATCGCCGACGAGGGGTCGATTGAGCGAGCGGAGTTCCGGAAGGCGCTAGGCAAAGGTCGAGATGTTTGCTCGGCGGCTGAGCTTTCGAGCTCGACGTTCATGCTCACGGCGGCTTGCACCGACTACTTCATCGTCAACGGCGCCCTGTCCAATCACCTACCTTCGCACAAGCTGACGCTGGCCAAGCGCCTCGCGGACCACGGCCAGGGCCGCTTCCTCGCGGACCTCGAGGCCGGCCGCGACCTCGACCTCGCGGCCTTCCAAGCGCAGATCTACGAGCTCCTCATGCCGGAGATCACGACGTTCTTCAAGGCCTGCGTGTCGCTCGCGACGAGCGACACGACGATCGCGAGAAGCTTCGCCGGCGGGCGCGGCGGCGGCGTGAACACGATCTTCGAGGTCAGCGTCGTCATGAACAAGATCCTGGACAAGCTCAACGCCGTGCCGGCCGGCTTCAGGCGTTGCACGGTCGACGGCCGCCGAGTGTTCTACGTGAACGCGAGGGCTTTGCCGACGCTAGAGCTCCTGCCGAAGGGCTCCTGCCGGGCCAAGAGCCTGGGCGCGAGCTCCATGTGCGGCGACTCGGGCGACGCCGCGGCTCTCGAGGTCGGCGTCCAGGACGCCGTCCTGTTCGGCGGCGCCGCCGACGCCAAGGCGGCGGTCCTCGTGCGCGACCACTTTAGGGAAGTGGTGCGGAACTCGGTCCCGCCCGCCCGCGGCGGGCGGTGGTCCGAGCCGTCCGCGTTCGCCCGCGAGCGCGCCGACCCGGGGCCCGCCCCGCCGAGGTTCTGCGGGTCGTGGTAATCTAGACGCGTCCGGGACGGTGGCATAGCCTAGGCCTGGCTATCCTTTTAGAGCACCTCGAGCCTAATTGCCACGACGCCGCTCTCCGCCTCGACGTCCGCGTAGGTGCGGCCGTCGAAGCAGCCGAAGGAGCGGTAGATCTTCACGCCGTCGGCGACGGACGGGCAGCCCGGCAGGCACGCGTCGAGGCCGCAGTAGTCGAGCATCTCCTCGAAGGTGTCGAATTTCACGACCTCTCTAGCCCGCGCGTAGATGAGGTCCGAGCTGCCCGAGATTTTGAACATGATCCAGTCGTCGACGGACAACTTCTCGAGCCATTTCGTGCAGGCGCGGCCCTCCCAGGTCTTGGCGCCGCTCATGATGTCGTCAGCGTACTTCGGCTGGATGTACGGGGAGGTGTGGCCTTTGCCGAGCGGCGTTCCGTCGGGCCATCGGCGGGCGGCCTGGACGATCGCCATCGCTGCTCGTTGCCTTTCCGTCTCCTCCGACGGCGGCGGCTTCTTCTTCTTCGGCGGCGCGGCCTTCGGCGGCGCGGCCTTGTTCTTCGGCGGCGCGGCCTTCTGCTTCGGCGCCGCGGCCTTCTTCTTCTTCGGCGGCGGCGCGTCCTTCCTCGGCGACGCGGCCTTCTTCTTCTTCGGCGGCGCGGCCTTCGGCGTCGCGGCCTTCTTCTTCTTCGGCGGCACGGCCTTCTGCTTCGGCGCCGCGGCCTTCGTCTTCTTCGGCGGCGCGGCCTTCTTCTTCTCGACGAGCCTCTTCCTCGGCGCGGCCGTCTTCCTCGGCGGCGCGGGCGTCTTCTTCGCCGCCGGCGCCACCCGCCGCCTCTTCGGCGGCGGCGCCTCCGCCGTGGGCTCGAGCGGTGCGCCGGCGCTGGGCGAGGGCGCGTCGCCGTCGGGCGGCTGCTCGGGCATCGGCCGCGCGGGCGCGGCGTCAGCGCACGGCGCGTCCTCGCGCGACATGTCGACCGTGGCGAGCACAGCTTTCAAAGGGCGCGCATTGTCGGGGAGGGCCGCGGGGTCCAGCTCCGGTAGGTTCGCAAGGCGTCGCACGTACTCGACGAGCGTCGTCCCGTCGTCGAGCCCGCCGAGCGCGGGCATCTCCGCGAGCCGGGCCCGGGTCTCGGCGATGGTCTGGCGCGCCTTCGCGAGGGCGTCGGCGTCACGGTCGAGCTCCACAAGGCGCGCATGGATCTGGGATCCGTCGCCGACGACGACGGACGGGATGTTGCCGAACGCGTCGCCGAGGGCCCTCTTGAGGCCGCTGAACCTCACGAGGCCCCAGTCGATCGCCGATGTGCCGTTGCCGCGGAGCTCGTCGAGCTTCAGGACGACCCACTCCTCCTTGGCCCGCGGGAGCAGGTCCAGGCGGACGACGCAGTCCACGTCTTCGAGTCCCTTCTCCAGGGCGTCGCCGCGCCGAAGTTCGCGGGGCATGGCGCCGTCGATTTCCGTGGAGGTGTCCTGCACGACGGGCTTGGGCTGCGTGCGGAATGCCGGGGTCTTCGACGCCGCCGCCAAGGACGTCGCGGCGTCTTGAGGGCGCACGACCGACACGGTCGCCGCCGCGCTAACGAACTCGGCGGGGCCGTGGAAGTTGGGCTCGAAGAAGAGCCGGAGCCCGGGCACATCGACGGCCGGCTGCTCCTCGAAGATGTCGGGCTTGCTGCGCGCGTACTTCTTGAGGAGCTCCATCATCAAGTAGGAGAGCATCGCCGCGGAGACCCAGAAGTGCTTCTTGCCCCTCCCGCTCTTGAGGTGCCCCAGGTCCGTCGCCGTCGAGTACTCCGTGTAGTCGATGCCCTTGACCCAGGGGTCCCCGCTCGGCTTCTTCTTGTAGGCCGCGACCGCACCGAGCACGGACTTGTCGTCGAGCCCCGGGACGCGCAGCAGCAGAAAACGCTGGTCACGCGCCAAAACCATCCCCGGCGTGACGCACGCGCCAGCGTCGCTGCGCCCGACGACGAAGAGGTCGACGGCGAGCTTCGTCGGCACGCGAGCAGCGAGGACGGCGGCGTGCGCTCTCTGCCCAGCAGGCACCTCGACCGTCCGCACGACTGGGGTGCGCTTTTCGGGCGCAGTCTTTTTGCCGGCCGCTTCCGTGGTCTCGTCGGACATCGCGGAAGGCTTCGCGCGCCCGAGGCAGCGCGCCTAGGGCAGCGGAGCAGCCCTTAAAACTCACCTCCAGATCGACGGGTTTGAGTGGGCAAACTGGAGGTGAGCCAAGATTCGTGAAGCGGGTTGCCGTCCCAAGCTTGAAGTGAATTACGGCAAGCATGGGACGTTCTCCCAAGGAGTCGGGCTGCCTCGACCGCAACGCGTCCATGTCCCGCGCGCTGCTCCTCGACGACGTCGACATCGATCCCGACGCGCGCGTGGCGCCGCTCGCCGTGCTCGACACGGCGAACATCCACGGCATGGACCAGAACTGCTCGGACCTGATGCTCAGCCTCTCGAAGCAGACGGCCTCGCGAACTTTTTGCCAGTCCGGACGTCGACGTGCCGCTCGTCTCCGCGGGCTTCGGCGACATGGCCGCGTCCGAGGTCGAGGGCCCGCGTGTCTCTGCTCGAGCTCTGCGAGTCCGCGCGGCCGCAGCCGCGCGCACTCGAAGGACTGCCACGCGCGCGTCGGCGCGGACGTCGCGCGGGCCGTCGGCCAGGCCGTCCTCGCCGTGCTCCAGTGGTTCTACTGCCACGGCCCGCCGCGCGTCGTCGTCTGGCGCTGCGGCTTCTTCGCGGACAAGCACTCGAAGAAGATGCTCATGAGCATGCTCGAGGCCGCGCGCGCCGTCGTCGGCGCCGTCGACGGTGGCGCCCGACGTCGAGGCCTGGACGGCGTTGCTCTTGGCCGACCTCGACGCCGGCGGCGCCGTGCGCTGCACCGTGGACGTCGTCGACGGCGGCGCGGCCGGCCGCGAGGCCGTGCTCATGAGCATGCCCGTGAGCCCCGCGTCGACGCCCGCGCCGGCGCCGCCGACGCCCAGGAGCCACGGCGTCGACCCGGGCGACGAGAAGAACGCCAGCCTCATCGACGTCGGCGCCGTGCGCTGCACCGTGGACGTCGTCGACACGCTCGACGGCCGCGAGGCCGCGCGCGGCGCGCGGCCTTCCGCGCGGCCGGCGCCTGCCGCCTCACGGCGGGCTGCTACCACCAGGGCCCGCGCGACGCGCCCCGGCACGCGCTCGGGGGGGCGCCTAGGTCCTTCAAACTCGCCCGCGATCACGGCCTGCCAAAAAATTTTTACTGGTCCCCCCCTGCCCATGCAGGCCGTCGCAGTGGGGCGGCCTTTGTACGACGTCCACGCCTGAGTTCGTCGGGCCCAGGACGTGGTAGCCCGCGTCCGGACGTCCGTCGGCGCCGGGGACGGCATTTTGACCGAGCCGCCGCCAGCGCAGGTCGTGGCTCGGCGCTTTGTCGACGGAGACCTGCCTGGCCCCAGACCCCCCCCCAGGGCAGTTGTGAGCGGGTCGCCGCCTCGCCGCTGTTGCTACTGCGACCCGTTGCAACACCTGCACGCCGCCGTCTTGTGCGTCCTCGCCACCCCCGCCTCCGCCACGCCCGCCACGACGCTCGTCGACTCGAACACGACGCTCCTCGACTCGCCCCTCATCATGCAGCACCAGGACATGGAGGACCAGAGCGACATGAGCGACGACGGATTGGAGCGCCAGCGCCAGGTCAAGTTCAGCCAGCGCCACGACTGCGACGAGATCGTCTCCTGGCTGCTCTCCAAGAGCCGTGGCGGCCGCCTCAACCACCTGGGCCTCGGTTTCAAGTACGGTGACGACGTGATCGCGCCGCTGCACGACGACGGCAAGCTCCGCGACTTGCTGGACCGGCAGTCGAATTTGGCGGCCATGGTCGTCCTGGGCTACGAGCGTGGCGACGAGGGCGTGCTCCAAGCATCGCCGGAGCTGTACGCGCGCGGCGTCCGCGAGAATCGCGGAATTGGGTACGCGCGGCCCCGTTCGAGAACCGTCGAGAGGTTCGCGCGACAATACCCGCGGACCGCGCAACTCGCCGGAATCGTCAATTCGGCCGCGTTGGAAGCCTTCGACGCATTTTCTCTAGGTTCGGCGAGGTCGTCAAGGAGCAGATGCTCGAGACGATGGCGAACTACCTGCTGTCGTCCAAGTTCGAGTCGGACGACGACGTCGCCCACTACCTCGCGATCGAGAACGACCCCGTCGTCAAGGTCGAGCTCGCGGCCCACCTGAAGTACCTCGTCGAGCACGGCATCACGGGGCCCAACGTGCTCCACTACGGCGGCGTCGTCGTCGGCTCCACGCTCGCGGAGCGCCGCAGCGTGCACGACGGCGGCGAGGAGAAGTTCGCGATCTCCCGCGCGGCCTCGTCGCCGACGCTCAAGGCGACGTTCGTGCACGTCCGCGTCGCGGTGGCGACGTCGGCGACGGAGGCCCTGCAGATCGAGGCCATCATGGGCCAGGCCTTCCGCCTCGGGCGCGGCGCGGCGTCCGAAGCCGACCGTCGGTTTTCGAGACCCGCGCGAACTTCGGAACTCTCGAGCTCGGTCGATTCGCAGTCGTTTTGGCTGATTTTTGGACGGATCGATTTCTCTCGTCGCGCTCTCGAAGAGGCGCTGAAGAGCCGCGCTGTCAAACAATCGATTCGACGCAGGCGCGGCGGCATCGGCCTCAACAAGGCCCACATGGGCCCGTGGCGCTACGGCCGCGGCGGCGACGGCAAGGGCATCTACGCGCTCTGCCTCCTCCTAGACTGGGAGCGCGGCGCGCTCACGGGCCGCGAGGCCGTCGCCTACCTGGAGGACCCGCGCCGCGGCGACGACCTCATGCTCGCGGCGGCCCTCCGCGAGCACCTCGAGAGCTCGTTCTGGGCCGGCCGGCTCCCGGAGGGCCAGTCCCCCTTCGGGACGTCGGTGAAGACGCTCCAGCACATCCTCGCCGTGCGCGGCGGCGAGCGGCTCGCCGAGATCAAGGCCGAGCTCCGCGCGCGGCTCCTCGAGCTCCACGTGCGCTTCTTCATGTCGAGCGTGCGGGGCTACTCCGCGTACCTCGTCGCGCTCTCCTTCGCCGTGCTCAACGCGACGGCGCTCGCGACGGCGGCGGGGGCGAGCCCCTCGGTCGTCGCGGAGCGCGCCGACGAGGTCCGCGACATCTTCGGCGACGTCGCGGGCTACGTCGACTGCGAGCTCGACGCGGACGCGGACGCCGCGGCGACGGCGCTCCGGTACCAGACCGTGTCCGGCTGGGTCTCGCTCGCCGCGAGCGGCCTCGACTCGGCCCACGCCGCGGACTGCGAGCGCCAGCGCGACTACCGGGCGAAGCGCAAGGCCGTCCTCGCCGACGGCCGCGTCGTCGACGCCGCGACGGCCTTCGCCGACGCCAAGGCCGCCTACGCCGTCTCCGCGGCCGAGTCCGAGGCGCGCACCGAGCGCGCGCGGGCCCTCCCGACGCCCGTCGACGCCGAGCGCGACCGCAGCGCCGCCGCGGCCGCCCTCGCGGAGGCCGACGAGGTCCTCGCCAAGGCCAGGGCCGTCCGCGCCGCGGCCGCCGCCCGCGACCAGCGGGCCCGGGCCGTCGCGTGCGAGGTCCGCGAGGTCGCCGCCGAGGCGGTCGAGGCCGCGGAGCGCCAGCGCCGCGACGCCGCGGCCGTCGCGCGCACGGAGCGCGAGCACGTCGCGGCCGTCGCCGCGGCCGAGGCCGAGGCGCCCAAGAAGAAGGCCAAGGGCGCGCCCGCCGCGCCGCCGCGGCCCGTCGTCCACCCGCACGGCCCGCCCAGGGTCATCGTCGTCGACCGCGACGTGCACCCGCCCCAGCTCCGCGGCCGCGCGGGCGTCGACGCGCTCCGCGCGGAGAAGGCCGCCGCCGCCGCCGCCGCGCCGCCGCCCGCCGCGCCGCCGCCCGCCGCCGCGCCGCCGCCCGCGCCCGCGCCGCCCGCCGCGCCCGCGCTCGCGGCCGCGCCGCCGCCGCCCGCCGTGGCCGCCGCGCCGGTCGCCGCCGCGCCCGCGCCCGCGCCGCCCGCCGCGCCGCCGCCGCCCGCGCGGAAGAAGCCGAAGACGGCCAAGGCCGCGCCGACGGCCGCCCTGACCGACGACGAGACCGCGGCCGCCACGAAGCTCGCCGAGGCGTGGAACGCCTGGAATGATTCGCTCCTCAAGGTCCGCAACCTCGAGCCCCAGGGCAAGGGTTCCGACGCCTTCTACGCGGCGACGGCCCTGAAGAAGTGCCTCCACCGCGCGTTCCGCGACCTCTCCAATTTGGCGTCGGAGCACGTCAAGGTCGAGGCCAAGAAGCTCCGGAAGGCCGCCGCCAACTAGGCATCTAGTCCCGCGCGCGCGCACGCTAAAGGCCGCCCGAAGCCCGCGCTGACGACGTAGGCGGCGACGGTCGCCGAGTCCGCGGAGCGGGCCGTCGGCAGCCGCTCGAGGCGCAGCTCCACGTCGCAGTCGACGCAGCCACCGACGAAGCCGTCGTCGACCTCGTCCACGCGTACGAGTCCCGCGAAGGGGTCGACGCGCTCCACGACGCGCGCGTCGGCCTCCAGCTCGACGCCGCCCGCGTCGACGCGGCCCGCGAGGGTCGGCAGCAGCGCGGCGCCGTCCGCCGGGCGCGGCGCCGTGCAGGCCCACGGCTTCCTCGCGCCGCCGCGCCACGCGAGGAGAGCGCGTCCGCCGGCCGGTACCCGACGGCAACGTCGGCGACGAGCGAGCCGACGTGAGTCCTCGATGTGGCGGCGCGCGGCTGCGGCCAGGGCGGCAACGAGCACGCCGTTGTCGAGGCGCACGGACAGGACGCCACCGTCCTCGACGCCGTGGAAGAGCGTCGCGTGGCCCAGGCAGCTGCACGGCCGCGCACGCGGACCGCGGCGGCATGACGTCTTCGCAGTGCTACCACGAGGGAGTCGCCACGGACTGCGCTGCCGCCCCCGCCGCGGAGCGGCGCCATCTCTCAGCGCCGCGAGCCGCGAGCGCGCCGACGCGACGTAGTCGGCCGCGGCCGCGCCGGCCTGCCCGAGCACGCGCACGGCAGCCTGAGCGTCGCGCCGCGCGCCGTCGGCGCGTTGCGCGCCATGCGATTTGACATGGCCGTGCACGTGGCGCGCGGCGCGAGGTAGCCGTCGAACCTGTCGCCGCCTGCCTAGCCGAAGCCGAAGCAGCGCACGGCCTAGCCGAGGCCGAAGCAGAGCACGGCGCCCGCGGCAGCGACCGCGAAGCGCTCGCGGCACCTCGTCGCGCAGCAGATGCGAATACTCTCGCAGCATATCTAACGATTCAATGCTGCATGTCGACGCAGCACTCGACACTGAGGAGCGCGCATCGGGGCGCCGGAGAGCCGCTCGTGAGTGGTAAAATTTTACGGGCAAGCTGAAGCGACGTTGCCTTCGATTTTCCCGGGGCATGGCCGCGTGACGGTCGCCACGCGCTGACGATCTACCCAGCCGGTGGTTCGGTGCCTCGCGCGGCCCATCCGCCCGAGGGCGCCGTCATTCGGAATCGACGCGCTTCGTGTCGCAGCAGACGTCGTCGTCTCATGCAATCGGGTGAAAGCTGCGGCGGGGCGCGCCACCGCGCCGGCAGCCGGACGGGTCGCCGCCGATGGGGGCGCGAAGACCGCCTGCGCGCGAACCGCGTTTGGAAGACTCGTCAAAAACCGCCGCAGGACTGCCGACGGACATTCGTTTTTGCCCCGGCCGAAAGCGCCGGCTCGCCCTCCTCGCTGCAAAATCGGCGAGACGACGAGCGAGCTCGGTAATGAGGCGGCGTCCCAGTCAAAGCGGGCGGGCGCGTGTTCAGTTTTGACGTCGGCGGTGCGGCGGATTTGACGCGGTGCGGACGACAGCGGCGCGTGCGAACACCCACGGCGTACTCCGGTGGCGCGACGTCGGCGAGCGCCCACGCTCTCGCTGGACGGCCGCGGCGCCGCGTCGCCGGAGTTGGCCCGGGGCCCCCGCGGCCCGCCGTCTTTGCGCCGCCCGTGCCGCCGCAGCGGCGCGGCCGCCGTACACGGCTCACCGCGCCGCGCCGCTCGAGAGGGGAACGCGGCGGACCGGCCGCGCGCGCGCCGACGGGCCGCCTCGCCCCCGATCGCGCGCGGACCCCCCCTCGACGTCCCGGTCCCCCCCCGCAGGAACATGTCGGACTCCAAGGGCAGCGTGCGGTTGTACGTCAAGGGCGTCGTCCTCGGCTACAAGCGGGGCCTCCGGAACCAATACGTGTCGACGTCGCTGATCAAGGTCGAGGGCGTGCAGGACCAGAACGCGGCGCAGTTCTACCTCGGCAAGCGCATCGCCTACATTTACAAAGCCCACACGGAGAAGAAGGGCACCAAGTTCCGCGTCATCTGGGGCCGCGTCATGCGCGCGCACGGCAGCAGCGGCGTCGTCCGGGCGAAGTTCCGCCGCAACCTCCCGCCCCAGGCCATCGGCGGCCCCGTCCGCGTGATGCTCTACCCGAGCCAGATCTAGGCGGCCGCGCCGAAGATCGCGGGCGTCGACGCGCCCACACTCTAAAAAAAAATCTCCCGTTCCTGTGGTCGCCGCGCCTGCCCGTAGCCCCCTCACTGACACCACCTCCTTACCCCGGCGCCCGGCAGAACTGCCTGTGGACCCCCCAGACGGCGCGCTGGCACGCGCGGCCGCAGAAGGCGACGCCCTTGCAGCGGGAGCACGACGACGCCGCGAGCTCGCCGCAGCGGAAGCAGCGCGTGAGCGTCGGCCGTTTCGGCGCGAGGAGCACGTCGGCGACGCTCCGCAGGAGCCGGGACCGCTCGGCGCTCCCCGCGCCGCGCGCCGCCGCGACGGCCGCCGCCGCGCCCGCGTCGCGCTCGAGCGCGGCCCGCACCTCCGCGGCGAGGGCGTCCCCCGGGACGAAGAGGAGCAGCGCCTCGAGCGCGCGCGCCGCGGCGACCGCGAGGGCCGCCTGGGCCGGCGTCTCGACGGCGTCGCCCGCGAGCCGCGCGCAGAGCTCGAGGAAGCGGCCGAACCACGCGCTCCCCCGGACGGTCGAGAGGAGCGGGTTCGGCCCGGGCGACAGCGACTCCGCGACGAGGCCGAAGGGCCCCGCGAGCATGACCGTCGCGTAGTCGTCGCTCCGCTGCGGCGGCGCGAGGCCGCGAACGGCGTCGCCGCTCCGGAGGTACGCGCGATGGAGCGGGAGCGAGCCGTCGACGGCCGCCGCCGGTCCGACGGCGGGGCAGCACGCGGCGGCCGCGAGGAGCGCGTCGACGTGTTTCGGGTCCGCCGCGACGACGTGGGCGACGGCCGCGTGGCCGCCCGCCTTCGCGCGGACGCCGCGGAGCCCCGCGGCCGCGCGGAGGCACGCCCTTTGGAGCGGCGAGAACGCTCCGAGCGCCGCGGCGGCGACGGGCAGGTCCGCGTCGTCGACGCGCGCGTCGCGGCCGTCGTCGACGAGCAGCGCGCAGAACTCGCGCGCCGCGAAGACGGGGTCGAGGCTTGCCGTCGGGCCCGGCTTCTTTCGCCGCCGCGGCGGCGCGGGGCTGCCCCCCGGGCCCGTCGGCGGCGCCCGCGGCGCCTCGGCTGTGCGCGCGCCGTGGAGCGAGACCTGGCAGTCCGTGGCGTTGGAAGGCGGACGCGACTTCGCGATGGCGTTGCGGACGACGCCGTCGAGGTAGGCCTCGGACAGGTCCCCCATCACGGCCCTTGTGAGTTTGACTTGCACCCGAGCATCTCCCGAGCACGCTTCGCCGCTTCGTGTGTTTAACGTCTCACCACCGCGGAGTCGTCAGTCCGCCCCGCCCCGCGACTCCACGGCGCCGCCCGCGCCGTCCCACCTCGCGAAGCATGCGCGCCGCCGCCGTGCGCCCTCCTCGCCCTCGCCGCCGGCGCCCGCGCCGACGGCCACGCCCTCACCGTGGACTGGAAGGAGTTCATGTCCTCCACGGAGCAGGCGCTCACCGCCGACCACGCCATGGACATCGTCTTCGCCTGGGAGGGCGACTACGGCGACGGGGGCACGCACAACGTCTACATGATGCCCACGAAGGAGGCCTACGACGCCTGCGACCTCTCGCAGATCGTGACCTACGCCGAGGCGCGCCACGGCGACGACGCGCACGAGGCGAGCGGCTTCACGATCTCGGCCCAGGAGCTCGCGGAGGCCTACGGCTACGACACGCCGACCTACTGGATCTGCGAGGTCTCGGACCACTGCGCGAACGCGCAGAAGATCACGATCACCGTGAGCGGCGACGACGAGCACGCGGACGGCCACCACGACGGCGACCACGACGGCGACGACGCGGAGGAGCACGACGACCACTTCTCTGACGGCCACGACCACGGCGACGCCGCGCCCGAGGTACCCGTGCCCGAGGAGTCCGACGCCGCGGCCGCGGCGCGCGTCGGCGCCGCCGCGCTCGCGGGCGCCGCCGCGCTCCTCCTCTGAAGTCGCGGCCGACGCCCCCCCTCCCAAAGACGACGCGCGCCTCCAGCGACCCCCCCCCGCGCACACGAGTTAGACCTCGGTCAGACGAGCGCGTCCCCGAGCGGGCCGCACTTGGCGACGGGCTTCGACCACACGACCTCGCCGCCGCGGCCGATGCGGAGGTCCGGCCCGCGGATCGTCGCCCAGTAGTCGTCGGCGACGGGCGGCTTGCGCCAGAAAAATCGCGGCTTCGAGCGCCAGAGCACGTCCGCGGACGCGTCGGGCCCGCCGTGCAGGTAGAGCGCCCCGTCGCTCCGGAGGCCGACGTAGCGCGCGTCGCAGTAGGCCGGGTGGCAGCGGCCGACGCAGCTCCGCAGGCCCTCGCCGACGCGCAGCGTCACGCCCGCGGCGAAGGGCACGCGCGTCGCCTGCGGCGGGCGCGGCGCGGGCCCGGTCGGCGGCGGCGCGCGCGGTCGCGGCGCGGCGGCGGCGCTCCGCGCGCGCGCGCGGCGCAGCGCGCGGCGCGGCGGCGCCGGCGCGCGCGCAGCTCTTGTCCTGGAGCTCCGCGGACGGCAGCAGGAGCCCCCTTTCGATCAACGCGAGTTGGAGCTGCTCGCGGCGCAGCGTCGCCGCCAGCAAGAAGAGGCCGAACCAGTAGAGCGAGACGAGGAGCACGGTCCGCATGCCTTCGGGTGTGAACTGTGTCTGCGCGGCGGGCGGGCCGCGGCGTCGCGCCGCGCTTTGCCACAGTGGCAGATCAAGAGTTTGGAGATCGGGCCGATCGAGCGCTGCCGGGGAGGCTCCGGGGCTGGGCGTCCAGTGCGCGCGCGCCCCAGGCGCGACACCCTGCGCCTGGGTATCGCCCTCGTTGGGTTTTGAGGCTTCGTCGTTGGCGCGTGTTCTCCGACCGACGGCGAGAGGCAGCCCCCCCACTGGCTGGCAGGGTTATAGGCGGCTCGCTCAGGCTCGCTTGCGGCCACGCCGCGGCCGCCGGCGGACGAATACGGCCCTCGGCGCGCCGTGTGGACAGCGTTGGCGGCTCGTCAGGCGATTCCGCCTCTCATATGCATTGGAACTCAAATTGGAACGACCATCGAGGCGCGCTCCTCTTCGCTCGCGCACTAGTGTCGCGAGCATTCCTTTGAAGGAACCAAGTGCTTTCCATCTGCTTGAAAAACACGAAGAGAGCTTTGCCTGAGGCCGAACGTGCCGGCTGGCTTTCGACTGAAATCGACGACGACAACAGTTACTGGCGCACGAGAGGTTGCTTCCCCAAAAGGCAAGATTGGCAGCTTTTGCCTCGTTCACACTAATAAGAAGTCTTGAGCTCTCATCGGCAACTGACGCCGCTGCAGCTCTCGACACGGGCGCAGCTCTTCGTGACACGCCCGCCCCCGCGCCCGCGCCCGCGGGGCCCGGCCGCGCCGGGCCCGCGCCGGCGGAGAACCCATGGCGTCCGGCGTGCTCTACCGCCTCGACGGCGACCTGCGCGTGAGCGCCTTTGTGGAGCTCGACACGGGCCGGCGCGGCCCGTCCGTCGCCGGCGAGGACGCCAACGCGGCGACGCCCGTGGGTCTGGGCGAACCCTTCCTGAGCCGCGTGGGCTGCATCCAGCCCGGCACGCTCGTGCGGTCCGTCGGCGAGCTGCGGAGCGGCGCGTCGTCGAACTGCCCGCACTTCCACCGCTGGTCCGCCTCCGGCGACCCGACGGTGACGATGAGCGGCCTGCGGCGCGTCGCCCTCTGGATCAACTGCGGCGACGAGGCGGCGGTCATCGAGCTGCCCGCGTCGCGGAAGAAGGGCCTCACGGAGGGCGCGTCGGTGCTGACCGCGGCGGGCGCGTCGGCGGTCCGGCCCGTCGAGGTGCCGGCCGTCGCGCGCGACTCCGAGGTCCACGGCGACTGCGACCGGGCTTTTGCGGTGGCGCCGGGCTCGGATCTGGTGGCGGGCGAGGCCGCGGCCATCGCGTGGCTCCTGTCGGGCAACGGCGCGAGAGCGCGCGAGCGGTGCTTGCAGAAGTTACGGGGCGGCTCCATCGACCCGCCCGCGCGGAGGATGGAGCGGAGCGACGCGTCGGGCGTGTCCATGTCCCTCGCGGGCTGCCCGAACATCGGCAAGACGGGCGTCGCCGCCGTCGCGGCCGCGCTCTGCGACCGCGACGCGCTACGGGTCTTAGGCGTCGACGGCGGGCCCTTGGTCGCGCTGCGCGCGCTGGACCTGAGCCGCTGCGACGTCGGCGACACGGGCGCGCGGGCCCTGGCCAAGTGCTGCGGCGTGTCGACGCTGGAGCTGCTGTTCCTGCGCGGGAACCGCGTCACCGCGCACGGCGCGACGGCCTTTGCTTCTTCTCTCGCGACGCAGCTCGAGGTTCGAAGGCGTCCGACGACCCCGCGGCGCGGCTCCACGCGCCGGGTTTGAGGACGTTGGACCTCGGCGAGAACCCGGGCGTCGGCTCCGGGGGGGCCGTCGCGCTCGCCGTCGCGCTGCGGACGAACGGGCGATTGCGAAAGTTGCGGCTCGACGGCTGCGAGGTTGGCGACGCGGGCGCGGACGCGCTCGCCGCGGTGCTCGCGGAGCGCGGCGGGAACCGGACGCTGGCGTCGCTGGACCTGGCGTGGAACTGCCTCACGGAGGCGTCGCTGAACCGGGTGCTCGACGCGGCGCACGCGCCCGACGGCGGGTTGGGCGCTTTGTCCGTCGGCGCCGTCGGCCAGGAGCCGGACCCGGAGGCGAACGTCGAGCGGGACGCGTCGGACTTCGCCGCGGCCATGGCGCTCCAGCCGCGGCCCCTCAAGTACATCGCCGGGCGCAAGGTCGGGGAGGTCCGCGTCGACGGCAAGCGGACGTTCTCGGCGTTCGTCGTCGAAGGGGCAGAAGAAGTACAGTCCTCAAAAGCGCCGCGGCTAGAAGAAGGCTGGGGCCTCGCGAACGCGTCGGCGCTCACCCCGAGCCCCCAGGCGACGTTGGTGACCGCGCGGTCGCCTTTACGGATGCTCGACCTCAGCGGCGTCGTCTCGAGCCACGCGCTCTTCGTCATCGCCGACGCGATCGCGGGGCGCCACACGCCCCGGCTCGAGACGTTGAAGGTCGACGGCGGCACCTTCGCCGACGACTGTTCGTTGCAGGCGCTCATGGCCGCGCTCGCGCGCGACGGCACGATCCGGAGTCTTTCTTTAACGAACAACTCGATCCGCACGGCCGGCGCGCGCGCGGTCGCGTGCTGCCTCGCGCAGAACACGACGTTGGAATCCGTGGACCTGACGGGGTCCCTGGACGGCGCGCCGCCGGAGGCCGACGATGAAGATAAAGATCTGGAGCGCAAGGCGCACGCGGCGCTGGTGTCTCGCGCGCACGTCGCCGCCGGCGTCATCGCGAACACCGCGTCGCGCCTCGGCCGCCTGGACGGCTTAGCCCTGGGCGAGAGCCTGCGGGACCTGGGCGCCGGCGGCGACGAGCTGCTGGCGCTGGAGAACGCGACGCTGCTGCCCTGGCTCCAGGACCGCGCGCGCGACGAGGCCGCGCTCGCGGTGTCGCGCGGCGGCGCGCCCAAGCCGGCGACGCAGCTCCTGCTCACGAACGCGACGAAGGTGCCCTTCGACATGACGGAGCTCAAGGAGCTGTACCGCCACTACTTCTGCGCCGCGGTGCCCCGCGACTTCGACGAGGCGCCCGACGATCGCGCGCCGCCGCCGTTCCGCGGTCTGGGCGACCGCAAGGGGCAGGCGGAGGCCATCTGCCTCTCCGACAAGTGGCGGCGCGTGTCGGCCTACCCCAAGTTCGCCCAGGCCATCGAGGGCCTGCTGGCCGCGCGCGCGGCGTCGCGCGACCGCCGCGAGCGCCGGTCCGTGCTCGGCAAGGTCCTGGGTTTGTTGCGGCAATTACGCTACTACGCCATGCAGGAGCGCGACGACTGGCTGAGCCGGCGCACGTTGATTGTGGACGACTCGCAGACCATGCGCGCGCTGCTGCGGCGGACGTTCGAGAACGCGGGCTTCTCCGTCGACTGCGCGTCCGACGGCCGCGCGGGACTCACATCTTCAACCCGACTTCAATGTTGGCGTAATTGACGCCGGACGCTTCGGCGGTGCTTCGAGAACTCGACGACAGCAATCGATTTGTCGAAAAATCAGCCGAATCGACTTCGATGTGACCGAGCTCGAGAGTTCTGAAGTTTGGTCGGGATGACCCGGCTCACCGTTTGATTTCCGCGCAGGTCCGACGGCCGCGAGGCCTACGAGGCCATGAAGGGCACGCGCTACGACATGGTCGTCATGGACCTCGACATGCCCGTCATGGACGGCGTCGCGTCGACGGCGTCCATCCGCCAGTGGGAGCGCGCGACGCCGTCGACGACGCCGCAGCGCATCTGCGCCATCTCCGCGGACACGTCCGCGGGGTCCCAGGCGCGCCAGGCCGGCGCCAACTTCTTCGAGGCGAAGCCGCTGAAGATGGCGGGGCTCCTGGAGAAGACCCACGAGGAGATCCACGCGACGGTGTCCGCGTGCGAGACCGCGCGACAGCCGGCGGACCTGCCGCCGTCGACGGCCGCGCCGTCCGCGTCGGGCGACTGCGCCGAGGGGCTGTCCGACGGCCTGTCGTCCGGCGCCTGGTCCGACGGCGAGCTGTCGCTGGGCAGCTTCGGCGGCCCGCGGGGCTTCGCGCTCATGCCGACGCTGCCGCCGGCGGATAGCGCGGCGGACGCGATGATGCTCGAGTGCGCGGCCATGCTCTCGTCGAAGCGCAAGCGCCGCCGCGACGCGCCCGTCGCCGACGACGACGCGTCGCCGCCGCCGGCGGCCCTGCCCCGGGGCCTCGAGGAGATCGAGCCCGCGCCCGCGCCGGCGAAGGCCGCCGCGGCCGCGAAAAGCCTCCCGGAAAACGACTCGCCCTCGCCGCCCGGCGACGCGCCGCGCCTCGTCCTCGCGGCCGACGGCAGCCCGCCCGACGGCGCGCCGCCGCGGCGCCTGCCCCCGGGCCTGGTCGACGGCCGCTTCTGCTACCCGGGCGCGGGCACGGACGACGAGCGGAGCCCGCCGAGCGACACGCGGTCGCCGCCGGAGCTCGGCCAGCAGCTCGCGCAGCGCGAGCTCGCGCCGCCCCCCGGCGGCATGGCGCCGCACCCGGCCTACGCGCCGCACCCGGCCTACGCGCCGCCGGCCTACGCGCCGCCGCACCGCGACTACGCGCGCGCGCCGCCGCGCCAGCACCACCCGGCGTACTACGGCCCGCCGCCCGGCTACGGCCCGCCCCACGGCGGCGGCTTCGCGCCGCCGCCGGGCTACGGCCCCCACGCGGTCCCGCGCTTCGCCTACGACGCCGCGGCCGCGCTCGACGACCCCTACCGCGGCGGCCGCGCGGCCGCGTACGCGGCCGCGCGCGACTTCGCCGCGCGCGGCGCGGCGCCGGGCTTCTACGACTACCCGCTCCCGCCGGCGGCCTACTTCCCCGACGAGGCCGCCCACCTCTACCCCCACCACCCCCGGGGCTAACAGGTCCAGGGCTGTGTCTCGGCTGGTGTTTTCGACGGCACATTAGGATCGGAGAGGCGGGGACACAACAACGGCGCCGCGCGCGCTCAGGCGCCGCGCCCCCCGCGGCCGCCGCCGCGGCCGCCCGCCTTGCCGCCCGAGTCGCCGCGGCCCCGGCCCTTGCCCTTGCCGCCCTTGCCCCGGCCCCGGCCGCGGCCCGACGTGTTGACGCGGCCCCGGCCGCCCTTGCCGCCCTTCTTCGCGTCCTTGGCGGAGATCTCCTCCTCCTGGACGAGGTCGATGATCTCGTCGGGGATGCGTAAATACTTGATGCTGTTGCCGCGGATGTAGCACTCCTTGAGCTTCCAGAAGCGGTCGCCGTCGCGGCTCGTGCAGATGACCTCCTCGAGGTTCACGTTCATCCACGTGTCGGCGCTCACGAGGCGCCCGTTGTAGGTGTCGCCGTTCTTGAGCTCGATGAGCATCGGCTGGCCCTTGGCCGTCGTCAAGAGGCTCAGCGGCAGCATGGCGGTCGACGGCGCGGCGCGCGCGAGCTCGCGCGCGGCGCGGGCGCAGCGGCGAGTCGACGAGCGGGTGCGGGCGCGGCGCGCAGGGCCGAGTGGCGCAGGCGCGAGCACCGATGAGCAGCGGCGACTGGCTCGAGCTGCTCCGAGGTACATGGTGCTGCCGTGTTGCTGCTCGTGTTCGTGCTCCGCTGCCCCAGGGACGATGGCAGGTTGGTGACTGTTGGTGCCGTCGTGCTCCTTTTGTTCGACGATGGCCCGCGTCGTGGCCCGCGACGGCGAGCTGCGCCTGGAGCTGCGCGAGGGCGCGATCAAGTTCGCGGCGAACGGCGCCGAGTTCCGCGGCGCCGACGACGCCGACCGCGTGGGCGTGCTCGCGGCGCACCTGGCGCGGCTCGCCGGCGCGTGGGGCGGCGACCTGCGCGTGCGCGTCCGCGCGCGCGCGCGCGCGCCCGAGGGGGCGATGACGCCGCTGCAGCTCGGCCAGGCGCGCGCGCTGTCGCTGCGGCGCGCGCAGACCGTGGTCTCCGCGCTCGGCGACGCCGGCTGCGACCCGGAGTGGCTCGCGGCGTCGTCCGACAACCCCGCGCCGAGCCCGGCCGTCGACGTCGTCCTCCTCTGCGACGACGCCGCGGGCCTCGCGAAGGCGGCCGCGCGGCTCTTCGCGGGCGCGGCGACGCCCGGGGCAGCACAAGAGAGCGAAATTCCCAACTTCAAAGGCTCCTTTCTCGGCCGTTTTCCACTCGTTTCGGCTAATTCTTGGACGAGCGATCGTCTCTCGGGACGGTCTCGAAGCGTGGATGTTTTTGTCGGAACGCGCGCGCGCGGAACACTCACGTTGAAGCGACGTTGAATCTCTCTTTTGCTGCCCAGGCGACGCCGACGCGGGGCCTCGAGACGGCCGTCGCGACGGCCGAGGCCGAGGGCGTGGCGCCGGACGACCCCGACCTCGTCCGCGCGCGCGCGGCCCTGGAGCACCTGCGCACGTTCAGCGCGCCCCAGACGTCGCCCGTGCGGCGGCCGCGGGCTTTGGGCCCGCCGAGCCCCGTCGTGAGCCCGCGCCGCGCCGGCCGGCGGCGGCGGCCGCGGCGCGGCCCGACGGAGACGGCGGAGGAGCCGGCGGCGTCGGCCGCGCCGAGAGCGCCCGCGCGGCCGCGGCGCCACACGGCGGGGCACGTCGCGCTGCCCGCGGGCTTCGCGCCGCCGGAGCCGCCGGGCGACCCGGCCTGGGCGTCCCACGACGCGCTCCGGTGCAAGGTCCGGGCGACGCGGGACTCGTACGCGGCGTCGCTCGCGAGGATCCAGCGCGCCGCGGCCGAGCCCGCGGCGCCGCCCAAGGACCTGCGGGGCCTCGTCTGCGTGCTCGACGGCGGCCGGCCCCTCGCGTCCGCGGACCGGCGCCGCGACGCCGTCGCCGGCGAGCGGCCGCGCCGCGACCGCCGCGCGGACGCCGTCGCGGGCCTCGCGCCGCGCGCCGCGTCGCACCCCGACCGGCGCCGCGGCGAGCTCGCGGGCACGACGCCGCGCGCGTCGCGGCGCAGCGACGCCGTCGCCGCGGCGCCCGCGACGCCGCGCGGCGGCCGCCGCGACGACGCCGTCGCCGCGGCGCCGGGCGGCTTCTCGCCCTTGCGCTCCGCGGGCCGCCGGTCCCTGTCCCTCGGGTCGAGCGCCGACGGGAGCCTCTAAGAATTAGTAGCCCAGCGCGCAGCCGTCGCCGCGGGGGTCGGACCCGGCCCAGAGCACCGTGTCGCCCCGCTCGCCGCGCCGCGGCTTCGCGGCGACGATGAGCTGGCCCCGGCCGAAGAGTTTGCGCGCGTAGGAGCTCACGCCGCGGACCACGACGTGCCCCCGCGCCTCAAGCGCGTCGGCGACGCCGTCGTCGAAGCCCGCCTCGAGGTGGACGACGACGTCCCGGAGCGCGCCCCGCCGCTGCAGGTTGCCGCCCGGCGCGGGCGACAGGCAGAGCCGCGGCGCGTCCAGCGCCGCCTGCGGGTCCATGCCAAAGTCCAGCACGTTGCGCAGCACCTGCACGTGGCCCTGAGGTTGCCTACCAAGCATGACGGTGACGATTTCTCATTGTTTTCCCGCCCGAAATCTCTCGAAAATCGTCGCGGCCACGGGACGCTGGGGGCTGCATGAAGCCGCCCATGACGCCGAAGGACGCGAAGAAGTCGCCGTCCTCGTCCGTGACGACCGCGGGGATGATCGTGTGGTACGGCCGCTTCCGCGGCGCGAGGCAGTTCGCGTGGCCGTCTTCCAACACGAAGTTGTAGCCCCGGTTGTGCAGCGTGAAGCCGCACCCCAGGGGCGCCAGGCCGCTGCCGAAAGAGCAGTAGTTGGAGCAGATGAAGGCGCACGCGTTGCCGTCGCCGTCGACGGCCGTGAGGAACACCGTGTCCGTGCCGAGCGCGTCGAGGGCCGCCGCGGCGTGGGGGCCGTTCGCGCCGCCGAGCGCGCGGCCCTCGCGCAGGAGGGCGCGGTGGCCCGCGACGCGCGCCGGATCGAGCAGTTTGGCGACGGCGCCGTCCGCGCCGTCGCCGATCGTGTCCAAGCCGTCGCTGAACGCGAGCCGCAGCGCTTCGATCGTCCGGTGCGCGTCCTCGTCGGGCGTCCCCGGCCCGAAGCCCTCGAGGATATCCAGCGCGAGCAGCGCGACGGCCCCGGACGAATTCGGCGGCAGCTCCCAGACCGTCTTGCGCCGGTAGTTCGTGGACACGGGCTCGCAGACTTCCGTTTTGTGCGCGGCCAAATCCTCGAGCGCGAGCAGGCCGCCCTTGCCGCGCACGGCGGCGACCAAAGCCTCGGCGACGCGGCCTCTGTAGAAGCCGTCCCGGCCCTCCGCCGCGAGCGCGCGGAACGTGCGCGCGAGCTCGGGATTCCGGAGGACTTCGCCGCGCCTCGGCGGCCGGCCGTCGACGAGCAAGGCCGCCGCGCCCGGGTTCCCCTCGAGGCCGCCCCAGCGGTCCGTCAGCTGGTGGGCGTTCTCCCGCCAGAGGCTCGCGGCGACGCCGTGGATCGGCGCGCCGGCCTCGGCGAGCTCGATCGCGGGCGCCAGAACGTCCGCGAGCGGCGCGCGCCCGAAGGTCTCGACGGCGTCGGCCCAGCACGCGGCGGCGCCGGGCACCGTGACGCAGTGCGCGCTCGCCTCGTCGAGCATGCCGCCGACGGCGGCGCCGCCGCGCGGGCCGCCGCGGGCCTCCGCGATCGCGAGCGTCAGCGCGGCCGGCGACCGGCCGCTCCCGTTCAAGCCTCGCACGGTCTTCGTTTTCGCGTCGTAGTAGACGCAGAACGCGTCGCCGCCGATGCCGCACTGGCACGGCTCCGTCACGTTGAGCGCCGCGCAGGCCGCGACGGCCGCGTCGGCGGCGTTGCCGCCGGCGCGCAGCACGCGCAGGCCCACCTCCGACGCCAGCGGCTGCGACGTCGCGACGCAGCCGTTGAGGCAGACGATCGGCGACCGCCGGCTGCGGAACTCGAGCTCCTCAGGCGCGGCGAACATCGTGTTGCGGTGCGCTCGAGTTGTACTGTGCTTGCTGTGCGACGACGACGGCTGTGGTGGTGCACTGCGAGAGCCGACGTGCTCTCCTTGGCGCAAGGCGCGCTTCAACGTGAAGTTCAAGTGAAGGCGGCACTGACAGGCTTACCGCCCCGCATTCGCGGTCCCTAGGCCCAGCCGAGGGACGCCTCGACGGCCTTGTTCCAGGCCGCGACGCGCGCCGCGCGCTCGTCGGCGCCGATGGCCGGCGCGAATTTCGCGCCGGCGCCGTCGTCGTCCGCGAGCGCGGCCGGCCCGTCGAAGACGCCCGCGCCGATGCCCGCGGCCACCGCGGCGCCCGCGGCCGTCGTCTCCACGTCGGCGGGCCGGTAGACCGCCGCGCCGGCGATGTCGGCCTGGGCCTGGAGGAGCTCGTCGGAGAGCGCGACGCCGCCGTCGACTTTTAGGGTCGTGAGCGCGTTCCCCGAGTCCGCGACCATGGCCTGGACGACGTCCGCCGACTGGTGGGCGATGCCCTCGAGCACGGCGCGGGCCACGTGGCGCTTGTCGTGGGCCAGCGTGAGGCCCACGAGCGCGCCGCGCGCGTCGTCGCGCCAGCGGGGGGCCAGGAGGCCCCCAAAGGCCGACACGAAACACACGCCCTCGGCCGAATCGACGGACGCGGCCAGGGCCGAGATCTCGGGGGCCTCCTCGAACATGCCCAACGCGTCGCGGAACCAGTTGATGCCCACGGCGCAGCACGCGACGGCGCCCTCGAGCGCGTAGCGCCTCGGCCCGCCGCTCCCGAACTGGTAGAGCGCCGTCGAGAGCAAGCCGTGCGTGCTCGCCACGGGCGTCTCGCCGGCGTTCATCAGGAGAAACGCCCCCGTGCCGTAGGTGATCTTCGCGTCGCCGGGGTCGAAGCAGCGCTGGCCGACCATCGCCGATTGCTGATCGCCGAGGATGCCCGTCACGGGGCAGCCCGCGAGCGCTCCCGCGGCGATGGCGCCGTAGGGCTCGGCGGAGCTCACGATCTCCGGCAGGCCGCCGACGGCGCTCGCGACGCCGAGCTTTGTCGCGTTGTCCGCGTCCCAGGCGCCCGCGTCCAAATCCATGAGCATCGTGCGGCTCGCGTTCGTGAAATCCGTCGCGTGGCGCCCGCCGTCGGGACCGCCCGTGAGGTTCCAGAGCAGCCAGGCGTCGACGGTGCCGAAGAGGGCGTGGCCGTTGTCGAAGCCCGCCTTGACGTCCGGTACTTCGTCCAGCAGCCACCGCAGTTTCACCCCCGAGAAGTACGTCGAGATCGGCAGGCCGCAGGAGCCCCGGAGCGCGTCGAGGCCGCCGAGCTCGGCCTGGAGCCTCCGCGACACGTCGGACGTCCGCGCGTCGTGCCAGAGGATGCAGTCGTGGAGCGGCGCGCCCGTGCGCTTGTCCCAGACGACCGTCGATTCCCGCTGGTTCGTGATGCCCACGCCGACGACCTCCGACGCCTTGGCGCCGGCCTTGTCCAGGGCGCCCGCCGCCGAGGCCTCGACGCTCGCGAGGATACCCAGCGGGTCCATCTGGCTCCAGCCGGGCTGGGGGTTCGTCGTGCAGGACTGGAGCTCGACCTGGTGGGAAGCGACGGGAGCGAGGGAGCCGGCGTCGTAGAGGATGACGCGGCTCGAGCTCGTGCCCTGGTCGATGGCCGCGAGGTAGGACGCGCAGCGCGTCTGTGCGACGCGGCGGGCGCGGCGCGCCACCGACGCGAAGAGCGTCGAGTGCATGGGAGCCATTGTTTATTGCCAGAATTCTGCAACACGACTGCAAGAGGAGTTCAATGTGCACTCCCGAGAGCTCACAACCCCCACCGCGCCGCGTCGCCCCTTAGACGGCGAGCCTCGCCTCGCGGGCGGCGACCTGGGACTCGACCTTGTGGGCCTCGTTGAGCGCGCGGCGCCGCGCGACCGCGATCTTCATCTGCTCCGCGATCTCCTTCTGGCCGACCTCGAGCTCGCGGATGGCCTCGAGGACGACGACGGACGGGTCGAAGACCGTGCGCCGGAGCTCCTCGTCGTCGTCGATCTCGGCGTCGAGGGCCGCGCCGTCGTCGTCGTCGCCGCCGCCGCCGTCCTCGGCCTCGTCGCCGTCGTCGCCGCCGCCGTCGTCGTCGACGGGCGACGCGCGCGGCGTGTCGCCGGGCTCGAGCTCCTCCTTGTTCGCCAGCTTGAGCAGGTCGTCGGCGCTGGGCACGAAGGCGCGGACGAAGGGCATCCCGTTGAGCACGCGGCAGACGCCCGACGACGCGTAGGCCAGATCTTTCAAAATGACGGGCGTCGCGGACGTCTTGTGCGATTCGTTGAACTCGACGATCTCGTCCTGGGCGCCGCTGACCATGGAGAAGAACATGGAGAGCACGATGAGATAGATGATCATCCAGAAGGAGATGAGCAGCAGCGGCCCCATGTAGCGGTTCGCCGCGAGGAGCTCGCCGAAACTGAAGTCGCCGAAGACGCACTTCACGAGCGTCAGCAGGCTCTCGGTGAACGTGCGGTAGCCCGCGATCGTGAACCCGAACATCATGTCGAAGCTGATGGCGTAGCCCACGAGTAGAATGCCGATGACGACGCTCAGCACGGCCATGCGCGTCATCGACAGCATGAGCACGTCCACGGGCAGCGTCAGCGTCTTGGAGAAGCGCACGTACTTGAAGAACTTCATCACGGACAGGATCGCGTTGATGGCGTTGACGCGGTCGCACCAGAGGCACAGGTCCCGCAGGTGGATGGTGTCGAAGTAGACCTCGTCCGCGTGCGCGAAGTCCTTCATGAGCGGATTGAACGCCTGGCGGATCGCCTGCGCCAAACTCGAATCTTCAACCCGACGTCAATGTGCGCGCGTGCGACCGTTTCGACCCGAGTGCTTCTGCCGTGCTTCGAGAACTCGACGAGAGCCATCGATGCATCCAAAAACCACTCGAATCGACTTTGATGTGACCGAGCGAGAGAATCTTCAAGTTTGGTTGGGACCCCCTGAACGATTCGGCGCGGCGGATCGCGAGCCGGAGCACGACGGTAATAAAAAAGCACAGCAGGTTCACGAACTCGATGAGGCGGTAGGCGTCCCGGAAGTAGAAGGACCAGTGCCCCGCGAAGCCGTAGACCACAAAAAGCTCGTAGGCGAACTTGACGATGACGTAGACGTTGAGCAGCACGAGGTTGACGGTGTAGAACGCGTTGTCGTAGGTGTCGAACATGAACATGACGTCGCGCATGGCCACGTGGTACCAGTGGTACTCCGGGATGAGGTCGCCCGCCGGCGAGTAGATCGTCGCGATCTGGCAGATGGACAGGATGTCGACGTCGGGCGTATAAAGCGTGAACTCGACCCAGACGCCGCGCGTGTTCCGGTCGAGCCACGTCGTCCGCTTCAGCTCGAGGAGCTGGGCCTGGGGGTTCGACGCGTTGAGCACGATGGTGTGGCCGCCGTAGCCGAAGAACTGCTGCGCGCCCACGGACCAGTAGGGCGAGCGGCGTAAACCCGCGGTCGGCTCCTCGTACTCCGTGAAGGTCCACTTGTGTTTGTCCACGAGCTCGCCGTGGCGCCGGTAGGCGTAGGGCCCGACGCAGTTCAGACACGCCTCCTCGAACTGGCTCGGCACGGCGCAGTTCCGGCCCGTCTCCATGCGGAGCTGGCGGATCCTCACGAGGCCGACGCGCATGGGCCCCCCGTCCGCGAGGTAGCGGCGGCCGTCCTCGTCCAACGGGTGGCCCATGTAGTTCTCCGTGGGGTAGAGCGTGGGGACGAACAAATCCCTGAGCCACAGGCTCCACTCGTTCGTGTCGAGCGTCGTCATGAAGGTCTTTTTCGGGTACCACTCGCCCTGCGTGAGCGCGTTGTCCAGGTAGAGGGAGATGTAGAACTTGTGGCCGCTGAGCGAGCCGTAGAGGTAGTTGCCGAAGAGCACGGCGAAGAGGCCGAAGACCAGGAGGTCCCAGAACTCGCCGCCGAAGCGCCGCTTCGTGCAGCGCGGGAGCAGGCGCCGCGGCGCCTTGACCACCGTGCCCTCGGGCCCATCCTTCGCCCGCTTCGCGGCCTCGGCCTTCTCGTAGGCCGCGGCCTTCTTCTTCGACTTGACGCAGCGGCTGAAGAACCCCATAGGGCCGCCGTCGACCGGCGCCGGCGCCGCGGGCAGCGCTTGTCCTGTCCGCTGCCGCTGCAAATTCGCTGCACCCAAAAGGGCAGCCCAAACCATTCGTTCAAAGAGCCTCTTATGATGCGCTGCTAGGCCTTGCCTTGAGCAGCTTCGCCTAGGAGGGCGTCGTCCGCAGCGTCCCGAAGCTCGGCGTGAGACATGGCCGCGGATGATGGCCGCGAGCTGCGCCACACGTTCTCCCTGGAGAGCGAGACCTACGACGACGAGGCCGAGGAGCCGCTGACCCCGCAGGAGCTGCGCAGCCGGCCGCCGCCGCGGCGGCTGCGGTCCCTCGACGAGCTGCCCTCGGCGGGGCGGTCCGTGACCTTCCGCGCCGGCGACGGCAAGCCCGCCGCCGAGAGCGACGCCGCCGACGCCGCGTCGCCCGGCGCTTCCGCGGCGTCGCCGCGCGCGGCCCAGCGGCGGCGGCTCCTGGCGCCCATCCGCCTCGACCCGGCGCCGCGCGGGTCGTCGTTCCGGCTTTTGAGCCCCATCCGCGCGGCCTTTGGCGGCGAGCCGGGCACGCCGCAGACGCCGCGCACGCCCCTGGCGGCGAGTTTAGGCGTGGCCCAGTGGGTCGAGCTCGCGCCGGCCATCCTGCCGGAGTGGGCCGAGGAGGCGGAGCTCCGGGAGCTCGAGGAGCTGCACGTCGCGAACGCGCGCGTCCAGGACCTGGACTGCGCCGAGGCCTTCGCGGCGAGCGAGATCAAGTACGCGCTCATGCTCCTGCAGCCGGGCCTCTTCGTCGCCTACGCGCTGCGGTCGGCCTACCACGACGGCTGGGGCGGCGGCGAGGCCTGCGCGGCGTCGCTGCCGTGGTGGATGATGGGCAGCGGCTTCGTGGGCTGCCTCCTCCTCGTCGTCTTCTGCGCGTTCGCGAACGGCCGCATCCCCTTCGACGAGCGCGCCTACACGTGCGCGTGCTGCTGCCTGCCCTACACGGCGCTCCTCGCCGGCGGGTGGGTCGCTTTGTACGCGTCGCGGCCGAGCTGCGGCCCGAAGCTCTACTACCTCGCGTTCTGTTTCGGCGTCGTCTACTCGGCCTACTTTTGCGTCGTCGTCGCGGCGCTCGTCGTCTTCGGCGTCTGGTGCGAGCGGCGCCGCGGTCAGCCGTTCCGCGGCGTGCCGCTGGCCTTCATCGTCATCTTCGCGCCGCTCCACCTGCTCATGCCCGGCGTGCCCGTCATGCCCCTGCGCTACCTCTGGCTCGGGCCCCGGCGGCGGCGGCGCGCGTCGTCGGACGAGCCGCGGGGCGACGCGGAAGACCCGCCGGCGGCGCCGCCGCCCGTCGCGGCCGTCGCGGAGGTGGAGCTCCTCACGCCGCGGTCCGTCTGCCCCGTGTCCGCGCGCGGGAGCGGCGGCGGCGGCTGGGACGTGCCCCGGCGCGTCCAGAGCGGCCCCCTCCAGCACGTCTAGGATTAGGACGAGAGGGGCTCCGTCGTCGAGAAGGAGGACCGCATCGTCCGGAGCTGGCGGCCGAAGTTCTTCCACTGCGCGCGGTCGACGCCGCACTCGAAGACGACGAGCTTGCCGTCGTAGATCGTGGCCGTGATGAGCGCGACCTCGACGGGCTGGCAGACGACGACCTCCTGGTCGGCCCGGGAGCACCCGTTCGGCGGCGGCACGGCGAGGTCCCACTCGTAGAACAGCTGCCCGGACAGATCCGTGCGCTGCTTCGCGGTGACGAAGTCGCCCGTGGCCCGCGCCCCGAGCAGGTCCAGCTTGCCCAGGGGCACCTTCTCGATGCGCCCGAAGTCGGCCATGGAGCTGAGCGTCGTCGGCGCGGCGTGCGCGCGTACAGAGGACGTGATGGACCCGAGCACGGTCTCCGAGATGGCCTCCTTGTCGCGCTTCCACGTCGACGGCATCTCCACGGAGCCGGGGCCGTAGGGCACGCGCACGAACGTCGCGTCGGGCGCCGGCGAGTCGTCGGCGATGGCGCGGGCGGCGCGCGGTGATAGGAGGGGCGCGGCGAGGCCGAGCGGGAGGGCCAACGCGGCGCGCCGCGAGAGTTCCTGGCTCGGCGCGACGCGGGGCGCGCGCGGCGACGGCGCTAAAGCGTGTGCGAGCGTCGCGAGGCTCAGGAACCGGCAGAACGCCGTCAAAGTCACTGCCATAGCTCAGCTCGTGTCGGTCAGGTCAATGTTGAAGCACTCATTACACCCTCGTTGCCGTTTCTGCCGCAGCTGCGCTGCCGGCAGTTGGACCCACGGAAAGGCCTCGTAAACACGACACGTGCCTTAGGGCGAGAGGTAGTAGGAGTCCGGCAGCTTGGGCGCGAGCACGCCGCGCGGCGCGAACGTCCCGCCGCCGGTCCGCTCGGCGACGAGGAACGCCGCGACCTCGCGGAGGAGCCTGCTGTGGTCGCGCCACCCCTTCAGGCGCGTCTCCGCGGCGTCCTCGACGAGCCGCACGAGGCTCGCGGCGTCGGCGAGGCGGCCGGCGACGATGAGGCTCGCGAGGACCTCGGAGAGGAGGATGGCCGGTTCCGGCGTCGCGGGGTCGACGCGCGCCATCCAATCGGCGACGATCGGCCCGAGGACCTCGAAGCGCTCGACGCCCCGGAGGAGCGGCGCGCCCGCCTCCTCGTCGGCGTCGACGCGTCGTCGCTTCGCCGCGGGCTCCTCCGACTCTTCGGTCGCGGGCGGCGGTCCGGGGGGCGTCGGCGGCGACCCCGCCTCGAGCCTCCGCGCCAGCGCCTCGTCGCGCCGGCACTGCGACGACTGCGACGCCGCCGGCGACGCGGCCGCGAGGCGCCGCGCCTCCGCCTCGTCGCGCCGGCACTGCGACGACCGCGAAGCGGGCGACTGCGAGAGCTCGCCGTTGGCGACGCGCCGCGCGAAGTCCTCGTCGCCGGGGCGGACGCCGGCCTCGACGCGCCACATCTCCTCGTCGCGCCGGCGCTGCGACGACCGCGACGCCGCCGGCGACGAACTTTCGCCGACGTCGTCGAGCGAGGACATCTCGCGCGCGCCGGCCCGGGCCCGCCGCGCGACGTCGTCGTCGGCGAGGGCCCGTTGCGCGAAGTCGTCCTCCGCGAGGGCCCGCCGCAGCGTCTCCGGCGAAAAAATGGGCGCGCCCGTCACCGTCGCCCGCCGGCCGTCGCCGTCGCCGCCGTCCTCGCCCTCCTCCGGCCTCGAGGGCGGCGGCGCCCGCGGCGCGGCCACGGCGAAGGCGGACGCGGACGGCGCGGGCGCGACGAGCAGGTAGGGCCCGTGCGGCAGGAGCCGCCGCTCGGTGGCGCAGTCGACGACCCAGCTCGGCGTCACGACGGGCTTGGAGAACCCGACCTTGCGGCTGTTGAGCTTGCGGACCTTGCCGCCCGCGAGCGCCGCGGCGACCGTGTGCGTGACGCGCGTCGTGAGCGTGTTCTCGATCATCCCGCCGCCTTCGCGGACGAGCGCCGCGAGGTCGTCCGGCCCGAGGAGTTTGCCCGTCGCCGGGTCCGACACCCGCATGTAGCCGTCGAACCAGACGACGGCGGCGCCGAAGTGGGAGCCCGTGATCTCCTGGCGCTCCTCGAACTGGCGGTCCAGGCGCCGCGCCTTGGAGATCATGTAGGCCCGGTGGTCCAGGGACCCGGCCTCGTCGGCCCAGTGCGCCTCGTCCATGGTTGCGTTTTCTACGTCGCTCGGCGCTTTTTATGTCGCACAGGGAGCTCTAGAACGTCGCGTTGCACGGCCTCAGGCGCTAAGGCGCGACCATCGGCCCGACCAGTGGGGAAACTTTGGGGAAACATTTTTGTTGAAGAGGCAAAAGCCGAAAAAAAACACGTCCCTTTACCGTAGGATCTTCTTCGACACGAGCTTCAGGATGAAGCCGTCGACGGGCAGCGTCGGCGCCGGCTCGTCGGCGTAGCCGAGGCGCTTGTAGAAGCGGTCGAGCTTCGCGTCCTCCGTGTCGTGGTGGAGCACGACGACGTCCTCGTCCCAGCGCCGCGCCTCGGCCTCGCAGGCGCGCACGAGGGCCGCGCCGATGCCCTTCTGCCGCGCCGGCGGCGCGACGAGCAGGTTCGACAGGTAGGGCTTGAGCGGCTCGCCGCCGCCGAGGAGCCGCTTCACGAACTGCGGCGGGGGCACGGGCCCCGCGAGCCGGCCGAAGGGCTGCATGCTCAGTTCGACGACGCCCACGAGCTCGCCGCCGCCGTCGCGGCAGCAGATGACGCGGTGGTCGCGGTCCACGCCGTAGGTGAGCCGGAGGAAGAAGCCGATCGCCAACAGCGTCCGCAGGCCGAACTTGCTCGCGGGGTCGCCGTAGGCCTTGCCGAACTCGGCCTGCGCGAGCTCGACGATCTCCGCGAGGTCGCCGACGACGCCGGGGCCGTAGTCCAGAGCGCTCGCGGCGAGCGCCGTCGCGCGGCGACCGGTGTGGCGATTGAAGATGTGTGGAGCGGTCTGCCGTCCGAGCGCGCGCGGCAGCGGTCGCGTGTGATGCGTTGATGGTCTAGTGAACGCGTTGGCGTGGAGCGCGGCGGCGGCAAGCGCCCACCAGCAGCGCCACGACATCGCGCGCTTGCTTGCACTTTTGCTTGCCCAAAAGTTGCCGCAGCACGCCGCGTCACAGCTATGGCGCGCGCAACCAGCGCGATCTTGCGCGGTCTCCTCATCCCATCACTCCTCGCATGCACCCTCGCGCTCCGCGCGCCGCCGGCGCCGCGCACGCTGGTGCTGCGGCGCCTGCGCGCCGGCAGCAGCCACGGCGACTTTTACGACCGCAGCGACGAGGCCCTGAGCTTTTGGGCGCGGCACGGCGCGGACGAGATGCTCGACGGCGGCAACCCGGCGATCATCGCCGTCATCTGGGTCCTGGCCTGGTGCGTGGGCTTCGGGTCCATCATGGCCCTCACGTACCTGCTCGCCTTCGAGGCGTTCGGCCGGGACCTGCTGCGGCCCATCGCCGTGCGCTTTAGCACCGTGCCGCTCGAGGCCGCGCTCGCCGTGCTCGGCGTGCTCTACAGCGTGCTGCTGGGCTCGACGCTGTCGGCGGCGATGACGCGGCAGGAGGCGCAGCTCCACGCCGTCGGCGCGGAACTCGCGGCGGCGGAGGTCAGGGCAGGACAAGGGTGATTCAACGTCGCTTCAACGTGAGTGTTCCGCGCGCGCGCGTTCTGGAAAAAGCATCCACGCTTCGAGACCGTTCCGAGAGATGATCGCTCGTCCAAAAATCAGCCGAAACGAGTGGAAAATGGCCGAGAGAGGAGCCTTTGAAGTTGGGAATTTCGCACTCTTGTCCTGCCCAGGCGGAGCTGCTCGAGGGCGGCCTCAACGACCTCGACAAGCCCCACATCCCGCCGACGGCCTTCGGCGGCGCGCTCGCGGCTTTAGCGGCGCACGTGCGGCGCCTCGAGACGTCCATCGAGATCTTCTGCGTCGATCCGTCCAAGGTGAAGGCACGCGCCTACGTCGACCCGCTCGGCGAATGCGCGGCGATTCTAGCCGCCGCGGGCATGCCGCCGACGCCGCTGGGGGCTCGAGCCGACCTCGAGCGCCTCCACATGTGCCGCGCGGCGCGGCGCGCGGCCGAGGCGGGCCCGCGGTTCCCGAGCGGCCACTGGGTCGTGCTCAAGACGCTGGGCCTCTTCTGCTCCGTGACCGTCGCGCTCGTCTCGGCGCTGTCGGCCGCGGCCTCGGAGACGTCCGACGGCGGCTACCACGGCGCGGCGCTCGTGGGCGTCACGTCGATGGCGCTGGCGCTGAGCGAGACCATCGTCGGCGACGGAGCAGGAAAAGGGTGCGAAATTTCCAACTTCAAAGGCTCCTATCTCGGTCGCTTTCCACTCGTTTTGGCTGATTTTTGGACGAGCGATCATCTCTCGGAGCGCTCTCGAAGCGTGGGTGCTGTTTCCGGAACGCGCGCGCGCGGAACACTCACGTTGAAGCGACGTTGAATCACCCTTTTCCTGCCCAGGTCGGCGACGTCGCGGACCGGAACTCGGGCATGTACACGGCGGCGCGAAGCTTCCTGCCGGGCGTGCGGCGTCTGCGGGAGCGCCTCGAGGGCAAGGCCCTCGAGGCCACGCTGCCGCCGGACGACCAGACGAGCGCCCACGGACTGTATCGCGGCCTCGCGGCGCCGCCGCCCGCGCCGTACGGCGGGCCGCCGCCCGCGCCGCCCTCGGAGGAAACCGGCGCCGAGGCCGCGTGGCTCGAGGCCCACGACCCCACGACGGGCATGCCTTTCTTCACGAACGCGGCGACGGGCGAAACGACGTGGGACCGGCCCGAGGGCGTCGACGTCAAGCCGGGGCCGCCCGCGCGCGTCGGCGCTTTGCACAAGCCCGCGTTGGCGCTTAGCACGAGCTTCGTAAAATGATCGTGCGCCTCTTATTATGGGGGCTTTGACGTGGGGACTTTGACAGCCGCCCGTGGGCGGCCGTCGGCGCATGCGCCTTCCCGGCGGGCGCAGCAGCGATTGAATTTTTCATTCAAGTTGACGTACAACATCCGCCAAGCTGTGGCAAAACTAAGCAGCTATGGAGGCGAACTTCGTCGCCGAACAAAACGCCAGCGACGCCAGCGACGCCAGCGCCGCGGCGCCGGCCACGGCGGAGGTGCTCGTCGCCGGCGCGGACGGCGAACCCGTCGCCGGCGAGGTGCTCTACAGCGACGTGGGCCTCAGTTTTTGGGGCGGCGTGTGCCCAGAGTCGGGCACGGTCATCGACGCGCGGCACCCGCTCGCGGGCCAGTGCATCACGGGCAAGATCCTCTGCCTGCCGAGCGGGCGCGGGTCCTGCACGGGGTCGCAGGTCGTCCTCGAGCTCGTGCTCAACGGCGTCGGGCCGACGGCGATCCTCACGCGCGAGGTCGACGACATCATCGCGCTCGGCGGCGTCGTGGCCGAGGAATTATTGGACGCGGCCCCCTTCCGCATCGTCGCCGTCGGTGCGGGCTTCGACGCGCTGGCGGCGCTCGCGGGAGAGGTCGCGGAGGTCGCGACCGACGGGTCCGTGGTGAGTGGTGGTGATGAAATCATAGCCACAACAGCAGCCGCACCACAGGCCGTCGCCAGGTCCGCCCGCGACGAGGCGCTGTTGGCGGGCGCCCGCGGCCCCGCGGCGGCGGCGGCCATGCGCATCGTGCTGCGCGTGGCCGCGTTCCAGCGCGCCGAGTCGTTGGTGTCGGTGGAGCGCGCGCACATCGACGCGTGCACCTACATCGGGCCCGGCGGGCTGCGCTTCGCGGAGAGACTGCATGAAATGGGCGGCCGGTTCTGCGTGCCGACGACGACGAACGCGTGCTCCGTCGACCGCGGGCGGTGGCGGGATTTGGACGTCCCCGACGCTCTGGGTGTTCCCGCGACGCGGCTCGCGGACTGCTACGTGGCGCTCGGCGCCGCGCCGTCCTTCACCTGCGCGCCCTACCTGCGCGACGACGCGCCGGCGCGCGGCGAGCACCTGGGCTACTCGGAGTCGAACGCGGTCGTCTACGTCAACTCCGTGTCCGGCGCGCGCTCGCAAAAGTACGCCGACTACATGGACGGCTGCGTCGCGCTCTGCGGCCGCGCGCCGCACGCGGGCGCGCACACCGACGCGTCGAGGCGCGCGACGCTCGTGCTCGACGTCGGGGGTCTTGTCGCCGCGCTGGACCCGGCGTCGGATTTGGACGTTTTTTTTGCGGCGCTCGGTTACGTGGTCGGCGCCAAAGCGGGCGCGCGGGTGCCCGTGGTCGTCGGTCTGGAACGCTGGCCGGCGGTCTCCTTGGACGACTGGAAGGCGTTCTCCGCGGCCTTTGGCACGACGGCGGCGGCGCCCCTGTTCCACTGCCGGGGGCAGACGCCGTGCGAGGGGCTCCAGGACGACCTCGACGGCGTCGAGACGGTCGCCCTGACGATGGGCGACGTCGCCGCGGCCTGGGCGGACCTCGGCGGCGGCGGCGCGGGCGTTTCGGACGGCCCCGTGGACCTCGTCGCGCTCGGCAGCCCCCACTTTAGCGGCGACGAGCTCGCGCGCCTCGCGGCGCTCGTGCGAAAAGACGGCGGCGACCGGCCGACGTCGTCGGTGCTCGTCACGCTCAGCGCCGAGGTGCTCGCGTCGCGCGAGGCCGACGCCGCCGCGCTCCGCGCCTGGGGCGCGGGCTTCGTCGTGGACACGTGCTGGTGCATGCTTAACGACCCCGTCGTGCCGCCGCCGGGCGGCGACCGCCGCGTCGTCACGAACTCCGCGAAATACGCCCACTACGCGCCGGGCCTCGTCGGCCGCCGGCCCCACCTCGCGGGCCTCGCGGCCTGCGTCGAGGCCGCGCGCACGGGCCGCGTGCCCCGGGCCGCGCCGCACTGGCTCCCGCACCGAGCGTTCTCCACGGCGCTCCGACTTTTACGATAACCTTACTACTGGTAGAGGACGTCGTCCGCGGGCTCCTCCGCGCGGCGCGGCGGCTCGTGCTCCTCGAAGAGGTCGCCGTCCCAGACAAACGAGGGCGGCTCGTCGTCGAGGACGCGCCGGGCCTCGGCGAGGAGACCCCCGATCGGGTTCGCCTCGGGCGCGCGGCGCTCCACGCGGCGCCGCGCCTCGGCGAAGAGGTCCCCCGGCGCGAGCCCCAAGCGCGGGAAGTCGGCCCGGAGCCGGTCCGCGAGGTCGCCCGCCGTCGGGAACGGGTCGCCGACGTCGGCCTCGAGGCGGACGCGCCGCGCCTCCGCGAGGACCTCGGCGTAGGTCCGCAAAAAGTTCAGCTCGCGCGCGTCGGGGCCGCCCCCGCCCGCGTCGTCCTCGTCGAGCGCCGGCGGGTCGTCGAGGTCCACGCGCACGTCCAGCGCCTCCGCGAGGCTCCCGTCCCGGCGGTCGCCGAAGCGCGCGGGCACGCGCAGGCCCCGCGCGGCGAGGTAATCCACATCCAAATTCGGGTCGTCGTGACCGTGCGGGTTCCAGCTGCTAGGAGCTTGAAGAGCACGAAGCGCGCGAGGACGGGCTCGCGCAATTCGACGACGGCGCCGTGCTCGGGCCCGAAGCACCGCGGCGGCGGCGGGAAGCGCACGCGCGCGCGGGGCCGCTCGTCGCGCGGCGCCGGCGGCGCGGCCGCGGCCCGCCGCGACGACAGCGCGCGCCGGCGCGCCGCGTGGACGACGTCGACGCAGCCCGCCAAGACCTCGTCGCAGTCGCGCTCCGCGGCGTCGACGTCGACGGCCGCCGCGGCCTCGAGCCCCGCGGCGCCGCCGTATTTCGCGGCCAGCGCCGGTAGGTCCGGCGGGTCCAGGGACGCGAAGACGAGCGCGTCCTTGACCGGGTTGTCGCCCTCGTACGCCTCCTGGTTGACGACCTCGAAGCCCGAGACGAGGTAGACGTCGCCGAGGTCTACTAACAAATCGACGTCCGCGTCCGCGCCGCGGTCCGTCGACCAGCCGACGCTCCGCGGGCAGAGCGCGCGCGACGGCCGCAGCCCCATGGGCCAGAACTCGCGGCCTCCGCCCGCGGCGACGACGCGCACGTTCGGGGCGAGCGTCGCGCCGACGGCGACGTCGCCCGCGGTCTGCGCGCGGCGGCAGAGCTCGTAGGCGAGGCGCCAGCGCGCCTTCGGCCCGCCGCGGCCGCCGTAGCGGGCGACGACGAAGCCCCGCCAGACGGACGACGGGAGGCCGGCGCTTTGTTTCTTCGCGCGCGCGGCCGCGGTCTCCAGAGCGACGACGGCGCCGGGGCCGGCGTGGGCGAGGATGGCGGCGAAGAGCTCGCTCGGCAGGGCGAGGAGCCGCGGCGGGGCGTCCATCCTCGGAGAGCACGCTCTCCCAGACGGGCTGCACCTGGACGGCGCGACAGAGAGCACGCTCCACGGGCAGCACCTGGACGACGCGACGCCGAACACCTTGCTCCCGGGAGAGCGCCTCGGGCAGCCCCATGTCCGTCCGTTAGCGAGCGCAATTCCCCGCCTCCACAGCCACAATGGCCGACGCCTGCGCTCCAAACGCGCCCGCGCCCGCGCCGGCGCCGACCGAGGCGACGACCTCTAAGGATGCTCCCAAGGAGGAGGAGGAGGCGCCGCCCACCGCCGACGCGGCCACGGCGTCCGCGCCGCCGCCCGCCGACGCGCCGTCGGCGAAGAAGCGCAAGCGCGACAGGGACTGGCCCGACTTCGCGAGCCGGGGCGTCGGCTGGCCCGACCGGCGCCCGCGGGCGTCTCCCTTCATGCACGGCTGGTTCCTCGCGACGCACGAGCGCGTCTTCGCCCACGTGCTGAAACAGAAACCGACGACGATTTTGGAGCTCGGCAGCTGGTACGGCGCGTCGACCGAGTGGCTCGCGAAGCGATGCCCCGACGCGACGATCTACGCCGTCGACCTCTGGGAGGACGCCTTCATCCTCGACGAGCAGCGCGACCACTACAGCACCATGGGCGACCAGAAACTGCAACGCATGCTGCGGTCGCACCCGCTGTACGACACGTTTCTCGCGAACCTCTGGGACGACCGGGACACGGTGGTGCCTCTGAAGATGCGCACGACGGCGGGCGTCGCCTACCTCAAGGAGCGGAACATCGTGCCCGAGGTCATCTACATCGACGCGGACCACCACTACGATAGCGTGAAGGAGGACATCTCCGCGTGCCTCGACGCGTTCCCGGACGCGGTCCTCGTCGGCGACGACTACGGCCACTACGACGACGTGCGCAACGCCGTCACGGAGTGCGCCGTCAAGTACAAGAAGACGGTCCACGTCGACCAGAACCACTGCTGGACCTACGTGAAGATCGACTCCGTCACGGGCCGCAACTTCGTCCCCAAGCCCAAGGCGTCCGCGTCCTTCGCCGACTGCCTCAAGTCGTACTAGGGGGTCATGCGTAGGGGTGTTGGTATGTTTCGCCGCCGGGCGTGCGGGGTCGCGCGGCGCGGCCGCGGTCCGTGGCCACGCGGTTCAAGTTTCAGCGAGCCGCGAAGCGACCTTCTGACGTTCGACAATGATGTCAAAGTCCAACATGGTTCGATGATCGCAGGCCGGCTTGTTGAACAACTCCAAGCAACTGCAATGAAGCGATTTGCCACAGCCACTCACGCACGGCGGGCAATGGAAAACCTCAAGCCGATTTCTTGCGCTTGCGTCTCGGCCTGTCGTAGTCTCGTACGACTGAGCCTGCCCAAAAAGATTGAGCTCATGGCCGCCCGCTGAGCAGGACCTCGAGCGGCGCCGCAATTTTCGCGTCCGGGGCGACCCCCGCAGCGCCGTCCGACGCCATGGGCGGCCCCTTCGACGAGCCGCACCTCGACGACGTCGAGCGCACCTGGGGCGCCGTCTTCGCCGCCGGCGCCGCGGCCCCATCGTCCAAACAGACGGCCTGCCTGCGCGCCTGGTCCAGCGCCAGCGCCTCCGTCGCCGAGTCGCTGACCTTCGGCGAGTTCTGGGCGCGCGCGGTCGCCGTCGGCGCGCGCCTCGGCGGCGGCCACGACGACCGCGTCGTCTTCCTGAGCCACCCGTCCGTGCGCTACTACGTCGCCGCGGCGGGCGCCTTCGCGCGCCAGTGCGCCGTCGTCAACCTCAACTGGCGCCAGCCGGCGTCGGCGCTGCGCCACGCGGTCGCGACGGTCGACGCCGCGGCGTTCGTCGTCTCCGATCCGCTCGCGGACCTCGCGGACGAGGTCGGGTCCTTCCGCGGCGCGCCGCGGCACCGCCTCGACGACCTCTTCGACGAGTCGCCGCCGCCGCCGAACCGGAGCCCCGTCTCGGGCCTTCAGGCCGGCCCGCGCGACGTCGCGGTGGTCATGTTTACGTCCGGCTCCACGGGCCGCCCCAAGGGCGTGCCCATGACCCACGCGGGGCTCCTCCACGCCTGCCGGTCCAAGCTCGTCGCCCACGGCGGTTTTCCGAACGTCGCCCGGGGCACGGTGTCCTTCCTGCCCAACTTCCACGTCATCGGCTTCGTGAACAACTTCCTGTTCAACGGCTACGCGCGCTGCCCCGGCGCCGTGCTCGTCGAGGCCGCGTCGGCGTTGATCACCGTGGATCTGTTGGAGAAGGCCATCGGCGCCATGGCGCCGGACTCGGTGGACACGGTGCCGACGATCCTCGAGGCCGTCGCGAACTCCGCCGCGTCGCGGCCAGGGCAGCAAAAGAGAGCGAAATTCCCAACTTCAAAGGCTCCTTTCTCGGCCGTTTTCCACTCGTTTCGGCTGATTTTTGGACGAGCGATCATCTCTCGGAACGGTCTCGACGCGTGGATGCTTTTTCCGGAACGCGCGCGCGCGGAACACTCGCGTTGAAGCGACATTGAATCACCCTTTTGCTGCCCAGGTCGCGGCCCGACGTCGTCGCGACGTTCGCCAAGGTGCGCCTCGTGACCTGCGGCGGCGCGCCGCTGCCGTCCGCGGCCTACGACGCTTTGAGCGCCGCGGGCATCCACCCCATGCCCCACTACGGCCAGACGGAATTCTCCGGCGGGTTTTGTCTGGTCGGCGCGCCGCGCGCGGGGCGCGACGTCATGCGGCCGGTCCAGGGCTGCGTCGCCCTGATCCTGGGGGACGACGAACCGCCCCTGGCGGGCCTCGACGACCCGCGCCTCGCCGGCGCGGCGGCCGAGGCCGCGGACGCCGCGAGCCACCGCATCCGGGGCGCGTCCCGCGGCGAGCTCGTGGTGCTCCACTGCGCGTCGGCGACGCCGGGCTACCTCGGCCTCGACGCGCCGGACCCGCCCTTTACGGTCGTGCGCCACACGGGCGACGTCTTCGAGCGGCGGGAGATCGCCGAGGCTAGGACGTCCGTCGACGGCACGGCCTCCAGGGTCTACCTCAAGCACGTCTGCCGCCGCGACGACGTCATCATCCACCGCACGGGCGAGCTCACGAACCCGCTGCCCTACGAGGACCTGCTCGCCAAGGCCCTGGGCGCGGCGGCGAAGCGCGTCGTCATGATCGGCCAGAACCGGAACACGCCCGTCGTGCTAGTGGAGCGCGCGACGCCGGAGACGGCCATCTCCCTGAACGCGGGCCTCGGCGCGGCGAACGCGACGGTCGCGGCGTACTCGCGCGTCACCGCGGACCGCTGCATCGTGGTCCAGCCGGGCGATTTACCGGTCTCCGGCAAGGGCAACGTCATCCGCGGCCAGGCCGAGGCCAAGTACAAGGACGCCATGGACGCCATGGACGCGGACATGGCCGCCTTCGAGCAGGCCATGAACGAGCGGAATTCTTCGGCTGTGTCCAAGCCCAAGCCCAAGCACGCCGTCGACGAGGCCGCGGCGCGGTCTTTGGTCGAGTCGACGTGCGAGCGGCTCATCGGCAAGCGCGTGCCCGGCGACGCGCCCCTCCTCGCCTCGGGCCTCAATTCGACGGGCCTCGTGCAGCTCGTCAAGGCCCTCGCGTCGGAGCTCGGCGCGGACCTGAGCCCGACGCTCATCTTCGACTACCCGTCCATCGACGCCATCGTCGACTACTTGTCGGGCAAGGAGGACGACGACGTCGCGCGGGGTTTGGGCGCCGCGAACGGCGCGTCGGAGTCGGCCCAGGCCGTGCGCGCGACGTCGACGCGGCTGCCGTCCTCGCTGCGGTCGCCCGCGGCGCTCTGGGACGCGTCGCAGGCGGGGTCCATCGCCGTCGGCCACGTGCCGCTCGCGCGCTGGGACCGCCACGCCGTCGAGCTCCACAAGGCCCTGCCGGCCAAAGCCTCGAAGACGACGCAGTACGGCGCGTTCCTGAGTCTGGGGCCCGACGTCTTCGACGCCGAGCTCTTCCGCATGAAGCCCGTCGACGTCGCGAACTGCGACCCGCAGCAGCGCTTACTCCTCGAAGTCGGGTTCGAGGCCTGCGCCGCCGGCGGGTTGGACAGTTTGCAGGACGCCGACGTGGGCACGTTCACGGGGCTCATGAACTCGGACGCCATCGCTTTAGCGCCGGAGGCGCACGACCTGAACGCGTACGTCATGATGGGCAACGGCTACTCGGCGGCGGGCGCGCGGCTCTCCTACGCCTTCGCGCTCCGCGGGCCCTGCTTAGTGTTGGACACGGCCTGCTCGTCGTCGTTGATCGCGTGCCACACGGGGCGCCGGAGCCTGCAGCACGACGAGTGCGCGCTGGCGTTGGTCGCGGCGCCGAATCTCATGCTCCTAGCCGGCTACCAGCACCTCGGCACGGCGATCATGGGCATGAACTCGGCGACGGGCCGCTGCCACACCATGGACGACCGCGCCGACGGCTTCGTGCGCGGCGAGGGCGGCGGCGCCATGCTGCTGTCGCACCACGACCCCTCGACCTTAGACGCGGCCGCCACCGAAACCTTCGGATCCGCGGCGAAGCACAACGGCCGGTCCGCGTCCTTCACGGCGCTGAACGGGCTCAGCCAGCAGCGGCTCTTAAAGGCGGCGCTCCGCGACGGTTCCGCGACGGCGGAAAGCGTCGCGTTCCTCGAGCAGCACGGCACGGGCACGCCGCTCGGCGACCCCATCGAGGTCTCGGGCGCGGCCGCGGTTTTGGCGTCGCCGACGTCGAGCCTCGACGTCGGCGGCGTCAAGGCGAACTGCGGCCACGCGGAGGCCGCCGCGGGCGTCTCGGGCCTCGTCAAGGCGAACTAGGTCCTGCAGCGCAAGGCGTCGCCGACGAACGCGGCGCTGCGAAGGTTGAACCCCGAGGTGCGCGCCGTGCGAGGGCTGGAAGTATTTATCCCCGCCGACGGCGACCCGATCCCGCCGCGCCTCTTCGCCGCGGGCGCGTCGAGCTTCGGGTGGTCGGGCATCATCGCCCACGCGCTGCAGCGGAACCGCGACGTCGACGCGCCGGCGCCGTTGGAGCGCAGCGCCGCGAAGCCGTCGCCGTTCAAGAACGCGAAGCCCGTGCCGCCGCTCTACGGGACGCGGCCGCCGCTCGCGCTCTGCCAGGGCGTCAGTTTCGCCGACGGCGCCGTCCGGGTGCTCTTCAAGGTCGACGGGCGGCTCCTGGACTCGCTCCGCGACCACGTCATCGGGGGCGTCGTGTTGTTGCCGGGCGTCGCGTCCGTGGAGCTCGCGCTGTCGTCGACGTTCTTCTACGGGCCCAACGCGGGCGCGCTGGACCGCGCGGCCCTCAAGAGCGTCGCCTTCCTCCGGCCCTGCGCCATCGACATCAACGGCGGCACGCGCGTCCGCGTGACCTTCGACGGCGGCGACTACGACGTCGAAGACGTGACGAAGGCGCCGGTGGTCGTCGCGTCCGCGGCGGCCGACGAGCCGTCGCGCGCGCGCGACCTCGCGCTCCCGGACCCGGCGACGAGCCGCCTCCGGTCGGGCCCGGTCGCGTCCGACTTCCTCGTCGCGGCACCGCCGCCGGCAGTTCCCAGGCCCGCGGCGCAGCGGGCCGGCGTCTACGTGCCGGCGTCCATCGCCAAGGTGTCCTTCCACAAGGCCCTCGGCGACGCGCTGGTCGCCAAGCCGGCGCAGCGCCGCGCGCACTGGGCCCGCGACCGCCTCCTCTTCCGGGACGCGGCGGCGGAGCAGTACGACTGCCGGCTCATGACCAAGGACGAGACGACGCTCAGCGTCGACCGCATCCGCACGCGCGTCATCGCGAGCCTCGGCGGCGCCAGGAGCAAGGAGCCGACGCTCTTCGCCATCGCGCCGCGGACGCCGGCGCTCGCGGACCGCGCCGTCGAGCGCGTCCTCGTGACGACGAACGCCTTCCGGTCCCAGGCGTCGACGAACCCGGGGACGAACTGCGTCGTCCGCGCGGGCTGGGAGTGGTACCCACCCCTCGACGAGAGGCCCGACCGCCACGACTTCTGGCTCCACGTCGGCCCGAAGCCGCACCTCTTCGGCACGGGGCCCGGCGCCGCGGCCGTCGACCGCTTCGTCGCGTTCTCCGACGACGTGTCGTCGCTGGACCTGGCGCCGGCGGCGCTCGCGCCGGGGTCGGGGCTCGTGGCCGTCGAGGCCGCGGCGGGCCCCATCGCCGACGGCCTCGAGGGCATCGCGGTGACCATCGCCAAGGGTCCGCGGCTCACGGGCTTGTTGCTGAAGCTCGCGGAGAACCTGAGCCGCGGCGGCGACGTCGTGTGCGTCGTCGAGAGCGCGGCCGTGCCGCGGCCCCTCGCGGCGGCCGACGTCTTCGTCGCGATTTCGAACGACGGCTTCCGGTCCGCGCTGTCGGCCTTCGCGACGCTCGCGGTCAACACCGTCGAGATCGGCGACGGCGCCGCGCCGCACTGGGCCGACGCGCTCGGGTTCGTGTCGGCCCAGGGCACCGCGTCCCTGCGCCACGCGCCGCCGCGCGACGACGAGCCAAGCCGGCGCACGCTCCGGGGCAGCCCGGAGAGCGTCGCCTACGCGCCCCTGGGCGACTGGCCCGCGGCGGCGCTCAAAACGCTGCGGTCCGCGGAGCACGGCGCGCTGGCCCTCGTCGTCTTCCCGGGCCTGGCGACCGCGAGGGCGCCGGCGCCCAAGGCGCTCGCGGCGGGCGCGCCGCGGCCCGCGCGGCGCCGCGCGGCGCCGAAGCGGGCCGCGGGCGCGTCGTCCGGCGACGTCGAGACGCTCGCGACGGTCCTCGCGCTCGCGTCGGGCCTCGCGGGCAAGCCCGTCGGCGACGACGAGGCGCTCATGGCCGCGGGCATCGACTCGCTCGCCGCGACGGAGCTCGCGCAGTCGCTGGCCAAGACCTTCGGCGTCGACGTGCCCGGGACCATCCTCTTCGACTACCCGACGGCCAAGGACATCGCGGGCTACCTCGCCGCCGAGCGCGGCGCGGCCGGCGAGGCCGACGCCGAACCAACGACGGAGGTCGCGGTCGTCGAGGCCGCGCCGCGGCCGGTCGCCGCCGCGCGGCCGCGGCCGAAGCCGAAGCGGAAGCGCGCGTCGAAACCGACCGGCGACGCGAGCGCGCTCGCCACGGTCCTCGCCCTCGCCTCGAGCCTCGCGGGCAAACCCGTCGGCGACGACGAGGCCCTCATGGCCGCGGGCATCGACTCGCTGGCGGCTACCGAGCTCGCGCAGTCGCTGGCGAAGACGTTCCGCGTCGACGTGCCCGGGACGATCTTGTTCGACTACCCGACGGCCAAGGACATCGCGGCCTACCTCGCCGCCGAGGCCGGCGTCGCCGCCGCCGACGACGACAGCGACGGCGAGGCGATCTTCGAGCCCGGCGCCGAGCTGGTCGTCGCCGCCGCCGCGGACGCCGCGAGCCTCCGCGCGGCGATCCTCGTCGCGGGACCCCGGCTCCCGGCCTGCTGGTCCCTGGCGGACCTCTACGAGATGACCAAGGCCGGCGGCGACTGCGGCATGACCGTGCCCCTGAGCCGCTGGGACGCGACGGCGCTGCCGCTGACCGGCCCCGTGTCGGCGCGGGCCCAGTACGGCGTCTTCATGGAGAACGTCGGCGACCTCGACATGGCCCTCTTCCAGATCCAGCCCATCGAGGCGAACTCGCTGGACCCCCAGCAGAAGCTCCTGCTCGACGTGGGCTACGGCATGCTGAAGCTCCGGGGCCACGACCGCGAGAGCCTGAACGGGAGTCTGACGGGCGTCTTCCTGGGCATGATGAACCGCGACGCCGACGAGATGCTCGGCCCCAAGGGCTTCGACGCCCTGTCGCCCTTCGACCTGACGGGCAACGGCTACTCGGCGGCGGGCGCGCGCCTGTCGTACGTCTACGCGATGCGCGGTCCGTGCGCGACGTCGGACACGGCCTGCTCGTCGACCTCGTCGCGGCGCACGCGGCGCGCCACGCCGTGCGCGGCGACGAGGCCGAGGACGCCGTCGTCATGGGGCCGAACCTGCACCTGCACTGCGGCGTGAACATGGTCGGCGGCGCGGTCGCCGCGATGAACTCGGCGACGGGCCGGTGCCATACGTTGGACGCGCGCGCGAACGGCTACCTGCGGGCCGAGGGCTGCGGCGGCATGCTTTTAGCATTGGATGCCACCGAGGGCGTCGATGCCGCGGGCCTCGGCGTGCGGCACAACGGCCGCGCGGCGTCGTTCACGGCGTTGAACGGCGTCGCGCAGCGCGTCTTGATCGAGGCGGCGGTCGCGGACGCGAGCCGCGAGCCCTGGGACGTCGACTTCCTCGAGATGCACGGCACGGGCACGGCTCTGGGCGACCCCGTCGAGGTCGGCGCGCCGTCGAAGGTTTTGGCGTCGGCGAAGCGGGCCGCGGCGAAGTCCCTCGCGCTCTGCGGCGTCAAGGGCACGTTCGGCCACACGGAGGCGTCGGCCGGCGCCGCGGGCATCGTCAAGGCGCTGGGCTTATTCCAGGGCTGGGACCTCGGGCGCAACGCGCAGCTGCGGACCTTGAATCCCCAGGTCAAGGACGTCCTCGCCGTCAAGAGCGTGGGCGCCTGCGACGCGCTGCCGGCGACGCCGAAGCTCGGCGGCGTGTCCTCGTTCGGCTTCTCGGGCATCATTGCGCACGCGCAGCTCTTCGTCGACGACCTGACGCTGGTCACGCCGTCGACGCCGAAGCTGGACGTCGCCGTGACGCGGCACCCGGCGAAGATCCGCTACAACACGGCCCCCGACCACCGCTTCCTGACGGCGCGGAACGCCTTGCCGCGACCCGACGGCGGCGCCGTCTTCACCTTCGCGCTGGGGCCCGCGCTCCTCCGCGACCTCGGCGACCACGTCGTCTCCGGCGAGGCGCTCTTCCCCGGCGTCGGCTACGTCGAGTTCGCGTTCGCCGGCATCTTTACACGGAGCGCACGCGCGCGAAGAAGACGCGCGGCGCCGCCGTCGCGCGCGTCGACGGCTTCACGTTCCTGAAGCCGACGGTCATGCCCAAGGGCGGCGAGACGAAGATCATGACGCTGTCGCTCTACGCCGACGGCGCCGGCGACGTCGCCTGCGACGGCGCGAGCGTCGGCACGCTGACGTCCGCGAAGGTCGAGGCCGCGGCCAGGGCGAAGACGTCGTCGACGCCCCCCGCGCGCGACGCGTTCCATCCGACGGCGATCACGAAAGGTTTTTCGACGCCGTTCCTTTTCAAGCCGCGGGCGGCGCCGCCGCCGCCGGACGAGGAGTTCACGCTCATCCCCGCGTCGATCACGACGACGACCCTGGACATCGCGGACTCCAAGTACCTCGGCGGCCGCGGCTTCGACGCCGGCGGCCGCCGGTCCGGCTGCGTGGGCCGCTTCGCGCAGACCTTCGCGACCGCGCGCGAGGAGCGCTGCGACTGCTCCCTGTCCGGCTGGGCCGCGGCCAAGCCCTTCTACGCCATCGGCCAGCTTATCGTCAAAGCCATCGGCCCGCCGAAGAAGAGGGCCGCGCCGGCCATCTACGACGTCGCCTGGGCGACGAGCCTCCGGGGGCCCAAGCCCCTGCCGGAGCGCGTGGCGTTGGTCGACTTCCGGCGCCGCGCGGGCGCCGACGGCGCGGCGGTGCCCGCGCTCAAGGCCGGCGACGCCGCCTGGCCGTCGGTGGTCCTGGGCATCACGGACGCGACGTTCGACCACCGCGCGGTCCTCCTCCGGGCGCCGTCCGTCGAGTCGCTCGTCCGCTTCCGGGCGAACCCGGAGGCGGCGCTCGACGTCGACCGGCTCGTGCAGAAGCCTGTACTGGATCGCGCCGCCGCCAAGTTCGACGTGCTGGAGCGGACGTTGGCGCCGCGCGTGGCGGCGGAGGCGCCGGAGATGGCCGTCGACGGCGCGGTGCTCTTCGCGCCGTCGAGCCCGCTTTTAACGGCGGCGTTCCTCGCCGCGGGCGGGTCCATCATCTTCGCGCCGTCCGACGTCCTGACGGGCGCGGCCGTCGACCTCGCCGCCGCCTGGCCCGCGGACGCCCAGGTGTTCGTCGGGGACCCGCGGTCCTACGACTGGGCCGCGTCCTCGAGCCTGCTGCCGTCGCCGACGGAGACCGCGTCGACGGTCGCGCTCTTGGAGCATGGGTCCGACGCGCCGCAGCTCTTCATGGGCGCGAGCCTGACGCTCGACGCGGCGGCGCTGCCGCCGGCGCCGTCGCCGGGGCGCCGCGCGGGCACGCTGCGGCCCTACGCGCGCGAGAAGCGGCCGCGGGATCTCTGGAGCGGCGGCGTCGACGCCGCCGCCGCGCTGCTGGCGTCCTTCGCCGCGCGGCCCGCGGGCGGCCTCGCCCTCGCGCCCGCGCCGCCGCTGGGCAAGTTCGCCGCGCCGAAGCCGAAGCCGCGGCGCGGCGGCCGCGCGGCGCCCGCGCCCGCGCGCCCCGCCGTCGCGGGCCCCCGGGCGCCCGCGCCCGTCGCGGTCGCGCCGAAGCGGTCCAAGGCCGAGCTCGTCGCCGTGATCCAGGACTGCTGCAAGGACCTCATCGGCACCGTGCCCAAGGAGAAGGACCCGCTCATGTCCGCGGGCTTCGACTCGCTGTCGTCGAACGACCTCGTGAAGAAGCTCGGCATCGAGTTCGAGATGGACATGCCGTCGACGCTGCTTGTTCGACCACCCGACGGTCGGCGGCATCGCGGACTATCTGCTCGAGGCGCTGCCCGACCTGCCCGCGCCCGTCGCCGCGGCGCCGCTCGCGGGCGCGCCGCCGACGATGGTCGCGGCGCCCGCGGCGCCCGCGGCGCCCGCTTTAACGCGGGGCGAGCTGGAGGCCACGCTGACGGAGATCGTCAAGGACCTCATCGGCGTCGAGCCCAAGCCCAAGGATCCGCTCATGTCCGCGGGCTTCGATTCTCTCTCGTCCAACGACCTCGTCAAGAAGGTCGGCATCGAGTTCGACCTCGAGATGCCGTCGACGACGCTCTTCGACCACCCAACGATCTCGTCCCTGGCCGAGTACCTCGAGGGCGTCATCGAGCCGCCGGCCGCGGCGGCGCCGATGATGGTGCCCCAGCAGGCGCACCACGCGCCGGTCATGCGCCAGGTCGTCGCGAACACGCCCGCGCCGATGAACCGCGGCGAATTGGAGGCGACGCTGACGGAGATCGTCAAGGAGCTCATCGGCGTGACGCCGAAGCCGACCGATCCCTTGATGTCCGCGGGTTTCGATTCTTTGTCGTCCAACGATCTGGTGAAGAAGGTCGGCATCGAGTTCGACCTGGAGATGCCGTCGACGACGCTCTTCGACCACCCGACGATCGCGAGCATCGCCGAGTACCTCGAGACGGCCATCGTCCCGCCGGAGCCCCAGTACATCGAAGTGCCCGTCGACCCGGGGTACGCGCCCGCCGCGGTCGCCGCGGCCGCGCCGCAGCCCGAGGCGGCCTACGACCGCTACCTCGGCGAGTCGTCGATCCCGGCGTGGAGCGAGGCCGAGACGCTCGCGGCCAACGCCATGCCCGGCCAGTTCGCCATCCTCGCCGGCGCGTCGCGCGGCATCGGCCGCGCGATCGCGCTCGCGCTGGCGCGGCGCGGCGTCCACTGCTGCATCTTCGGCCAGTCGACGGTGAAAGAGGTGGCGGACGCGTGCGCCGAGCAGGGCCCCGCGGGCCTGCGGTGCGCGGGCTTCAAGGTCGACCTGCGCGACAAGAAGAAGGTCTCGGAGGCCATCCAGAAGGTCCTCACCTTCTTCGGCACGGACCGCTTGGACGTGTTGGTCCAGTCTGCGTCGGTGCACCGCGGCGGCGACATCTCGATGATCGAGGAGCGCGGCTACGACTTCGTCCAGAAGACGAACCTGATGGGCACGTCGAACATCGTGCACATGTGCATGCCGTTCCTGCAGAAGTCGGAGAAGCCCCAGATGCTCTTCGTCGCGCCCGCGGCCGTGTCGGCCCACAGCTGGCTCATGTTCGCGCGCGGGTCGACGGTCTACTGCTCCGCGAAGCTCATGATGGGCTTCTACCTCGAGCTCTGGAAGAAGGCCTACCCGACCGTGGGCATGTCCACGCTCTGGCCCAAGTACGTGGTCAAGAGCGCCGCGACGGACGTGAAGCAGGGCTCGAACAAGCACCTCCAGGCCGACGAGCTCCAGATGGTCGAGCCCATCTTCATGGGCGAGGCCGCGGCGCTGGCCTTGGCGCGCCCGATGAAGGGCGGCCGCGCGGACTTCCACTTGGACGCCGACATCCACGAGACCATGGGCGTGCCCGAGGCGCGCGAGGACTTCTTGGTCGTGCCGGGCCGGCCCTGGGACGAGCTGGAGGTCTGCTTCCAGGTCGAGGTGACGGACCCGAAGGACGTCGTCAAGGCCTACGATGTGTCCGTGCCGGCGCTCGAGAAGGCGCCGAAGACGCTGATCGTCGGCGCGTTCCGCATCCCGGAGGACTTGTGGGGCCTCGACGCGGCCTCGATCGCGGTCGTCAACTGCGCGGAGGGCGGCGACGCGGCCATCGAGGGCTACGAGCAGACGAGCAGCCACGGCTGCGCGGTGTTCACGGCGCCGACGGCCGGCGGCTGCGCCGAGGCCGTCCAGGGCGCGCTGGAGTACCTCGGCGACGGCCTGGAGGTCGTGCTCTTCGCCTGCGACGTGTCGGACCTCGGCGGCGCTTCGGGCATGCCCAAGGCGGCGGCGGCGGCGGACCTGGAGCCCTGCTACGAGCGGCTGAACAAGCTGCCGTTCTTCGCCTGCAAGGCCCTGAAGCAGCGGCTCTACACGGACAAGGGCGACGCGGCGATCGTCCCGCAGCTCGTCTACGCGTCGGCGCCGCCGGACGTGCACCCGCTGGGCGGCTGCCACGTCACGTTGAACGAGGTGCTGCTGGACCGCGCGCTCATCGCTTTGGCCATCGCGTCCGAGTTCGAGCGCGACGGCGTCTGCTCGTCGATGCGTCTCTGCTGGACGGCGTCGTTCCGCGCGCCGGCGTCGGCGAAGGACATGGACGCGCTGCACGCGACGTGCGTCGCGGCGGCGGCGGCGTTCCACGCGGACGCGCCGCCGACGGCGACGTGCGCGGTCGTCGGCGTCGGCAAGCCCTACGCCTGCGCTTTGGCCCCCGACAAGATGTCGCGCGTCTTCAAGGACCTCGTGAGCTACAGTGCCTTCCCCGTGCCCGGGGACCGCGCGCTTTGGTTCCCGCGGCAGCGCAAGGCGCCGCCGCCGGCCGCCGCGCCCGGCGGCTTCACCAAGGCGACGCCCGCGGTCCTCGGCCTCCGGGCGTTGCTCCCCGGCGTGCCCCGCTTCGAGGAGAACGGCACGGCCCTGCGCCAGCTGCTCATGGCGGGCCACCAGATCCCGGCGACGGTGCCCGCGGCGCGCTGGGAGACGCCCGTGCCGCGCGCGGAGCACTCGGCGATCTACGGGTCCTTCCTCGACGACGCGGCCGCGGACTACGAGGCCACGGGCATGGTCGCCGTCGAGGCGCGCTACGCGGACCCGCAGCAGCTCCTGGTCTTGGAGAGTTCCTGCGGCTCGCTCAAGGACGCGCTCGGCGAACCGGGCGCGGCCTTCGAGAAGGAGGCCTTCGCGGGGCGCCACGTCGCGGTCTACATGGGCTGCGGCGGCGTCTGCTACGGCGGCGGGGCGCTCGCGTCGGCGTCGTCGATCGTCGGCGACCCGAAGCTGAATTTGTACACGGGCACGTCGTGGTCGCTGTCCGTCGTGTCCGGCCGCGTGTCCTTCGTGTTAGGCCTCACGGGCCCCTGTCTCGCCCTAGACACGGCGTGCTGCAGCGCGCTCGTGGCGGCCCACGTCGCCACGGGCGCGCTGAGCCTGAAGGAGTGCGACCAGGCGCTCGCGGCGACCGTCGGCCTGCTCACGGAGCCGGCGTCGACGGCGTTCTCCATCGCGGGCATGATCTCGCCGCGGGGCCGCTGCCACACGCTCGACGCCCAGGGCGACGGCTACGTCCGCGGCGAGGGCTGCGTGACCTTGGTGCTCGACCCGGAGGCGGAGAACGGCGCCCAATTGGCCGGGTCCGCGACGATGCAGGACGGCCTCTCGGCGTCGCTCACGGCGCCGAACGGCTCCGCGCAGCGGCGGCTGCTCAAGGCCGTGCCGTCGGAATCGGACTACGACGGCGCCGTGGAGAGTTTGGAGATGCACGGCACGGGCACGGCGCTCGGCGACCCCATCGAGGTCGGCGCGGCGGCGAACACGCTCTGCGGCAAGGCGAAGAATCCCGCGCGCGCGACGTCCCTCAAGGCCATCATGGGCCATCTCGAGTCGGGCGCGTCGGGCGCGGGCGTCGTCTCCCTCGCGGCGACGTCCCTCGTGCGCAAGCCCATGCCGCCGAACCCGCTCTTAAAACGCCTCAACGGCCACCTCGGCTCCTTCCTCAAGCAGCACCCCTTCGCGCCTCCTGTCGAACCGGCGCTCGCGACGGAGGACGACGTCCTGGGCGCGCGGCTCTCGTCCTTTGGGTTCTCGGGCACCATCGCCCACGCGCGGTTCTCGCCGGCCATGGACGACGCCGACGACCGTTTGTACGGCGCGGCGCCGGCGCAGCCCCGCGTCGCCGTCTTCCGGTCGCGCGCGCCGTGCTTCCCCCAATTGGACGCGGTCCGCCGCGGCCAGTGCCACCGGCGGAGCACGCGCGCGTACGGCGCGGAGGCGCCGCGGCCGCGCGCGGAGCACGAGAAGTTCTCCGTGGCCAAGATCGTCAACGAGGTCATGGGCGGCGTCGTGCCCGTGGACAAGCCCCTCATGGACCACGGGTTGGACAGCTTCGTCGTGGGAGAGCTCATGGACCGCTTCGCCAAGGCCCTGGGCAACACGGAGCTGCCGCCGACGCTCCTCTTCGACTACCCGACGGTGAACGCGCTGCAGAAGTTCCTGGGCGAGGGCGCCGTCGTCAAGGACCGCAAGATCGTCGCCAAGGTCGACAAGGGCGGCCGGGGCAAGTACGCGCTCCTGATCGGCGCGGACATGCGGACGCCCGTCATCGGCGACGGCTTCAGCGGTCTGCGGCACCTGGCGGCCTGCCACGGAAACGGCGGCAACGCCGTCCAGTTCCTGCCGCTCCACCGCCGCGACGAGGCCTGGTCCGTCGTGAAAGATTACCCCGGCGCCGCGACGTACGGCGGGTTCCTCTCCGTCGACGACGTCGAGTACTTCGCCATGGACGACTTCGCATTAACGAAGGCCGAGTCCAAGGGCATGGACCCGCAGCAACGATTGGCGCTCGAGGTCGGCGCGCGGGCCCTGCGCGACGAGGGCGGCTATTCGTTGGAGGCCATGGTCGACGCGGACATCGGGTCCTACGTCGGCGTCCAGACGTCGGATTTCTACGACCTGGCGCGGCGGCCCGACTCGGGCGTCGGCCCGACCTATTTGGCGACGGGCGCGAACCACGCCGTCGCCTCCGGCCGCCTGCCCTACGTGCTGGGGCTCCGCGGCGCGTCCGCGTCCGTGACGACGGCGTGCTCGACGGCGCTCGTGTGCTGCCACCTGGCCCGCGGCGGGCTGGACCTGTCGTCGACGTCCGAGGCGGCGCTCGTGGTCGCCGTGAATCTCAATTTACTGGCGGCCATGACCGTGGGCGTCGCCAAGGCGGGCATGCTCTCGACGAAGGGCCAGTGCCACACGCTGGACGAGCTCGCCGACGGCTACGTGCGCTCCGAGGGCTGCGCGGGGTTGCTCCTCATCGACGAGAAGAAGGCGTCGCCCGTCGACGCGCGGCTCGCGGCGTCGGCCGTGCGCTCCGACGGCGTGTCCGCGAGCCTGACGGCGCCGAGCGGCCTGGCCCAGCAGGAGCTGCTCAGGGAAGCTTTATCGGACGCGCGCTCCAAGAACCCGGGCCACGTGGAGCTCCACGGCACGGGCACGGCCCTCGGCGACCCCATCGAGATTGGCGCGCTGGCGGCGCTCAAGTCGGCGGAGCACCCGACGACGACGGCCGTCAAGGCGAACGTGGGCCACTCGGAGACGTGCTCGGGCGGTTTCGGCCTCACGGTCCTCAAAGTCTGCGCGCTCTCCAAGGCCATCCTCGCGCCCCAGGCGAAGCTCCACCTGCTCAACTCGCGCCTGGGCCACTTCGCGACGAAATTCTTCGGCGCGACGGACGCGACGCCCGAGCCGTCCTTCGAGGCGAGCCTCGTCAAGCAGGGCGGCGTGTCGTCCTTCGGCTTCTCGGGCTCCATCGCGCACACGCGGCTCTCGGGCGCCGAGGACCTGAGCGACGAGGACGTGCGCGCGCTCGTGCCCGTGGCGGAGGCGCTGCCGCCCTACCCGACGAAGTACCGCTTCGAGCTCGTGTGCTCGACGAAGCCCACGTGTTGCGGCCAGGTCCACGTCCCCGCGGACGCGGCCGCGGAGCCCGAACCGGAAAAGCCCATCAAGACCTACGAGGTCGTCTGGGGCCGGGAGTCCCTGGCGACGCCGCCGGAGGACACGCGCGACGCCTGGGACTACGGCAACGACAAGGTTTTGATCGTCGGCGGCGGCTTGGACGGCGTGCTCAGCGGCGGCGCGTTGACGCGGCGCCACATCGACTTCGAGCTCTTCGAGCTCGAGGGGTTCCTGGGCGGCGTCTGGGTGACCATGGCGAACCTGACGTCCAAGGTGCAGACGGGCAAGCTCACCTACACGCTGGACCTCGAGGACCAGTCGCCGCACGTCGCCGACGAGTCGAACTTCCAGCCCGCGGACGAGGTTGTCAAGTCCATCACGGGCTTCGCGCTGCGCATGGGCATCGACAAGAAGACGTCCATCTTCCGCGAGGTGACGAGCGTCACCTACGAGCCCTGGCCGTCCAAGGACTGCGGCGTCGACTGGACGGACTGGTCCAAGGCCGCGCGCGAGGCCGCGCCGGGCCGGGGCCTCCAGAAGTCCTCCGTCTTCTAGGGCGTCATCTTCGCCTGTGGGTCCCTGCGGTCGCCGACGCTGGCCCCCATGGCGCCGGCGCACTACGGCGGCTACGACTCCTACGGCGTCTGCGGCGACATGCGGCCGTGCGAGATGGCGGGCCGCGACCTCGTCATCGCGGGCCACGGCGCCTACGGCGTCGAGAACGTGCGGACCGGCCTGGAGCACGGCGCCAAGGCCATCACGCTCGTGTGCCGCCACCGCCACTCCGTGCTGCCGCGCTGCGCGGTCTGGCTCCTGGACGCGGGGCGCGCGTTCGACGCCTGGGACGAGATCTCGAAGATGCTCGCGGTCGCGAAGATGGCGCCCGCGTACACGACGGACCGGCGCAAGCGGCCCGCCGTGAGCGACCAGTACTACGCGGCGACGCGCTTCGGCCGCGCCTGCATCGTCCACGGCAAGATCCACGGCTACGACGCCGACGCGAGCAACCCGTGCCTCCTCGTCGAGACGCCCCAGGCGTCGGGCCTCACGAAGGTCCGCGCCGACGTGGCCTTGCTGTGCTACGGCTTCTCCAAGGAGACGTCCATCGTCAACCGGACCATGGGCGTCTTCGAGGAGGGCGACCTGACGGGCATCTGGGTCAAGGGGCAGCGGCGCGCGTGCATCCTGCGCGCCGATCTCGACGTGAGGAAGGAGGCGACGCCCCTGTCGGCGTCGAACATCCCCTTCGCGTCCTTCCTCGCGAACACGTTCTGCCACTTCCTCACGCGGCCCAAGTCCGAGTTCGACGGCGTGCTCAAGAAGCTGCCCAAGGCCGGCAACTCGCAGGACACGACGTCCTTCGACTTCTTCGCGTCGACGTTCCTCGCCCTCGTCGGCGACAAGGCCGTGCAGCCGCAGCTCACGAAGATCATCCGGCGCGTCCAGCACGTGTCCGTCAACGACGTCTGCGCCTGGACGGACTTTGTGGAGGACTGCGCGGGCGACTGGCGGAAGTACGTCGGCGCCGTCGGCGTCCCCGGCCGCGAGGAGCCCTACGGCGACTGGCTCGGCCGGTCGCCGAGCCCGCACCCGGACGGCCTGGGCCAGCGCAAGGAGGCGTCGCGGGCGCTCACGGCCGACGGGCCCCTCGCGTCGCCCGCGGCGCACCACGTGTCCGTCCTCGTCTTCGACGACGCGGCCGCCAAGGTCGGCGCGGACGCGTGGACGGCCGTGTCGACGCCGGGGCGGACGCCGGGCGTGCTCGTGCTGGCCTTCCCCCGCGACGTGCTCGACCTCGCCGTCGGCACGCTCTACGCGGCGGAGGCGAAGGTGCCGCACACGGTCGTGCTGCTCAAGGACCGGTCGCTCAACGCGTTCCACGCGCAGCTGCGGGTCGCGCGCGTCGAGGAGCCGCGGCTCAAGCTCTCGAGCGCCGTGCTGCGCTGCGGCAGCGGCGCCGCGCAGCTCGAGGAGCTCTGCGAGGCGCCGGCGGCCAAGGACTGCGTCCTGACGTCGAACTCGGGCGTCTTGGTGCCGTCGCTGGTCGAGACGGCGTCGTCGACGGCCGACGAGCGGAGCGAGCTTCGCGGCGCCTGGGCCGTCACGGGCGGCACGGGCGCCCTCGGCTTGGTCTCCGCGGCGCTGCTGATGGACCTCCAGGGCGACGTCGTCATCGCGACGCGGAGCCCGCGGATCAAGGTCTTCGACAAGGACGCGCTGGTGACGCGCGTCGGCCGCCTCCGGAAGCGCGCGCACCTCGTCGCCGGCGTCGACACGTCGGGGAGCCTCGCGGGCCTCAACGAGGCCGTGTCCGCGGTCTTCTCGTCGTCGGCGCTGACCTTCGGCGGCGTCGTGCACGCCGCGGGCGTGCTCCACGACACGCTCCTCAGCAAGGTCGAGCGGTGGATGGTCGACAAGGTCACGGGGCCCAAGGCGTCGAACCTCGGGTTCCTGCGGGGCCTCGTCGACGACGTCGTCCACTTCACGTCGGCGACGGTCATCCTCGGCGGCCCGGGCCAGACGGCCTACGCGCACAGCTCGGGCGCGCTCGACGACGACGCGCTCGGCAGCCGCGGCGGCGGCCGGCGGTCGTCGGCGCTGCAGTGGCTCGCCATCGAGGGCGTGGGCATGCACCAGGAGGCCGTGGGCACGGCGCCCCAGTGGACGCCGCTGGAGAGGATGGAGCGGATCCTCCGGTCGGCCGTCGGCGGCGACCTCTGCCCGTCGCTGAGCGTGCTGCCCGAGGCGTTCCTGTCCTTCGTGCCCAAGCAGCTCCACCTCAAGGACGACCCGTCCAAAAAGCCTCAGCCCGAGAAGAAGAAGAAGGAGAAGAAGGAGAAGAAGCCCAAGGAGAAGAAGGTCAAGAAGGAGAAGGCGCCGAAGGCGGACGTCGGCCCCGTCGTCGAGGCGGCCCTCAAGCAGACCATCGAGAACATCATGGAGAAGTACGACCCGGCGAACGACGAGGTGCCCTTCATGGAGATGGGCGTCGACAGCATGGGCCTGACGGACTTTGTGAACCAGCTCAACAGCGCGCTGGGCATCGAGCTCCCGGAGGTCGCGCTCTTCGAGTACCCGACGGTGTCGGACCTCCGCAAGGCGCTGATAACCATGGTCCTCGAGCTCCAGGGCGGCGGCGACGACTCCGACTCCGACGACGAGTCCGACGACGAGCCCGCGAGCGGGCTCGCCCTCGCGGCGCCGGAGCGGTCGCCGCTGCTCCTGTCGTCGATCACGGGCAAGCTGTCCGTCGGCGACGTCGGCGCGAACGCGCTCGGCTTCTACGCGACGCTCCGCGGCGGCTGCAGCGGCATGGGGCGCCTGCCGCTGGACCGCGTCCACTCGTCGCTCACGTCGACGGGCCTCGAGGGCCTCGACCTGCCGCACACGGCGACCTACGGCGGGTTTATTCAGACGAAGCACTGGATCGACTTCGACGGCGACTTCTTCGGCGTCGCCGTCGCCGAGGCCAAGGTCATGGACCCGCAGCAGCGCCAGCTCATGGAGGTGGGCTTCGAGGCGTTGGACGCCGCGGGCATCACGAAGCAGGCCATCCGCGCCCACGACGACGCCTGGACCGTCGGCAACTTTGTGGCTCTGCAGACGAACGACTTCGCGCGCGCCATCGTCCGGAGCCCGCGGCTCATGCAGTCGACGTACGCGGTCTCCGGCGCGAACCCGGCCATCGCCGCGGGGCGGCTGCCCTACGCGCTCGGCCTGCGGGGCGCGGCGTTCACCGTGGACACGGCCTGCTCGACGGCGCTCGTGTGTTTGCACGAGGCGCGCTTGGCCGACGCGACGACGGACCGCCACGAGCCCGCGTTGGTGTCCGCGGTCAACGCGATGATCGACGCGTCCGTCACAGAGGTCGTGGAGCGCGCGGGCATGCTGTCGCCGCGGGGCCGGTGCCACACCTTCGACGGCCGCGCGGACGGCTACGCGCGCGGCGAGGGCGTCGTCGCCGTGCTCATCCGGCGGCAAGAGGCTTTAGACGGCGTCGCCGACGTCGCCCTCCACGGCGGCGTGCTCCTGCCGGCGACGTCCCTGCGCAGCGACGGGCGCACGGCGTCGATCACGGCGCCGTCGGCCGTCGCGCAGCGCGAGCTCCTCGCGCTGGCCCTCGACCAGGCGCCGAAGCTCACTTTGACGAACGTCGAGACGCACGGCACGGGCACGGCGCTCGGCGACCCCATCGAGATGGCCGCGCTCGCGTCCCACGCGGAGAAGCCCGCGAAGCTCGCGGCCCCCATCGTGCTCAGCGGCGTCAAGGCCTACCTCGGCCACCTGGAGCCCGCCGCGGGCTTCGCGGGCGTCGCCGCGCTCCTGGGCGCCGCGAAGACGCGCGCGCTGCCGCCGAACCCGCTCCTGCGGACGCTCAACGGCCAGCTCGCCAACGCCACGAAGAAGGCGTTGTCCATCCCCGCGGCGGAGGCGACGGCGACGCCCTGCTTCGACGCGGGCGACGCCGTCGTCGGCGTCGGCAGCTTCGGGTTCTCGGGCATCGTCGCGCACGCGCGTTTCGCGCGCGGCGGCGCCGCGGCGCCCGAGGCGGCCAACGACGTGACCTACTTTGACGTCGAGAAGCGCACGCTCTACCGCGGCCGCGTGAGCTACCCCTGGCTCGAGGTCGTCGAGCCGTTGGTCTACGGCATCGACGCGCACGCGGACGCCGCGCCCGACGCCGTCGGCGCGCGGGCCGCGCCGGCCGCCGCGGCGCCGGGCGCCGCGGCGCAGTTCGACGCCGCGGGCGTCAAGGCCGAGGTGCGGCGCATCGTCGGCGAGCTCTCCGGCGCGGACCTCGCCGACGGCGTCGACGCGTCGTTCGACGACGCGGGCGTCGACTCCATCGCGGCGACGGAGCTCTCGCGCGCGCTCAAGCGCGCCTTCAAGGTCGCCATCTCGCCGACCTTCCTCTTCGACTACCCCACCGTCGATTTGGCCGCCGACGCCATCGTCGCGCTCCTCGCGGACCGGGGCGACGACGGCGGCGGCGGCGACGCGGCCGACGTCGAGGCGTCGTCGCTCCTCGTGGCCTTCGGGCCGCGGCGGCCGACGCAGCGCGGCGCCCTCTTCCTCTGGAGCGGCGGCCAGGGCGATAGCGCCATCTTCGCCCAGCTCGGCCGCGAGATCGCGCCGCACCTCCGCGTCTACGGCGTCGACCGCCGCGACGGCGCGGCCGTCGGCGACATGGCGCGCGACATGGCGCCGCTCATCGCCGCCGCCGTGCCGGACAACGACGCGGCCTGCTTCGTCGGCGGCCTGAGCGTCGGCGGCTGGCTCGCCGTCGAGACCGCGCTGCGCCTCGCGCCGCTCGGCAAGCGCGCCGCGGCCGTCTTCGCGCTCGACGGGCCCGAGCCGTCCCAGTTCGACCTCGACTGCTCCTACGCGCCCGCCGAGGGCGCCGCGGAGCTGCTGCTGGGGCGCAACCGCACCTTCCCGGAGGGCTGGGCGGCGATGACCGCGGACCAGCGCGTCGACGCGTTCCTCGCGCTCCTGCCGTCGCTCGGCATCCACTTCCTCGGCTACGACGCGGCCAAGTCGGAGGCCGAGAACAAGGCGACGGTCGCCCACCACCTCACGGCGGGCGCCGACGCCTTCATTAGCACGCTCCGCACGTCGACGACCAGCGTCTACGACAAGGCGACGTCGAAGCTCGACGCGGACCTCGTGCTCTTCCGCGCGTCCGAGCGGCGCGCGGTCAAGATGCTCAAGGACGGCGACGCGGACGCGGCGCCCCATCTCTACGCCTGGGCGTCCGCGGGCGTCCCCAACGTCACCGTCGTCGACTGCCCCTCAAACCACATGCACATGCTCTTAGACAAGCCGAAGATCGACGCGATCTGCGCGACCGTGCTCGACTTCGTGGACATGTCCAACCGCAAGTAGCTCCCCCGCGCGCCGCCGGGCCCGAACCCCGGCCGCCGCGCATCCCATCGCTCTCGCTGTTAACGTTGTGTGCCTGTTATTTATCGAGGAGGCTGAGGGAACTTAGGATCCAGTCTCGACTCTCGGAGTTCGTCCGGCGGCCGCGTCGCGCTTGCGAATCGCGGCTGCGAAATATTTCGTGACCGCTTCGCGCCGGTCTGGTTTCCCACACTTCGCGGCGACGTCTAACGGCGTCATGCCGGCGTCGAGCGGACAAGCTGGATCCACTAAGAAGTAAAACGATGAGTTCGTGTCCGTAGCGGGCGCGGTCGTCTTCGCAGACACGTCGGCGCCGTGCAGCACGAGAGCATCTATACACTGCAAATATCGTTTTTGTTCCACATAGCTTTCCTTGAAATACGTGGCGAGGTAGGCTAACGCGTGGAGCACCGTAAGCCCGGTGGAGTCCGTTTGCGAAGCGTTTGCGCCGAATTCGAGAAACGCCTCGATCAAATCTTCGTGAAGGTGATTGAAATGGTAAACCGCGTAGCTAAGAAAGTTCGAAACCAAATGAGGTCGCTCTTGAAGCAGGAGTCGGAGGACGTCTTTGGCAGCACATACGTCGTCTCCGTAGTTCTTCAGAAGGTAATCAGTATCATCCAAGAATATCGCATCTGGGCCTCTGGGCTCGCCGACACGGGCGCCGCGGGCCAAAAGCGCAGCTGCAGCACCAAAGTTCAGTGTGCGAGCTGCCACCATGAGCGGTGTCTGGCCTCCTTCGCGCGAATGGTTTATGTCGACGTCCGGCTGTTGTAAAAGAAGCTCAACGGTCGGCAAGGACTTGCTCGATACTGCGGCCACGAGAATAGGGTCGGAGAAAGTTGAATCCACCTTCACATGCGACAGATTGAAGCTCTCCAAGAGGACGCCTAACACCGATGCACGTCCGTAGTGCGCGGCGATGTACAACGCGTCCGAGCGACGGTTGCGGACGCTCTCGAAGATGGCTTGATCGTGTAGCAGCGCACGTACACAGCCGTCCTGTCCCACCCGACACGCGATCTCGAGGACTGTGAAATTCCAAAACTCGGAGTGTAACATGACGCCCACGGAGCGCAGAAGGTCGATGGCCGCAGCGTTGCCAACATCGATAGCAACGGAGATGACCCTGTACGTCAGCAATGTTCGCGCGGCTGGAGCGTCAGGCGTGGAGGCAGAGATGAAGTATTCCAGGGTGGGCCCTGTGCTCGCCAACAGGCGTTCAACGCAACGATGGTGTCCCTCGGCGAGGGCGACAATCAAGGGAGTCATGATGTCGACCGCTGCAGTGCTGTGATCGAGGAGTTCGGGGACGAGGTGGTCGTGGCCCATCTTGCACGCAAATAAAAGTAGGTATTCTCGAGTAATAACGTACAGACTCTGAGCCTCGTCGCGCGGATCAGCATCATCAGATGTCTCCGCTCGCCAGAGAGATGAGAGCAGCTGCCACGGGCGTGAAACGAGACGTGCGCGCAGCGCACCCGCACGGCACTGTGCCAGGGCTTTGCGAACGCCTTGGAGATCGCCATTGATGCACGCGAATACATCCGGATTTTCTTCGATGAATTCCTCGTTCTGCAAATCCTCGTCCTCAAAAGCACGCCAGGAGTTGGACGTGGATTTCAATACGCCGGGTCCTTGTCGCAAAGCTGAGAAAAGATCAGCGCGTTCGGATGGAGAACAGGGAAGACGATCCGTTGTGACTGATTCTAAGGAGTGGCTCGAGCCTCGAACCGCTTTCCACGCACTCGCAGTCCCACCTTTCTCGGCAGGCAAGGGTACGCAGGCTTTCCAAAGCAGACCGATGCCCACGATGTTTTTCGAGACGATGGCATGGTCCAAGACGGTACAGCGTGTGTCACTGCGAACTGAGATATTCTTGCCTGGTTCTCCAACGACGTACGAGAGCGGCGCATGGAGCGACTGGAGGATCTGCATCACGATGTCATTCCGATGGTCAACGAGAGCGTGGCCTAGGAGCACGACCGCGGCGCACGGTCGTTCTTCGATGACGCGCAGCGAACCGAGAAAGACCTCCTTTTCCTCTTCGCCGACGCGGACGACGGCCTTCTTGGTCTCTTTGATCGAGACGACGGTTCCGCGGATCCATTCGATCGGGCTGAGCCGCGGTGGGTCGGGATCCCCGCCCTCAGCGACTTCGACTTCGTCGCCGGCGGCGAGAGCATGGACGCGCTCCTCGCTAAGAAGACTCCGCACGGCCTCCGACACGCGCTGCTTGCCGGCTTCGCCGGACGTCTCGCCATCGCGCTGCACTCCAAGGCGGTCCAAAATCGCGAGAGCTATTGACCAGCCGACTTCAACTAATCGATCCTTCAGCTGCCGAATAGCAAACCGCTCGAACGTCATGCCGGATAAGGAATGTGACGGAGAGAACACCGCGGCGGCGTCACTCGCGAGCGATACAGCGGCAAAAGCGAATACCGCAGGCAATAAGAAGTCGACAATCGAGACGTACGCAACGTCACCCTCTCGCACGTCGCCGTCGGCGCGCAGGAGGGCGCCGCTTCGCTCGGGCGCGAACTCGGCACTCAAAGGTAGGAGGATGCCCGACAGGAGCTCCTGCCAGACGACATGGGCATCCGCGCTGATGCCAGCCGCGCCACAGGCCGCGAGGAAAAACTGCTTGCTATGCGAGATCCACAATCCGTCCTTAGTCATGATCCGGAAGCAATGCACGACGAGGCGCCGCAATGAGGCTTCGTCGAGCACGGCAGACGCGTGCGCGGCAGCTTTCAACGCCTTGTCCAAGTGTGCCGCAGTGCCGTGCGTTTGCCCCTGCCGCGATATCTGGCGGCGACCAGCAGCGAGCTGCAGGCGTCGAGGTACGAGGACAGGGCCTCCCAGCGCGTCGACGAGCTTTGCGGCGTCCTCCGGCGCGGCCGCCTCGGACCCGCCAGCATCCGTCCCAGGTGAGCCCTGCGTCAGTCCTTGCGACCGGAGCATGAGGCTCTGCCGCGCAGCGGTGCCCGCGGCGTCGCGCGAGGAAAGGTCGACCTCAAAGACGCCCAAGGAAATCAGCGCTGCGCGCCGCCGCTCCTTGGCGGCGACGGCGCACGCCGACCGCGCCGCGTCGACATCCGCGCCGCGGAATCCTTCCACCAGGGCTGGCGCGCGAGCGCGCGGGGACAGCAGCAGCGCGCGGTCGTCGCGGTAGACGACGTCGCTAGCGCAGTGCCGGCCGTCGGCGGCTGCAAACGAGAAGTGGAAGCGTGTGTCCGCGTTGATCGCGCCCGCGCGCCGCGCCTCGAAGAGCTCGGCGCGCGCCGCGGCCTTGACGGCCACGACCAGGTTCGTCTCGTTGGACACGTCGAGCTCGACGCGCGCGCCGCGGATCAGGCGCCGCGCGCGCGGGCAGAGCGCCTCGAGCGTGAGCACGTTGCGGTAGCCCGCGAAGGCGAGGATCGCGGTCACGTTGTGGCCGTCCTCCAGCACGCGCGTGAACTGCACCTCCTCCCTCGAGGGGCGCTTGGCCTCGGGCGCCTCGGGGGCCTCGGGCGCGCCCTCGACGGGCGACGCCCCGCGCCGCGACAGCGACGCGCCCATGAGCTACGAGACGGCGCGGCGCGAGGAGAAGATGTAGCGGGTGGTCAATGCGGCCACGCGCACGACGTGTGGGGCGACCGGTGCGGACACAGCGCTGAGCCGAAGGACGACGCGGAGCCTTTTGCGGGCGCAGCGTCGGCCGAGTCGTCGGCTCTGTCGTACTTCGCCTTCAACGAGCAACTTGCATGTCAAGTTCGAGCAATTAATCCGATCGGCTCCTCCCACACCCCCCGCACTCCCACCTCTCACTTGGGCGCGCTCGGCGCGCTCCGCGGGGGCTTGTTGGACCGGTAGTAGGGCGACCACATGGGCACGCCGTAGCCGTAGTCGCGGCGCTTCTCCTCGGAGACGGCGCCGGTGCGGAAGCCCCACTGCTGGAACCAGAAGGCGTCGGCGGGCAGGCCCGTCTTCTCGCCCGGCTTCTCGCCGGGCTTGAGCTCGTCGGAGCGGTGGTAGGGGCTCCAGCCGGGCACGCCGTTGCCGTAGTCGCGCTTCTTCTCCTCGGACATGGAGCCCTTGAAGCCGTACTGCTCCCACCAGGCCTGATCGCCCAAGGCCTTGGTGGAGCGCTCCTGGGCCTCCTTGGACCGGACCTTGTCGGGCTCGAGCTGGCGGTAGTAGGGCGACCACTTGGGCGCGCCGTAGCCGTAGTCCTTCTTCTTCTCGGCCGTCAACGCGTCGGGGTCGCCGGCGGCGCGGAAGCCCTGCTGCTTCCAGAAGCCCTCGTCCTGGCACTTGCCCGCGCGCTGGCGCGCCTGGTAGGCCGTGATGAGCGCGCGGTCCGCCGGCGTGATCTCGGGACGCGACACGGACCGGCGGAGCGACCGCGGCATCATGAGGTCCATCATGGCCTGCGTCGACTTGGCGTGCGCGTCCATCTCCGTCGTCTTCAGCTCGGGCACGCCGGCGGGCCGCCGTGTTCTGAGCGCGGCCTGCGCGGTCCTCGGCCGCTCCTTTTTGCGGAGGAGGCACTCGCTCCGCTTCACTTTGAAGCGCTGGCCGGGCCGCACGTTCCGCGGGACGACGGTCTTGCACTTCTCGCCGCGGTCGCGGAAGAAGATGGGCTGGTCGGGCCCGGCGCCCTCGGGGCACACGAGCACGACGACGTCATCGTCGACGCCCATGGGCACCGGACGGACACCTCAGAGGAGCGGCCGGCGAGCGGCGACGGGCGACACCTTGGGAGACCCGGGAGCTGCGCGCACGATGGGCGACGCCCCTTCGAGGCTGGAGCCGCGCGCAAGATCGCCCGGCGGGCAGCGTTTGGTGCCCACGCGCGCGTCTATCCCGTTAGCGCGCCGCGTTCTTTTAGAGGCGTCAACATGAGGATCCTGAAAAGCCGGCATTTACCCTGGAGGAACATCTCTGTAGCGCCGCCGGGAGATGGACGGCGACATCACGCTCATCTGCCCGCGCGGCGCGAAGCCCGGGCAGCAGCTGCTCTTCCGCGACGAGAGCGGCGCGCGCTTCTCCACGGAGCTGCCCGCGGGCGTCACGGCGGGCATGAAGTTCACGGCGAAGCGGCACCGGCCGCCGCGGCCGGGCAGCGGCACGCAGCGGCGCGAGAACCCCATGGGCGCGTCCTTCCGCGGGCGCGACGGCCAGGAGTTCCGGCGCGTGCCGTCCGCGACGAAGCTGTTCCAGCGGCCGCCGACGCCCGCGGTGCTCAGCTCCGCGCGGCCGAGCAGCGGCCGGTCGCGACCCCCGTCGTCCGCGCGGTCGCGGGGCCCGGCGACGGCGCGGTCGTCGCGGCCGCCGTCGTCGCGGCGGGCCCTGCCGCCCGTGCCCGACTACGTCGACGAGCCGCTCGGCGACCAGGCGTGGTGGGAGCAGTGGGGGTTCAAGGGCTCCATGTCCGAGGACAAGAAGCGCGACTACGGCAACGGCGTGCCCAAGTGGTCGCCCTACCACCGCATGAACGAGGAGCTCCAGGGCGAGAACTGCGGGCTGCCGGCGGACGCGTTCTGGTTCCAGCAGTGGGGCTTCCGGACCGCGAGCCTGTCCGAGGAGGCGATCAAGTGCCAGGGCTACGGCGTCCCCTCCTGGAGCCCCTACTACGACGTCGTCGCGAAGAAGTAAGAACGTTTTAAGCGAGGCGCGCCGGCCGGTCGTCGAGCGCGAGGCGGAGCAGCGCGACGTGCGTCCTCCGTTCGAGCGCCGCGAGCTCGACGGCGTCCGGGCTCTCCTCCTGGGGCAGCGGCGCGTGCGTCGGCGCCGCCGGTCGCTTGTCGCGGGCGAGCGCGGCGGCCGCGAGGAGCGCGAGGCCCACGCCGGCGACCTGGAGCGGCGCGGGCCGCCGCGGGTCGTCGAGGCCGACGCCGTAGGCGTCGAGGACGAGGCTGCAGGCGATGTTCGAGACGATCTGAAGCGTGAACGACGTCGCGAGGCCGATGACGCGGCGGCCTACCAAGCATGTCGGTAACAATTTTTCATCGTTTTCCCAGCCGAAATCTCTCGAAAATCGTCACCGCCACAGGACGCCGAAGAACATCCAGGGCCGCGCTTCGCCGTCGAAGGCGAGGCGCGCGCCCGCGGCGGCCGACTCCACGGCCAGGCACGCGACGCCGCCGCCGAAGCTCACGAGCGTGCCTGTGCCGAAACCAACCACTGGTTTGGGTGGTCCTGACCAAACTTGAGAAGTCTCTAGCTCGGTCAAATCGAAGTCGATTCGGCTGATTTTTGGACGAATCGATTGCTCTCGTCGAGTTCTCGAAGCACAGCCGAAAAGCTTGCGTCGAAACTGTCGCGTACGCGCACATTGAAGTCGGGTTGAAGATTTGGTTTCGGCACACGAGCGTGCCCCGGATCTTCGCGCCGAGCCGCTCCGCGAGGAGCCGGTTCGCCGACGCCTGCACGGGCGTCAGCGATCCCGCGGCGAAGCCGAGCGCCGCCGCGCCCGCGGTCGCGAGGACCGCCTTTTCGTCCACGGCCGCCGCGGCCGCGCCGTCGAAGGTCACGGCGACCGAGGCGCCGGCCGTCGCGAGCGCCAGCAGCCCGCCGCGCCGCGCCGTGAGCCGCCGCAAGGAGGCGCCGAAGGCGCCGACGTGGTCGAAAATGGCGGAAAAAAGCAGCAGCGCCGTCAGCCGCGCGACGCTCGGCAGCGCGTAGCCGACGCGGCCGTTGGCGACGAGGAGCAGCGTCATGCCCGTGCTACCGAGGAGCCCGCCGCAGCAGTGCCAGCAGCGCCGCGGCGCGCGGCACTCGTCGCGGTGGCGCAGCGGGTCGCGCCGGTGCTGGACATGGCGGTACGCCGCGAGCGCCGCGTTGCAGACGACCATGAGGCATGCGCCACCGGCGAACGAGACGAAGCCGGCCACGAACTTGCGCTGCAATTCATCGCCCAGGACGTGCTGGGACAGCGAGAAGTTGACCACGGATTGCACGGCCGTGCCGCAGCCCGCGGCGAGGGCCAGCAGCACGCAGACGGGCCGCTCCAAGCTGCCCATGCCTTCGGAGAGCAAGGTCAACGAGCACTTCAAGGATTCTTCAATGCTATTAAAAAAGCGAAGGGCACGATGGTGCGGGGCTGCCGCTGGCTCCTCGTATTCCTCCACGCCGCGAGCGCGGACAAGAAGTGCCGCTGCGACGCGCCGGAGATCGTCGACGCGCTCGCCGCCGTCGCGCCGCCGGCGCCGCTCCGCGTCTCCGTCCGGGGCGCCCGGCCGCTGTCGCCGCAGCTCGTGCTCATCAAGATCCCGGAGACGGGCTCGTCGACGGCGGCGGCGCTCCTCAGCGAGCTCGCGGCGAAGCGCGGCATCCCCTGCTGGCAGCACGGCGGCGCCCTGAGCTTCGCCGCCGCCGTCGAGAAGCGGCCCAAGGGCGACCCGAAGTGGGCGCTGGCGCACCGCTGTGTGGAAATCAAATCTTCAACCCGACTTCAATGTGCGCGTAATCGAACGGTTTGGACCAGACTCTTTCGCTGTGCTTCGAGAACTCGACGAGAGCAATCGATCCGTCCAAAAATCAGCCGAATCGACTTCGATTTGAATGAGCTAGAGAGTTCTGAAGTTTGGCCCCGACGTCCCAAACCAGTGGTTGATTTCCACACAGGCGCACCGCGGCTGGGGCCCCTGGGTCGAGGCGCACTTCGAGCGCAAGCAGCGCATGGTCGTGACGACGGCGCGGGACCCGACGAAGCGGCTCTACTCGCGCGGCGAGAAGCGCGTGCTGCGGGGCGAGCCCGTGAACTGCAAGGAGGGCGCGGACGTCGCGATCCGGTTTTGGAGCGCGGACGGCAAGCGCGGCGAGGGCCTGAAGAAGACGGCCGAAAGCGTCGTCGCCAAGTTCGAGGACGTCTGGGTCATGGAGCGCTACAACGAGTCCCTCGTGGCCTTCGCTTTGACGCACGGCCTCCCGCTCGGCGACGTCGTGCCGCCGCTCGCGAAGTACCACGACCGCGACGCGCCTCGCAACGCGACGAAGCCGGCGCCGTCGCGCCAGTCGGCCTACGCCAAGGCGCGCTGGACCTGCGAGCGCGACAAGGTCGAGGCGACGCGCGCCTTCGCGCTCGAGACGCGCGTCCACGCGGCCGCGGGCGCGGCGCTCGACGCGCGCGTCGCGAAGCTCGAGCGGAGCGGCGTCGCCTGGCGCGACCTCGTCGCCCTCTTCTCGCGCCACCTCCACGTCGCCATGACGCTGGGCGCCCAGATCCGCGACAACAGCGCCGTCTTCGGCGACGACCGCCAGTCGAGCTCGACGCTGCTCATGAGCGCGTGCGCGCGCGGCTGCGCGATGCGCGCGCTCGACGCCGCCGCGGTGCTCGACTACGGCTAAGGACCGTCGCCGCTGTAGTAAGTGCGGTTTTAAAACAAACGGCGGCCTACGGGAGCGCCGTCGCGTTCTTGCACTCGCAGGTGCCCATGAAGCGGCGGCCCCGGGGCACGACGAAGGCGCACTCGAGCCGCGGCCCGAGGCCGAGCGCGGCGAGGACGGCGTGGAAGCCGACGCACGTCGCGTCGCCCGGCTGCGCCTGGGCCTCCATCTCCGCGTTCGTCGCGACGGCCAGCGTGAAGCCGTAGTCCGGGAAGTAGGTCGCCTGGGACTGGTAGCCGTAGGTGTCGCCGACGTGGCCCACGGCCCTGACGTTTCCGCCGACGGAGAACGCGAGGTCGAAGGTGCCCGCGCCGTACCAGGCGAAGCGGGCGTCGCCCCAGTAGGTCATGTCGGCCAGCGACGCGTTCGTGACGATGCCCTCGAGGCCGTAGAGCGCCTGCGTGAACTTGGCGACGTCGCGGACCGGGCCCACGAGGTTGCCCGCGGACCACCCGCCGACGCAGGAGACGTCCGAGACCTCGATCGTGGGGCCCCGGCGCTGCTCCATGAAGCCCTTGACGGGCGTGAACGCGTCGCAGGGGCCCGCGTCGACGAACTTCGACGCCTTGGAGAGCGTGCCCTTGGCCGCGGCGGCCTGGTCGAAGGCCTTCCACGCCGCGTAGGGATCTTTGACGTCGGGCGCGTCGTACCGCGCCGCGACCAAGCCGAGCAGGATGTAGTTCGTGGACGAGTAGTCCTGGTACTTGCCCGGCGTGAATTCCAGGCTCCCATTCACGAAGCCGCCCAGCAGGATGTCGAGCGGCGAGAAGTCGCGGCTCCGGTTCGCAAACTGTTCGTACGCGTACTTTTCGCCGTCGTAGTCGGAGATGCCGGACTTCATGTGGAGCGCGTGGCGCAGCGTGATCGTGCCGGCGCGCGCCGTGTCGTTGACGAGGACGGCCGTGGCGAGGGTCGCCGTTCCCGGGAGCATGGCGTCGACGTGGTACGCGAGCGAGTCGTCGAGGCCGAGCGCGCCCCTCTCCGCGAGCTGGTAGATGGCGCTCGCCGTGAACATTTTTGTGATTGACCCGTAGACATAAACGTCGTCGTCGGAGGCCGGCACGGCCTTCGTGCCGAGGCCGAGGCCGCCGTCGATGAAGCCCGCCGAGGCCGTCGCGTCGAGCGTCGTACCGCCGGACCGGCCGTAGAGGGCCATGGAGCAGGACACGTCGTACTTCGTCGCGACGCCCTCGCAGGTGCTCTTGAGCGCCGCGGCGACGTCGGCGGCGGCGGCGACGGGCGCCAGCAGCGCGCCGATGAGAAGGAGGCGTCCCATCATGGTGTCGGGGCAGCCAGCGAGAGTTGAGACGGACCAATCAGCCTCAAGTGCAAGGTGAGTGTTGAGCTAGTTATTGAAGGGGGTGCGCGCTCAGTTAACCCCTCAAACAACTTTAAAAACGCACAGAGCAGCCGCGCACGGTCCCGGGCAGCCTCCGACGGCCGCCATGATGATGCAGGTGCCCGTCGACGGCCCGCCATCGCCGAAGACGGCGGCGCACATGGAGTACCTGCGGCGGCTCGAGGAGGCGACGAAGCTGAAGAAGCCGCGCAAGAGCGCCAAGCCCGTGCGCCTGGCCAAGAAGGAGGCGGGCTTCGACCTCCACTGGGCCGGCGCGAACCGGCAGCGCACGGGCGGCAAGCTCAAGAAGGCGGCGAGGCCCCTCGCGGCCCTCGCGCCGCCCGAGAACGCGCGGCGCACCTGGGGCCGGACGGCCGCGCCCGCGGCGGCCGCGCCGCCGCCGACGAAATCGGACGACGAGTACGACGACGACTTCGACGAGAGCGGCGACGAGCCCGCGGCGGCGTCGGGCGGCTGGGTCCTCGACGCGGCGCCGCCGTCGCCGGAGGTCTTCGCGCGGACCGTCGTGCCCGACGCGTTCAAGCAGGCCGCGCGCGCCAAGGCCGCCGTCGACGACGACGTCGTCGAAGCGACGCCGGAGGCCGCGCCCGTCGAGGCGCCGCCGGGGGCCGCCCTCGCGGCGCGGCTCGCGGCGCTCCCCGCCGCGCGGCGCGACGTCGTCCTCGCGGTGCTCGCGGCCGTCGAGGCCGCGCCCGGCGACGACGACGCCGCCGCCGCGCGGTCCGCGCTCGCGGCCGTCGCCGCGGGCCTCGAGGCGCCCGCCGAGGCGGTCGTCGAGGAGGCGCCCGCCGAGGCGGGCGCCGAGGCGGTCGTCGAGGCGCCGCCGGCGATCGCGCCGCCGGCGATCGCGCCGCCGGCGATCGCGCCGCCGGCGATCGCGCCGCCGGCGATCGCGCCGCCGGCCATCGCGCCGCGGGCCGAGCCCTTCGTCGCCACGGTGCGCATCCGCAACGGCTGGGGCAACGCGCGCATCGCGGGCCTGGACGGTCTCGCGCTCGTCGGCGGCGACGGCGCGGTCATCGAGGTCGCGCCGGACGCGCTCCGGCTCCTCGCCGGGTCGCCGCCGCGGCCCGCGCCGGCGTCGAGCCGGTCCGCGGCGGAGCTCGCGCGGTTGACCGCGCCGCCGGCGTCCCGACGGAGGGACCTCGCGGCCAAGTCGTGGGTCGCGCGGATCCCGACGGACGGGCCCGTGCACGTCGCCCTGGCCGTCGGCGCCGGCGTCCTCGACCGGGCCGGCGCGCGGCTCCGCGTCTGGAACTGCTCCGCCTCCGCCAAGGCCATCGGCGGCGTCGCGGACGAGCCCGGGGCGCTGGGCGCGAGGTCCATCGAGGTCGAGGTCGACGGGGCGCTGGTCTTCGCGGGCGAGCTGCCGCGGCGGGCCCGCGACGCGAAGGGCTCGGGCTGGTTCGACGTGGCGCTGACGCCGGCGGCGGTTCCGGCGGAACTCGCGGCGGCCGCTCCCACGCCGGCCGCGGAGGCCGCGCCGACGCCCGCGGAGGAGGCGCCGCCCGCGCCGAAGCCCGCGCCCCTCGAGACGCCCCCGGCGACGACGGGCGGGGCGGCCGCCGCGCTCGTGACGCCCGACGACGCCGAGGCGTCGGGCATCGTCGCCGACGCGAGCGCGACGCTCGTGACGCCCGAGGCGCCGGCGAAGGTCCCCGACGCCGACGCGCCGGCCAAGGTCTCCGACGCGTCGC
>NW_008705568.1:88100-91728 GCF_000186865.1 Aureococcus anophagefferens | reverse complement strand
GCAGCACGCGTCCAGCTCGGGCCGCTTCGTCGCTTCCGCGCGCGTGACGCCCGTCGGCGCGGGCCTCAGCTTCGTCGCCGTCCTCGCCCTCGGCGCCGTCGGCATGCGCGCCGCGAACCGCAAGCGCGCGCTCCTGCCGACGACCGTGACGACCGGCGACGGCGCCGAGGCCGCCGCGAATCCGCGCGCGCGGAAGCTCCGGAACCCGAAGCAGTTCGCGCCGAAGACGAACGCGTTCTCCGCGCCGGGCGCGCCCGCCGGCGGCGCCGGCGGCCAGCTCGAGCTCGAGTACACGACCAACTAGCGGCCGGCGCCCGCGCGCGGTCCGCCTCCCGTCGACGCCCCCACGGCTAAGATTATTATGAGGCGAAGTTCCTCGAGTACGTAACTTATTACTTAACTTAGGCTGCAGTGTGCCATGACCGCGCACATGCCGACGGCGACGAAAAAGTGGAATAGGCCGTGCGCGGCGACCCAGCAGCGATCGCTCCGCTCGCCGAGGCGTCGGGATGCGCCGTAGCAGGCCATCATGCAGATCCAGACGGCAGCGCCGTACGTCGCCGAGAACCGCGGGGGCATCACGTAAACGCCGACGGCGGTGTAGACGGCGCCGCTCGCTCGCGCCATCACGCGATCGATTTTATACTTACCGCCGTGCGCCGGGTCGAGCCAGTGAATGGCAGAGATGAACGCCGTGAGCATCGAGAGCGCCGCAAGAGCGGCGGACGTGCGGCCGAACCCCACAAAAGCGATCGGCGCCAGGAAAAAAGTGGAGGAGACGACGAGCGCCTCGCATCGGCCCAAGTGCAAGTGCTTGTCGTGTTGGAGCGATCTGGTCGTCGTCGCGTCGAAGCCGGCGCGCAGCAGAGCCTGCGGCGCACAGCAGAGCCTGCGGCGAGCAGCAGAGCCTGGCATGCACGGGAAGCCCATGCGAGCTTCGCGCGTGGTTGAAAGCTGGATGATGAGGGAAAGATGCATGCCTGAGGTTGAGGTTGAGTGGGTTCTTAGTTTCTGCGAAGAGCGAGTTCGCCTCATAATAATCTTAGCCGTGGGGGCGTCGACGGGAGGCGGACCGCGCGCGGGCGCCGGCCGCTAGTTGGTCGTGTACTCGAGCTCGAGCTGGCCGCCGGCGCCGCAGGCGGGCGCGCCCGGCGCGGAGAACGCGTTCGTCTTCGGCGCGAACTGCTTCGGGTTCTTCATCGGGTTCCGGAGCTTCCGCGCGCGCGGATTCGCGGCGGCCTCGGCGCCGTCGCCGGTCGTCACGGTCGTCGGCAGGAGCGCGCGCTTGCGGTTCGCGGCGCGCATGCCGACGGCGCCGAGGGCAAGGACGGCGACGAAGCTGAGACCCGCGCCGACGGGCGTCACGCGCGCGGAGGCGACGAAGCGGCCCGAGCTGGACGCGTGCTTGCGGACCGAGCACGCGCAGACGCGGCGCTTCGTCGAGCCCGACTTGGAGCACGAGTAGGTGCTCGCCTGCAATTTGATGAAACACTTGCCCTTGTGGTTCATGTAGGGCGCCGCGTAGTTGGGCTTCGGGCCGCGGACGGACGTGCAGCCGAGGCCGAGGGGCCCGAGCACGTCCATGAAGTCGAGCTGCGCGTTCGAGTCTTCCAGGTAGTCCTCGGAGCACGCGAGGCCGTCGTCCTCGCACGTCTCGTCGCAGCTGTCGCCCGCGTCGCCGAGGCGCCACTCGACCTCCGGCGTGACCGTCGGCGGCTGCGTGGCCGTGTCGTCGTCGTCGTCGTCGTCGTCGTCGTCGACCAGCGCCTGGCACTCGTCGTTGTAGCGCCAGGAGAAGGGCGCCGACGCGTCGCAGCAGCTCTGGCTCCAGATGGAGCAGCCCGACGTGACCGAGGCGAGCGAGTCCGCGCCACAAGGCGTCAAAGAAGGAGGAGCCCATGCTCGCGGAGCTGCGCGAGACGGCCATCCGGCGCCTCGGCGAGCTCCTCGACGCGGCGCCGGACGTCGCGGACCAGATCGCGGCCCTCGAGCGCGCCGGCGTCGCCCCGGAGAAGCTCTTCGCCGCCGCGCTCAAGCGGCGCGGCGCGGCGCCGGCGGCGCGGCCGCCGGCCCTCGACGGGAGCTGGGCCGCGGCCCTGCGCACGGGCCGCGTCGCGGCGTCGCTCCACTCGCTCGTCGTCGACAACGGCGCGGTCTACGGCTTCGGCTTCGACCCGCTCGGCGCGCCGCGGCGGGGCGCGCGCCACGCGCCGCGGGCCCTGCCCGGCCTCGCGGGCCGCGCCGTCTCCGCGGCGGCGGGCTGGGGGTTCTCCCTCGCGCTGACGGACGACGGCGCCGTCCACGGCGGCGGCCGCGGCTTTTCGCCGGGGTCGCTCGCGGCCGTCGCGGGCCTCGGCGCCGTCCGCGTCGCCATGGTCGCCGCGGGCGCCGCCCACGCCCTCTGCCTCGACGACGCGGGGCGCGTCTGGAGCCTCGGCTGCGGCGACGACGGCCGCCTCGGCCGCGGGCCGGACCGCGACCCGGCGCCCGCGGTCGTCTGCCGTGCGTCGCCGACGCGCGCCACGTCGCCGCGGGCGCCTGCCACAGCCTCGCGGCGACGGCGGGCGGCCGGGTGTACAGCTGGGGCCACGCCGGCGCCGGCCGCCTCGGCCGCGGGCCGCCCGCGTGGCCCGAGGAGCCCGCGCCGAAGCCCGTCGCCGTCGCCGTCGCCGTCGCGGCCGTCGCCGCGGGCAAGTACCACTCCCTCGCCGTCGCCGCCGACGGGAGCCTCTACGCCTTCGGCGACAACTCCTACGGCCAGCTCGGCCTCGGCGGCGACGACGACGCCTTCGAGCCCGCGCGCGTCGACCTGCCGGCGGGCGCCGTCGTCGTCGCCGCGGCCGCGGGCGGCAGCCACTCCGTCGTCCTCCTCGAGGGCGGCGACGTCCTAGGCTTCGGCTCCAACGCCGACGGCCAGCTCGGGGAGCTCGAGGACGTCGAGGACGTCGAGAGCGACGGCGACGGCGAGGACGACGGCGACAGCGACGGCGCGGACGGCGAGGACGGCGCCTCGAGCGGCGACGACGCGAGCGACGCGTCCGACGACTCCGACGGTTCCGACGAGACCGCGGCCGAGGTCTGGACGCCGACGCGCATCGCGGGCCTCTGCGGCCGCGGCGTCGTCGAGGTCGCGGCCGGCGGCGACGCGACGGGCGACGCCGGCCACACGCTCGCCGTGACCAAGGCCGGCGCCGTCTTCGCGCTCGGCGCGGGCCAGCACGGCCAGCTCGGCGCGGGCCTCCCCCGCGCCGCCACGCCCGTGCCCGTCGCCATCCCGGCGGCCGCCGCGCCGCCGCGCGCGAGGCGCGGCCAGGCCTGGGCCGCGAAGCGCAAGACCAAGTCGAAGCAGTAAGGGGCCTTTGCTATCCCGTGATGTTTTATATCGGCCCACGCGCTGCGCCGACTCTGGGGACTACTCAGTCCGCGCCGCCTTCCGCGTAGTACCGCGGGTGTTTCATGCACACCACAGGCCAGTCACCCAAGTGGCGCGAATCATCGCGGAGTCGCGAATCTTTTCAGGGAGGGAGGAGATGAAATAACAGGAACGATCGAAGGAGGCAGCAATTCGGAACTTGTCCCCGAGGGAAGAATCGCGCGCGGTCGTATAGACGACGAGACCTGGAGTCAG
>NW_008705568.1:86925-88050 GCF_000186865.1 Aureococcus anophagefferens | reverse complement strand
TTCTTGCACTTGCCCTTCTTCGTCTGGTCCGCGCAAAGAGGTTTCTCGATGCACTCGCGCCTCTTCCACAGGCAGGCCTTGTTCTTCTTGCACTTCGACTTGCTCGTGTAGAACTCGCACTCCGAACTCGACGTGGGCCTGGGCGTGGGCCTGGGCGTGGGCCTGGGCGTGGGCCTGGGCGTGGGCCTGGGCGTGGGCCTGGGCGTGGGCCTGGCGTCGTCGTATGAATAGGAGTAGCTTGCGCCAGAGTCGTTGGCGCAGTCGTTCGTATCGGTTCCGTAATCGCAGTCACGCGGCTCGTCGCACTCGCCGTCGTTCGCGTACCGACAAGAGTTGGCGTCGTCGTCGTACGTGTCACCGGCGCCACCGCCTCCGCCGCCGCTGTAGAAGGGGAGCGACATCTTGTCTTCCGGGATCCACGACGAGTAACCGTCGCCCGTTTTGAAACTATCCTCTAGCCCGTGTTTCATGCAAAACCAAGAGTCCAAGCAGGCGCAGGAGTCGGGGGAGTCGTTCTTGCAGTGGCACGAGTTGTCGCATGCGCACGTGTCGTCGCCAGGGAAATTCTGATTAAGCCGCTGTGTGTAATCCCCCATCGATACCTTCAGAGCCTTTATCGCGTGATGGTACTTGTCCGAGCCCTTAATTGAGGTAACGATGTCCTTGGGATGGTAAAAGCGCAAGCCCTTGATCGTGCAGGCCCTGGATTGCGCCCAGTGCGTCCGCGGCGCGCCGAACGTCACCACGCCATTCTTCCCGTCCCCGTCCTCGCCAAGAACTTCATCGTTAAATTCCGCGTAGAGGGTCGCCGCAGCCCCTCCGAGAGAATGCCCCACCACGAAGTCGAGATTAAGACCACACTTGTTTCTGAGATCCTCCCGCTCAGAATTGATGCTTCTTTCGAGAAGCTCCATATACTCCAAAAAACCTTTGTGTACCTCTACGCCGGTCCGTGTTTTTACTTCATCGTCGTAATTGTAGTCCCAGTCTCCCCCCCAATAGTCGTCTGTTCCACGGAACGCCAGAACAACCACGCCATCCTTCACAAAAATTTTCGCAACTGCTGAGCCGTCTCCGTAATTTTCTTCGATGTGCTCAAACTCCTTCCACTTCTTGAAGTCCTCG
>NW_008705568.1:83277-86875 GCF_000186865.1 Aureococcus anophagefferens | reverse complement strand
CTCCACGACCTCCGCGATCGCGAACGGAGTCCGCGCGAGGATCGCGGCGGCCGCGGCCGAGTCCTCGTGGGTCTCGGAGCAGCGCTTCGCCACGAGCATCGCGATCGACTGTTCCATCTGATATGTGCGCTCGAGAATCTCGGCGTCCATCGCGAGCTTGTAATCGAGCTTGAGGCTCTCGAGGCACGTCGTGATCTCCTTGTCGAGCTTCGTCAGCGAGTTGACGCGCCCGCTCTGGAGGAAAGCGCGCTTGAGCCAGCCCTCCCGTCCAAAGGCGTCGACGGCCAGCTTAAAGTCGCACAGGAGGCATTTCAGCTTTCGCATCTTCGACTCCACGAGGTCCGCGTTCCCGGATTCGAGCTTCGCGGCGTTCGCGGACATCTGCTGCAACGCGCCGAGGACGTCGACGACCCTTCGCCCGGCCATCAAGACGTCGTCCGACTTACGCAAGTGCTCCTCGACGGAGCGGAGGATGTCCTGGGCCGCCTCGCAGACCGGACCGATGACCGGCATCACGCGCCCCGCCGTGAGGAGGACGCGGGCCGCGGTCATGCCCCGCGCGACGACGCCCTCCGACTCGCGCATCAGCTGCTGGTCCCGCGCGCTGGGCGCGGGCGTCTTCGTCGAGGCGGAATACCGCGCCGCGCCCGCGACGTTCCACGCGCCGCCCGCGAAAGCCTCGTCGCGATCCGGAGGCGCCTCGACGTTGAAGTCCGCGCGAGCCGCGGCGGCCTTGGGCCGGCGGCGCTTGATGCAGACGCAGGCGATGGCAACCGCGACGACGGCCGCGACGGCCGCGGCCGCGACGATGATCGTGTCCGTGCTGGCGCCGCTGGTTCTGCCTCCGGAACTCGTCGTAGGCGAAGCCGGGGCGGGTTGCGGTGCGGGTTGCGGGGCGGGTTGCGGGGCGGGTTGCGGGTTTGGCCGCGGCGTCGGCCGACGAGTAGGCCGGGGCGTGGGTCGGGGAGTAGGTCGGCGCGTAGGCCAGCGCGTAGGCCGTGAAGTAGCGTCCAGGCACTCGACCCGAATGACAGCGTTCTGCACTTTTTCGCCGTCGTTAACTTCCCTCCAGATTGACGTGACGTCGCTGGGGTCCGTGGGAGAATAATCGGACCCGAAGATCCCGCCCGCATTGACTCCGCATCCGCCAGAACCAATGATCCAATTGCTGGTAGTTGGGGACCTCCAAATGTACTGATCGTCGCTGTTGGAACAATCACGACACTTGTAGTAAGGCAGATCTTCACAATAACTCCTAAACTCGTACGTGCCATGGCGTGTCTGTTGATGATCAGAGCCGGATACCTTGATCGTCTCGCAATGGCTGTAGCGGCTCCCGCCGTCGCTGTAGTCGCTCCCGCCGCCGCAAGCGCAGCACATGGCATTCGCATCGAAGTCCGAATCGTCGAAGTTGCCGCAGCTCGTCCTGCCGTCGTACCAGTCGCACGAGTCGCCGAAGGAGTCGAGAGCCGACCCGGACGTGTCCTCGCAGTAATCGTCGGAGAGACGGCGCGCGCTCTGCTCTTCGGACATCGAATCCTCAAACTCGATCGCCGAGGTCGCGACGAGCGACTCCTGGCCGTGCGAGATGTCGTCGAGCTGCACGGGCTCCTTGGACTTGACGAGGTCCTGCGCCGACGCCGACGAGCGGAGGAAACGGCCCTTGAGCGAGGCCGCGGCCTCGACATCCGAAGACGACGAGTCGCCGGAGAGCGCGACGAGCGACTCCTGGCCGTGCGAGATGTCGTCGAGCTGCGCGGGCTCCTTGGCCGCGAGGAGGCCCTGCGCCGACGCCGACGAGCGGAGGAAGCGGTCCTTGAGCGAGGCCGCGGCCTCGACATCCGAAGACGGCGAGTCGCCGGAGAGCGCGACGAGCGACTCCTGGCCGTGCGAGATGTCGTCGAGCTGCGCGGGCTCCTTGGCCGCGAGGAGGCCTTGCGCCGACGCCGACGAGCGGAGGAAGCGGCCCTTGAGCGAGGCCGCGGCCTCGACATCCGAAGACGACGAGTCGCCGGAGAGCGCGACGAGCGACTCCTGGCCGTGCGAGATGTCGTCGAGCTGCGCGGGCTCCTTGGCCGCGAGGAGACCCTGCGCCGACGTCGACACGCGGAGGAAGCGGTCTTTGAGCGAGGCCGCGGCCTCGGCGTCCGAAGACGACGAGTCGCCGGAGAGCGCGACGAGCGACTCCTGGCCGTGCGAGATGTCGTCGAGCTGCGCGGGCTCCTTGGACTTGACGAGGTCCTGCGCCGACGCCGACGAGCGGAGGAAGCGGCCCTTGAGCGAGGCCGCGGCCTCGACATCCGAAGACGACGAGTCGCCGGAGAGCGCGACGAGCGACTCCTGGCCGTGCGAGATGTCGTCGAGCTGCGCGGGCTCCTTGGCCGCGAGGAGACCCTGCGCCGACGTCGACACGCGGAGGAAGCGGTCTTTGAGCGAGGCCGCGGCCTCGGCGTCCGAAGACGACGAGTCGCCGGAGAGCGCGACGAGCGACTCCTGGCCGTGCGAGATGTCGTCGAGCTGCGCGGGCTCCTTGGCCGCGAGGAGGTCCTGCGCCGACGCCGACGAGCGGAGGAAGCGGCCCTTGAGCGAGGCCGCGGCCTCGGCGTCCGACGCCGGCGCGCCGAGGTTCGACGACGAGGCCGCGACCTGGATGCCCTGGTGGGCGGCGGAGAGGAGGGCGATGGCGGTGAGAATGCGGAGCGGCATCGCAAGGACCTGTGAGACGCTGAGTAAACCGCGAGGTGATGAACAAATCGCGAGGAGGGCGATGTGGCGCCGACCGAAGACGAGACCGAGGGGAGGCGGGAGCGAGATGAGGGCCAAGAGGGCGCGGGGGGGAGGCGCGGAGGAGAGAGCGAGGTAGTTCGAGACGCGGCCGCGTGCGTGCGGGTGAGTTGAATCGTAGATGATGAGCAGTAGATGATGAGCAGTGGGAAGAATGCTCCTTTTCACAGTGCGTCGCTTATCCAGGGGGGTTTGTGGGGTGCCGGCGAGCAAAGCCAGGCTCTTTTTCCCCTCACACGCCATCCCCTCGCCCCCTCACGTGCCCCCTACGTGCGTGCGTGCGACCAGTTTGGCCGGGGAAGAAAATCGCAACTTGGGAACACCGCCCGCCGGACTCGGGCACTTACATAACGCCATCCGCCGAACAGGAAACAGCCAAGAGCAGACCTCCGGCAATTACCAACTACAACACGAGCGGCTTCGTGAGGTTGTGGCCCGGGCGATCTGGTCCGCGAGCCCCCTCGAGGCCGCGATCTGGCCTCCGGGCCTGCGGACGTCGAAGAGCCTTAGAGAAGAGCCTCTACCGGCGGGATATGTTACCACACAGCCTCCAAACCAGCGCTGGCAGACCTCGAAAAATGACCAAGGAGATCACGAGCCGCGGCGCCAAAGGAGATCACGCGCGCGCCCGCTTGCGCGCGCCGACGTCGGCGGCGTGGGCGCGCTTGCGGACGCCGACGAGGCGCGCCACGAGGTCGGCCTTGAGGCCGTCCTCGGAGTCGGCGCCGGCGGCGCGGAGCTCCGCGCGGAGCTGCGACACCTTGAGCCGCTTTGCCGCCCGCAGCGCCGCGGCTTCGTCGAAGTCGTCGTCGTC
>NW_008705568.1:81962-83227 GCF_000186865.1 Aureococcus anophagefferens | reverse complement strand
CCGACGCCGACGAGCGGAGGAAGCGGTCCTTGAGCGAGGCCGCGGCCTCGGCGTCCGACGCCGGCGCGCCGAGGTTCGACGACGAGGCCGCGACCTGGATGCCCTGGACCTGGTGGGCGGCGGAGAGGAGGGCGATGGCGGTGAGAATATGGAGCGGCATCGCAAGGACCTGTGAGACGCTGAGTAAACTGCGAGGTGATGAACAAATCGCGAGGAGCCCGGGCGATGTCGCGCCGACCGAAGACGAGACCGAGGAGAGGCGTGAGCGAGATGAGGGCCAAGAGGGCGCGGGGGAAGAGGGCGCGGGGGGGAAGCCCGGAGGAGAGAGCGAGAAATTTCGAGACGCGGCCGCGTGCGTGCGGGTCGGTTGAATCGTAGATGTTGAGCAGTAGATGATGAGCAGTAGGAATGCTCTCGTGTCGCCCCGCAATGCCGACGAGTTTGGCCGGCGCAAGAAATCACACTTGTGATCCATGCAACACCCCGCTGGACTCGGGCACTTACATAACGCCATCCGCCGAACAGGAAACAGCCAAGAGCAGACCTCCAACAATTACCAACTATAACACGAGCGGCTTCGTGATGTCGCGGAGTGACCGGGCGATCTGGTCCGCGAGCCCCGCGGGTGCCACCGGGCTTGCGGAAGTCGAAGAGCCTTAGAGAAGAGCCTCTACCGGCGGGATATGCTAACACAAAGCCAGACCTCGAAAAATGACCAAGGAGATCACGAGCCGCGGCGCCAAAGGAGATCACGCGCGCGCCCGCTTGCGCGCGCCGACGTCGGCGGCGTGGGCGCGCTTGCGGACGCCGACGAGGCGCGCCACGAGGTCGGCCTTGAGGCCGTCCTCGGAGTCGGCGCCGGCGGCGCGGAGCTCCGCGCGGAGCTGCGACACCTTGAGCCGCTTCGCCGCGCGCAGCGCCGCGGCTTCGTCGAAGTCGTCGTCGTCCGAGGGCTCATCGGGCGGCGGCGGCGCGCGGCGCGGCGCGGCGTCCGCGGTGTCGCGGGGCTTCCCCGGGCGGCGCGGCGCGGCGTCCGCGGCGTCGCGGGGCTTCCGCGAGGCCGCGGCGCGCGGCGCGGCGTCCGCGGCGCCGTCGACGCGGGGCTTCGGGCGCGCGCGGCTCCGGAGACCGCCGACGCGCGGCTCCGGCGGCGCGGGCGGCGCGGCGGCGGCGCGCGCCTCGGGCGGCGGCGCGGCGGCGGCGGCCTCCGGCGCGGCGGCGGCGGCCGGCGCCGGCCGGCCTCCCCCGGCGACGAGCGACTCGAC
>NW_008705568.1:48321-81912 GCF_000186865.1 Aureococcus anophagefferens | reverse complement strand
TGGAGCTCGGCCATGGGCGGGATCGCACGTCGGCCGCACGAAGCCGATGAAGGCGAGGTCCGGCTCCGCGTCGTCGATCAGGAAGTGGCGGCCGGGCAGCGGGTCGTCGCCGGCGCCGGCGCCGAAGAGGAAGGGGAACTTCTGGCGGTAGCCCGTCGCGAAGACGACGACGTCCGCCTCGACGACGCGGTCCGGCCCGCCGTCGAGCGATCGGAACGCGACGCCGTCTCTCTCGAACTTGACGGGCTCGTACTTGTCGAGCAGGTCCACGCCGACGGCGACGTGGGACGCGGCGCTGTCCCAGAAGCGGTAGGGGTTCCACGCGGGCCCCTTGGCGCTCCGGTTCAGCAGCGGCATGCACTTCGTCGCCTTGTTGACGATGTGCTTCCGCCCCTCCGTCCAGTCCATGTGGACGCTCGCGCCGACCCACTGGTTCCAGCCCGTGGACGATCCGCCGAGGATGAGCATGCCCAGCCGCTGGAACTTCGTCGTGATCCACCAGTGGAGGCCGACGCGCCGCGCCCACGCGCTCTCCCAGCAGTGCGTGCCCGCGTTGGCGATGATGCAGTCCAGGGGCGCGACGCCCTCGCCGAACGACGCGGGCACGGACACGAAGCCGCGCCGCGTCGACATGGTCACGGCGCGCGCGCCGGCGGACGCGGCGCCGTGGGCGACGTCGAAGGCCGTCTCGCCCGCGCCGACCTGGGCAGCACAAGGGTGATTCAACGTCGCTTCAACGTGAGTGTTCCGCGCGCGCGCGTTCCGGAAAACACATCCACGCTTCGAGACCGTTCCGAGAGACGATCGCTCGTCCAAAAATCAGCCGAAACGAGTGGAAACCGGCCGAGATATGAGCCTTTGAAGTTGGGAATTTCGCTCTCTTGTCCTGCCCTGGCGCCGACGACGACGACGCGCTTCCCCGCGAAGCGGCCCGGGGACGCGTAGTCCCGGCTGTGGAAGACGTCGCCGCGGAAGCGGCCGGACAGCGCCGGCGTTTTCGGGTGCGCGTGGAGCCCGGAGCAGACGGCGACGCGGTCGAAGGAGCGCGTCCGCGCGACGCCCCCGGCCTCCGTCTCCACCGCGTAGCGGCCGCCCGCCCGCGCCACGGCGCGCACCGTCGTCCCGAACTCGATGGTCCGCGCCAACCCGAAGCGGTCGACGTAGCGCTCGAGGTAGGCGACGTAGTCGTCGAGCGCGAGGTGGCTCTCCGCGCCGCGGCCGAGCCGGAAGTCGGAGAAGGCCGTGACGTACTTGGACGAGACCATGCGCGCGCCCTCGTAGGCGTCCGCGAAGACGCCGCCGACGGTCCCGGCGCGCTCCGCGACGACGACGTCCGCGTCCGTGTGCTCGAGGAGCGTCTTCGCCGTCGCGAGGCCTGGGCAGCAAAAGGGTGATTCAACGTCGCTTCAACGTGAGTGTTCCGCGCGCGCGCGTTACCGAAAAAACATCCACGCTTCGAGACCGTTTCGAGAGATGATCGCTCGTCCAAAGATCAGCCGAAACGAGTGGAAAACGGCCGAGATATGAGCCTTTGAAGTTGGGAATTTCGCACCCTTTTGCTGCCCTGCGCGAGGCCCGACGCGCCCGCGCCGACGACCAGGACGCGGCCGAAGCGCGCCGCCGTCCGTTCGCGCGGCGCGGCGGCGGCGGCGGCGCTCTCGAGCGCGAGGTAGAGCGCCAGCGCGCCGCCGGGGGACAGCGCGAGCGACGCGGCGGCGAACGCGGCGGCGACGCCCGGCCCGCGGCGCCGGCGGACCGCCGCGACGCTCAGGGCCGCGCAGGCGACGAGGTCCACGAAGATCGACGCCTGGCAGTCCGTCGCCGGGACGGCGGAGACGCGGTCGCGCCGGGCGCCGACCAAAACGGCGACGGCGCCGTAGAAGACCGTCGCGTCGACGGAGCCGGGCAGCGCCGGCGCGTAGCGCGGGAGCACGAGGAGCGCGTGGAGCGCCTTGAGGACGGCGCCGAAGGCCGCGGGCGCGTCGAGGAGCCGCGGCAGCGACGCGACGCAGGCCAGGCTCGCGAGCGCGCACGCCGCGTCGAGCGTCGCGACGCGCGCCGGCGGCGCGAGGTCCGGCGGCGACAGCGAGTAGGCGGCGGACATGGCGCCGAGCATGCCCGTCCAGAGCACGTCCCTGGACGGCGCGAGCGTGAAGGCGACGACGACCCACGTGAGCAGCTGGCACGAGCTCCGCGCGTGCGGGCCGCGCAGCACGTCCGCGTAGGCGTCGTCGAAGAGGTTCGCGCCGCCGCCGTTTTTGTAGGCGAGCGTGAAGCGGAAGATGTAGAACCAGGTGATGCCCACGAGCGCGCAGGCCGCGGCGAGGCCCCGGCGCGTCGCGCGTCGTACCTGGCCGCGCAGCGACCAGCCGAGGATGGCGAAGTAGCACCAGACCTGCGGGTCGTAGAGCAGGTCCGCGGAGGAGACGGTCATCGTTGCCTTTGTGTCGTTCGTGCGGAGGCGGCGGAGCTAATGATTGAGGTGCTTCACGAGTTGGGGGTTGCGGGCGGCGGTGGAAGGCGGCGCTCACTCTGTGGACAGCACTTGATGTCCTCCATCGCGGCGCAGTACGTGCACTGCTCGCCGGAGCAGCCCTGGCACGCGCTGTAGTCGCCCTTGCAGCTCGGCTCCGCCGGCGTCGGCTCGGGGGTCTTGTGCGCGACGGAGTCGCACTCGTTCATCGAGTAGCGCCAGGAGAACGGGGCCGAGGCCTCGCAGCATTCGTAGAGGTCGCCGCCCTCGGCGACGCAGCAGTTCACGTCCTGCTCCGCGGAGCAGTAGGTGCATTGCTCGCCGCCGCAGCCCTGGCACGCGGAGTAGTCGCCCTTGCAGCTCGGCTCCGCCGGCGTCGGCTCGGGGGTCTTGTGCGCGACGGAGTCGCACTCGTTCATCGAGTAGCGCCAGGAGAACGGGGCCGAGGCCTCGCAGCATTCGTAGAGGTCGCCGCCCTCGGCGACGCAGCAGTTCACGTCCTGCTCCGCGGAGCAGTAGGTGCATTGCTCGCCGCCGCAGCCCTGGCACGCGGAGTAGTCGCCCTTGCAGCTCGGCTCCGCCGGCGTCGGCTCGGGGGTCTTGTGCGCGACGGAGTCGCACTCGTTCATCGAGTAGCGCCAGGAGAACGGGGCCGAGGCCTCGCAGCATTCGTAGAGGTCGCCGCCCTCGGCGACGCAGCAGTTCACGTCCTGCTCCGCGGAGCAGTAGGTGCATTGCTCGCCGCCGCAGCCCTGGCACGCGGAGTAGTCGCCCTTGCACGTGTCCTCGGGTTCCTCCGGTTCGTCGTCGCACCACTGCGCGTCGCCGCACTGAAGGCATTGGTCTTCCGAGGCGGCGCACCAGGAGCCGTCCGAGGCCACGGCGTCGCATTCGCAGGCGTCGTTGGTGCTCGACCAGAAGCAGCAGAAGGCCTGGGCGGTGGGGAGCGCGAGGGCGAGGACGATGAGCTGCTTGATGCCAGACATTGTTGCGTGGTGTGTGATCGTGGTGTGTTGTTGTGATTGCGGGGTGAGCTGGGCTCTTGTGGTGTGTTGTTGTGATTGCGGGGTGAGCTGGGCTCTTGTGGTTTGCTTTTGGGGCTGCCCATCATCTCCGTGCGCGCCTGGAACCGCAGCCCACCAGGAAATGCCGGCTCAAAAGATGTTGAAACACTTCAATGAAGCAGTGTTGCATTCTTGCACTGACGTTGAGGAGCTCGCACGAGCCGATGGCGCTCACGAGCCCGATGGCGCTCCTCCGCCGCGCCGCTCTCCGACTCCCGCGGATCGCCGCGCCGCGCCGCGGCCTCGCGAGCGTCGCGCCGCTGAACCTGCAGGCCTGGCTCGACGAGCACGGGCCGACGCTGCAGCCGCCGGTGGCCAACAAGCTGCTCTTCGGCGGCGACCTCAAAGTCATGGCGCGCCGGCCCGCGCCGCGCGTGCGCGACGCGAAACCGACACTACCACCGACGCGCAGGTCGTCGGCGGGCCGAACGCGCGCCGCGACTACCACCTGCAGACGGGCGAGGAGTTCTTCCTCCAACTCTCGGGCGAGCTCTGCCTCAAGATCGTCGAGCGCGGGCGCTTCAAGGACGTGCGCGTGGGCGCGGGCCAGACCTTCCTGCGCGTCCCGCCGGCGTCGCAGCGCTCCAAGGGCAAACCGACCGTTTTTTGCCGTAGGCTGCCGGGCCACGTGCCGCATTCGCCGCAGCGTTCCGCGCGGTCGCTCGGCCTCGTCTTTGAAAGATCCCACGCGCCCGAGGAGATGGACGGCATGCTCTGGTTCGACGAGGCCGCGGACCTGAGCGACGGCGCGCCCGCGGACCTCGGCGCGGTCGCGTACGAGGAGTACTTCCACTGCGTCGATCTGGGCGCGCAGCTCGCGCCCGTCATCGGCCGCTACGGCGACTGGCGGGCGTCGGGCGCGGCGCCCGTGCGCGAGGCGGCGCCGCCCGTCGAGGCCGACGCCGACGAGGCGACGGCGCCGCCGGAGGACACGGACGCGCGCCTCGCCGCGCTCCGCGACGCGGACGCGGCGGGCGCGACGGTGCTCCACCGCGGCGACGAGGTCATCTGCGAGGCCCACGTCGGGCCGGGCGCCCTCGCGCCGGCCGTCGCGCCCTTCGAGATCTTCCTCTGGCAGCGCGCGGGGACCGCCGCGCTCACCGTCGACGGCGACGCCGCGGCCTTCGCCGCGGGCGACTGCGCCGTCATCCCCAAGGGCGCGACCTACGCCCTCGACCTCGACGCGGAGGCGCTGCTCCTCTCCGTGGCGAACACGTTCACGTAAGAGTACTCGCCTACTCTTACGGCATGTTTACTGCTTCATCCCTTCAATCCGAACTCGTTGACCTTCGCCAGCATCGTCGAGGTGGCGGACGTCTTTTCGACTCGCAAAACCAGCGCAAATGTACTACCTCGACAGACTCCTCGCGGCGCTGGGGAGCCGCGACCTGCCGGAGGAGATCCAGGCGTCGACCGTGAGCGTCGTCGAGGGCACCGCAGTGGAAATAGTCCCGCTCGGCGCGTCTCCGCAGCGTCCCCAGCGCGCGAATGATGCCGCATGAGGAAACATTTTTTGATGCATGTATTGTCTGAATCTACCGTGAGTGAACCGGTTTTTCAATCTTCTGACGGCTTTCGAAGGGCGCGCGCGCGCGGCTCGTCGCGCCGCGAACCCCGCCGGAGCGACGCTCGACCCCCGCAGGCTCCAAGGGCGAGGGCCTGGACGACGCGCAGGCCGAGGAGGAGCCCGAGGACGCCGTCCCCGAGGAGCCCGACGCGGCGCCGGCCGACGTCTTCCCGGCGATGAACCGGTTCCTCGGCATCGCCGCGCCCGGCGTCGTCGCCTAGGAGGCGGCGCCCCATGATGTCCCTGTTTGTAAATAGCGCCTATGCCGCCTTCTTCTTCGGCTGCTTCTTCGGCTGCTTCTTCGGCGGCGTCGCGACGTCGTCCGCGGCGTCGCGGCGCTCCGCCTTCGCGGCGGCGCGGGCTTTCCGCGCGTCGCGCGCGTCCTTGGCCGCCTCCTTCTCCAAGACGCGGAACGCCCGCATCTCCGCGGCGACGTCCTCGGGGAGCTTGTCGGCGAAGAGGGGCAGCTCCGCGGCGAAGAGGACCGTGTGCGCCCAGCCCGCGTTGTCGAAGCGGTCGCGGAAGAGGTCGCCGACGCGGTCGTAGACCTTGGGCGTGATGGACGCGACGTCGTCGAGCGTCGGGTCGAAGTCGCGCCGGGCGATGCGCCAGACGTGCGTGTCGACGGGCACGGCGTCGGCCTGGTCCAGCGAGAAGAGCGCGACGCAGTCCGCGACCTTGGGACCGACGCCCGCACACTCGAGCAGCGCAACCTTAACGTCCGCGCGGTCCGCATTTCGCAGCCCCGCGAGCCAGGCGTCGCCGCCCTTGTCGCGGACGTGCCGCGCCGTCTTGGCCACGTAGGGCGCGCGGTAGCCGAAGCCGAGGTCCCGGAGCGTCCGCTCCTCGACGCCGCAGAGCCGCTCGAGCGTCGGGAACGTGCGCGGCTCCGACGCCTCCATGCCCGCGCCCCCGGGCACGGCCGCGACGTCGCCGCAGAGCTCCCGGAGCCGGCCGAGCATGAGCGTGATCCGCGGGATGTTGTTGTTCGACGAACAGATGAACGAAATCAAACACTCGAGGGGATCCTGCCGGAGCACGCGCGCGCCGTCGACGACGGTCGCGATCTTCGCGAAGCGCGCGTCGGCGCGGCTCCAGCCGCCGTAGAGCTCGGCGAAGGACACGTCCGCGCGGAAGTAGTCCCGCACGTACGCCTCCGCCGCTGCCTCGCGCGACGCGTCGCAGCGCCACTCGGCGGCGCCGCTCACGGGGTGCTCGCGCAGGGCGACGCCCGCGTCGCGCAGGCAGCCGTGGTACTCGTCGCCGACGCGCACCCACCCGAAGGCCTGGCCCGTGGGCAGCGTGTGGGCCAATTTCAGCTCCGACGCCGCGAGGCCCAGGGACCGCCAGGGCGTCGACACGGCGCGGACCATCGCGTATTGCCGGTGTGCCGACCTACTGTAATACCACCCCGGCGCCCGCGCGCGGCGCGTCGCGGCGGCGGCGCTCTCCCAACAGGCCTGCCACAGCGCGCACGAGCTCTCCTTGCAGATCGCGCGATGGCTCGACGACGGCCTGCAACCGTCCTCTGGGCCGCCGCCGCGATGGCGGCGGCGCTCCAGCCGCCGGCGCGACCGGCGCGCCACGCGAGACTCGCGTCGACGCGGCTGGAGGAGACCTTCGCGAACCTCAGCGACGACCAGAAGTACGAAGCGCTGCTCCTCGGCGCCGTCGCCCCGGGCGGCGACTCGCGCCCGGACATCGACGGCGCCCTGGCGCTCGTCGACGAGATGGCGGCGAAGAACGTGGGCAGCGTCGGCCCGCGCGTGCTGTCCGCGCTCGTCGACGCCGCGGCGACGCGGCGGGACGCGGACGTCGTCGGTAAGGTCCTGCGGCTGAGCCGGCGGAGCGGCGGCGCGCGGCGCTACGCGTCCCAGAAGACGGCGCTGACGCTGCCGCCGTCCGACGCGACGCTCTTCAAGCGCGCGCTCGAGGGCGCGCCCGACGTGCCCGCCGACGACCGCGCGGCCGAGATCTCGGCCGCGCTCGCGGCCGGCGGCGTCGTCGTCCTGCCGGCGCTCTTCGTCTTCGCCAGCGGGCCGCTGGGCTTCGACGCCCTCCCCGAGGAGCTGTGGCTCGTGCTCGCGACGGCGCTCGCGGGCCTCGACGTCACCCAGAACGGCGGCGCGGTGACGTCGAAAGTCGGCGACGGCTTCGACCGGCTCCTCAGCAGCGACCCGCGGCGCGACGCGGAGTGCGAGGCGGCGTCCTTCGCGACGGCCTACTGGCTCGGCCTGCCCTGCTTCCCCTTTTCGCCGTCCGCGCTCGAGGCCGCGGACCTGCTCGAGGACGGCGACGCGGACGAGGGCACGGTGCACGCGCTGCTCGTCTGGCTCCTCAGCGGCGTCGCCGCCGAGCGGCGCAAGCACCGGAAGCTGGTCTCCTCGGACCCGCGCCAGGCGAACGCGTTCCTCGCGCTCCTGCGGAGCCGCGGGCTCGCGAGCCCGGGCGACGACGGCGACCGCGTCCGCTGGGCCCTCAAGGACGCGACGGCGCTCCAGGCGGGCCGCGTCGGCGCCCTCGAGGGCCTCGCGGACTTCTTCGAGTCCGGCGCGGCGACCGCGGGCGACGTCGTCTCGCGCCTCGAGAGCGAGTAAAACATGGGCTTCAACGCGCATAGAAAGATACGCTTCGGCCGCCCGCCGCGGTCACGATGGCGACCGTCGACGAGGCGGCGGGCTTCCTCATCTTCTGGATCCTCATCGCCGGGGCCGTGATCCTCTACGTCGTCGGGACCCTGAAGCCCGGCGCCCTCGTCGCCGAGGAGCACGCGGCGTCCGTGGAGAAGACGTCCGACGAGAAGCGCGACGCCGCGGCCTACGCGGCGGGCCTGCGCGAGGACCGCGTCATCTGGTACGGCGACTTCCGCAAGGACTTCACCTTCTTCTGGTACCAGCAGATGCCCCAGGCGGCCCTCCTCCTCGGCGCGCGGCACCGGCTGGACCCCGAGCCCATGTCCGTAAAAGCGGCGCTCACGGTGCAGCAGGTCATGCTCTCGAACGCGTCGGCGAAGTGGATCGACGTGCACGTGGACAGCGCGACGCTGGGCACGGGCTACCTCCTCGTGGTCTTCTTCGTGGGCCTCTTCCTCACACCTGTTGTGCACGCGCTCCACGGCATCGTCCGCCACGACTACGGGCCGTACCTCGGCTACGCGCCCCGGGACACGGTCTTCGGGGGCTACTCCGTGGGCGTCGGCCTCTCCTTCGGCGTCGTTGCGATATTGACCTTCGTCACCGTCGCCGCGCTCCAGTCGTCGAGCTCCGTGACGACGTCGACGGTCGTGACGCTCCTCGTCTTCGTCTTCAACCAGATCTCGGGCAACGTCGCCATCGTCTTCGAGTACGCCTACCGCTACAACCAGCAGGTCGACGGCTTCGGCGACCAGAAGGCGCACGCTGCCATGTACCCGACGCCGGGCGCGCCGTCGGTGGCGTATCTCGACGAGAACGCGCCGCGGCCCTGCACCTTCGCGGGCTGCTGCTGCTGCCCCGACGGCCTCGGGGCGGCGCCCGCCGACGAGGCGGGCCAGTACGGCAGCCTGACCTAGGCTAGGTTCGTTAAAGGTGCGGGTTAGCGCCGCCCGCCCGGCCGCTCCAGACGTCGAGCTCTGTCGGCGTCGCGCTCGGCGTCGCGCCGCGTGTCCCGCCCGGCGGCGGCGGCGGCCCGGGGCTCGTCGGCGTCGCGAGCTCCGCGCGGCCGGGGTCCGTGTCGCCGACGACGAGCTCCAGCGTCGGCGACGGGCGCGCGTCGCGGAAGAGCGTCGGCGTCGCCGACAGCCCCGGGACCGCCCCGGCCTTGGCCGGCGGCGCCGCGCCCGCGTCCTTGGCCTCGTCCGGCGCGGCGCGCGCGTGGACGTCGATCGTCGCGCCGCCGACGTCCTCGTCGACCTCGGCCTTGGAGCGGTCGCGGAAGACCTCCATCTCGACGTCGTACGGCTCGGCGCGCTCCATGGCGCCGAGCATCGCGTGCCACTCGTCGGCGGCCTCCGGCGGCGGCGGCGGCGCGGCGGCGGCGACGGGCGTGTTCCGGTGGAAGACCTTGTCGCGGAGCCGCTCGTAGGCTCCTCGCGCCGGCGCGCAGCGCCGCTCGACGCGGGCGCCGGTCTCCGGGAAGTGGCCCCGGAAGGCCGCGAAGGCCAGGAGCGCGACGCCCGCCGCCAGGAACAGCAGCTCCCAGGACGTCGCGATGAAGAACGCGTCCGACGTGACGGCGATCGCGCCCGCGCCCATGTTGACCGCGGCGACCGCCGCCCCGAAGGCGAGCGTCGGGTAGCCCTCGTCCTTGCCGACGTCGTAGTAGAAGCACAGCGACGCGAAGAGGGAGAAGAGGATGCAGCACTGCGACAGCGTGTAGATGTAGTCCTCCGAGTCGGAGATGTAGGGCTTGAGGTGCGCGGCGACGACGAAAAACACGGTGCTCACGAGGATGCCCGTGACGATCTGCCCCGACCCGCGCGTGCCCAGGAGCGCCAGCGCGCCCGTCAGGAGCATCTTCCGCACGGCCTCGACGACCTCGAAGTACCAGAACTGGGGCTCGTAGGGCTCGAAGAGGAACGCGAGCGACGCGTTCTCCGCCATCGCGAGCCTCCCGTGCACGATGAGGCGCATCTCCGCGTCGCGGAGGTGGTCCCGGCCCGCCTCGCAGTCCTTCGCAAAGGCCGGCAGCGCGTGGACGGCCGCGAGCGCCTCCCTGCGCACGGCCATCTCCGCGCGCCACGCCTCCGCGTCGTCGCCGTCGCCGAGCTCGAGCGCCTCCAGCGGCGCGCCGTTGATCAAGATGTCGCCTTTCTCGACGCCGTCCAAATTCACCGACGGGTGGATGTATTTGAGCGACTTGTACAGGATCGCCGTGTAGAACGCGGGGATGCCCAGCGGATACACAAAGACCATGATCGTCGCGTAGAGCTCGAAGAGCCGGTGCGTCCGCGAGTCGCACTCCACGGAGGCGTCCGCCTTGAGCACGTGCCACGTCTCGTAGTTCGAGTCGCAGGCCCACGTGCTGAAGATCGTCACGGACGCGCCCGGGAGGATCAGGAACGTCAGCAAGAGGAACGTGCCGAAGAGCTGGCCCCGGAAGAGCGGCGAGAAGCGGTTCGCGCCGAGCAACGCGGCGCCGAGCGCGAGCGGCGCGGCCGTCGCGACGACGAGCTTGTAGTGGAAGCCCGCGTGGGCGACGCAGCCGGTGCTGAGCAGGGGCACGACGTCGAGGTTGAAGACGTTCATCCAGTGGAACGCGGTCCTGAGCGACTTCGGGTAGTCGACGTCCTCGAAGATCTCGAGGAACGACGCGTTGATCTGGAAGAGCGACACGATGATCTTCGCCTTGGCCTTGAACTTCTTCAGCTTCTTGACCTTCTTCAGGTTGCGCTGCATGAGGTGGCCGAAGGTGTGGCGCGTCCGGTAGACCGCGAAGCCCGCGAGGCCGACCGCCGCGACGCCCAGGAGCACGAAGAGCCCGAAGGAGACGACCGACGAGCCGCGGCAGGCCTCGCAGCGCTGGTGCGAGGCGTGCCACGCGTAGCCGCCCTTGCAGACCTCGCAGCGCGGGCCCCGGTGGCCCTCGGCGCAGGCCTTGGCCCCCGGCGACCCGCCGAGGCACGCGCTCCCGCCGTCGAACTCGCACTGGCGCACGTGCTTCGCGGACGAGGCGACCTCGCGCCAGTAGCCCGGCAGCACGGCCAGCGTCTCGACGGTCTCGCCCGCGCCGCAGGCCGTGCCCGTCGGGCAGTCGGCGCACGAACCGTCGTACGCGTAGGTGCCCGCCGCGCAGGCGACGCACGCCGCGCCGTCCGACGCGTAGACCTCGCCCGCGACGCACGCGCGTAAATACACGGCGACCCGGACCGCCGAGTCGTACAAGGTCGTCACGTCCGAGGACACGGTCACGTTCACGAACCGATCCGGCGCGAGCGCCAGGACGAGGGCCCCGAAGGACGCGACGCCGGCCTCGAAGGACGCGATGGCGTTCACGGCCGTCGTCTCCGCGGGGGCCGCGTCGCCGACGACGGCGACGACGGGGTTCGCGGACGCGGCCCGCTGGCCGTAGGCGTCCAGGAGCTCGACGGCGATGCCCGACGCCCACGCGTCGCTGTCCGACGCGCCGACGTAGAGCGTGCCGTTGTCCCCGGGCACGGGCGACAGGTAGCGCGCGGGCGTCGCGGCCTCGGAGCCGTAGAGCGCCGCGTTGCCGCCGAGCGCCGCGTCGAGGCCGTCGGGCGCATAGTCCTCCCAGTAGACGCCGCCGCCGCCGCCGTCCGGGGCGCGGTTGCCTTCGAAGACCGTGGCGGCGTCCGCCGGGAGCGCGACGACGAACGGGACCGCGGCGCAGCCGGCCGCGCCCATGTCCGGCGACGCCGCGAGGAGGGCCCCCGTCTTCGCGTCGATGACGGAGAAGGACCCGTTGCCGACGCCCCAGAACGTGCCGAACTCGTCGACGGCGGAGATCTCGTAGCGGCCCGGCGCGAGGCAGTAGGCGTACGTGTAGAGCGCCGCGGACCTCGGCGTGCCGACGGCCGCGAAATCCGGCCCGGACAGGTTAAAGTACTTGTCGGCGTGCTGCCAGCAGGCGCAGCCCGCGTCGGCCCGGCTGTTGCACCGCTGCCAGCCGTCCTGGCCGTTGCCGCAGGCGGCGACGGCCGTCCAGTCCACGAGCACGTCGACGTCCACGCAGGCGCGGTCGTAGAGAGCGACGCCGCCGTCGGCGCCCATGCTCGCGAGGCCGCCGCCGTGGCCCTCGGCGACGGAGTTGTTCCACACGCGCGTCGCCGTGAAGTCCACGTAGCTCGACATGGCGAAGACGGCGCCGCCGAAGGCCGGCGCGGACGACACGTCGGTCCCGGCGACGGACGCGCCGGAGACGCGCGTGTCCGTGACGCTGCTGACGTCGTCGGTGCCGCCGAGCACGTGCAGCGCGCCGCCCTGGGCGCCCGCGGCGTTGTCCGCGAGCGTGACGTTGTCCAGGTCCACCCGGAGCGCGACGAGCGACGCGAGGAAGCCGCCGTAGGCCGCCGCTTCGTCGCCGAAGCTCGCGGCGTCGCTGACCTCGACGGTCGCGAGGGACCCGGCGTAGAGCGCGCCGCCGCGCTCCGCGGCGTTGCCCGCGAACGTCGACCGCGCGACGCGGAGCTCCGCGTTCGAGCCCGCGTGCACGCCGCCGCCGCCGCCGGCCGCGCGGTTCCCGGCGACGCGCGCGCCGACGACGTCGCCCTCGGCGAAGTCGGCCAGGTACACGGCGCCGCCGTGGTCCCCGGCGATGTTGCCGGCGAAGGTCACCGGCGTCGTCGACCGCACGGCCGCGGCGAGCGCGACGGTGAAGGGCGCCGAGACGCCGTCGTCGTTCGGCGCGACCGTCGCCGCGCCGGACGCGGGCGGTCCCGCGGGCCCGTAGGTCGTGTAGCTCAGCGCCCCGGCGCCCCAGCCGTCGGTCCAGGCATCCGCGTAGAGCGCCAGGGCGTAGCCGCCCGCGGCGAGGCAGAAGCGATACGCCGCGACCTCGCCCGCGTCGACGCCGCCGGTCGCGTACGCGCCGCGGCCGTCCGTCGCCCGCTCGGCGACGGGCAGCGCCGCGTCGTCCTTCAACACGGAGAAGAATAGTTCCCCGTCCATGGCTTCGGACGTGTCCGCGCCGTCGACGTCGACGGCGAGGAACTGGCAGTCGGACGCCGCGAGGAGCGCGCCGCCGTAGGCCGCCGCGCCGCCGCCGGAGCCGCCGGCCCGGTTGCCCTCGATGGTCGTCGCCCCGGCGAAGACGAGCGTCGCGCCGTCGCCGTAGGCGCCGCCGCCGTCGCCGGACGCGCTGTTGTTCCGGAGGCGCGAGTCGGAGACGACCACGCTCGCGAGCGACGCGGCGCTCACGCCGCCGCCGACGGCCGCGCGGTTCCCGTCGATCAGACTGCCCCGGACCGTCGCCGTCGCCGCGGCGTCGACGAAGAGCGCGCCGCCGCCGTCGGCGCCGCCGGCGACGGTGTTCGAGATCGTCGCGTTGACGAGCTCGAGGTGGTCGCCTGGGCAGCAAAAGGGTGATGCAACGTCGCTTCAACGTGAGTGTTCCGCGCGCGCGCGTTCCAGAAAAAGCATCCACGCTTCGAGACCGTTCCGAGAGATGATCGCTCGTCCAAAAATCAGCCGAAACGAGTGGGAAATGGCCGAGATATCAGTCTCCAAAGTTGGGAATTTCGCTCTCTTTTCCTGCCCTGGTGGTCGCCCGTCGCGACGGAGATCGCGCCGGCCCCCGCGTAGGTCGCGCAGCCGTCGACGACCGTGTCGGCGACGACGACGTCGAGGGACACGTCGAAGAAGAAGCCGCCCGCGGACCCGTAGGCGCTCGCGTGCGCGACCCCTCCTCGGACCGTGCAGTTGAACACGTCGACCGCGTCGACGTCCTCGGACAACCCGCCGGCGAGCAGCGCGCCGGCCTGCGGCGCGTAGTTGTCCTCGAAGACGACGCCCGCGAGCGACCCGCCGCTCAGCAGGAGCTGGATCGGCGCGCCGCCGCGGTCGTCGTTCGTCTGCGCGTTCCGCGCGAAGTAGCAGTCCTCGAAGGTCGCCGCGGGCGCGACGTCGTACGCGGCCCAGATGCTGTAGCCGACGGACACCGCGTGGTCCGTGACGGCGACGCGAAACGCGGCGACGGACCCCCACCAGGCCACGTGCGCGGCGCCCCAGCCGTCGGCGTCGTTCCGCGCGTACGTCGAGTCCGACACGTCGACGTCCGCGTAATAGCCGATCGTCGCGCCGCCGTGGCCCGCGGCGTAGTTGCCCTCGAAGGCGGAGTCGGCGATGGTGAACCCGCCCGCGAGGTACGCGGCGGCGCCCCCGCCGTTGCCCGCGGCGTAGTTCCCGGAGAAGACGCACCCGACGACGTCGACCTTGCTGCCGTACGCGAGGAAGCCCCCGCCGTGGCTCATGGCCACATTTCCAAAAAAGGTCGAGTTGAGCACGCGCGCGGTGCCGTAGACGACCTCGACGGCGCCCGCGGCGACGGTGGCGGTCATGTTGTGGAACGCGCAGCGCGCGACGACGAGCGCGCCGGAGCGCGCGTAGACGCCGCCGCCGTAGCCCGCGTACCTACGGGTCTCGGGCGGTCTTCTTTTGTTCGTCGCTCGTCGCGGGCGCCGGCCGCCGCATGTCGTGGAAGTCCGAGTCCTCGAGGACGACGTCCGCGGCGGACGCGGCGACCACCGCGCCCCGGTACGCGTAGGACGTCAACACCTCGGAGCCGCGCATGGCGAAGTCGCCGCCGTTCTCGAGGTAGGCGACGCCCCCATAGTCCGCCGCGTACGCGTCCGAGACCACGGTCGCGTCCACCGTCGCCGACGACGCGGACGAGAAGAGAAAACCTCCATGGCTCACGGCGGAGCAGTTGGCGACGAGGGATCGAAGGACGGAGACGGCGGACGCGACCGCGTAGATCGCGCCGCCGTCGTAGAGGCTCCGGCAGTCGCGCACGGTCGCGTCGACGAGCTCGAGGACGCCGTCCGCGACGTAGACGCAGCCGCCGGCGCCGCCGCCGGCGCGCGTCGCGGCGTCGGAGCCGAGGAGCGTCGCGTTCGCTAAGGCGAGGCGCGCGGCCGTCACGTTGAAGAGGCGCCGGCCCGCGGCCGCGCGGAACGTGCCGCCGACGACGGACGCGTCGCCGCCGCGCGCGACGGCGACCTCGTCTTCCAGGACGGCGTCGAAGCCGCGCGCGTCGACGGCGCCGCGCCCCCGCGCGATGGCCGCGGCGACGCCGGCCGCGGTCGGCGCGGGCGTCGCCGTCGGCGCGCGGCTCGCGGCGACCGGCGCGGCCGACGGCGCGGGCGTCCAGGGAGCCCTGCAGGATCGGGCTTCGACGGCACCGTCGTCGTCGACGGCGACGGTCGCCGCGCCGGCGCCGGCGCCCGAGACCGCGCCGCCGACGTCCCAGGAGATCTCGCTCTCGTAGTCGCCGGCCGTGGCCTCGAAGACGTAGCAGCCGGCGGCGACGCAGGCCGCCGCGGCGCCCGACGCGCCGTCGGCGAGCGTGCCGCTCGCGACGATCGCCGTCGCGTTCCAGGCGCGCACGCTCCAGGCCGCGCCGTTCCAGCCGTCGTGGAAGGAGTCGAAGAGCCGGATCTCGACGCAGCCCGACGGCGCCGCAGCGCGGAGCGCGGCCGCGACGATGACGCACTGGAGCAGGCGCATGCTCTAGCGCACCGCTCTTCTGTATGCGGCGGCCATCGTGATCTTGAGGCGGGGCAAAGGAACTTGCCCCGAAACATGATACATGAAGATCCCCTTGCCGAAACACCCAAAGATCAGTGGAAACCTTGTATCCTTGAGAGCCGCGCTGCCCAAGAGGTCCGCTAGCTATGGTCTCTCCCGCACCTCGGCCATAGGCCCAGGGCCCTAGACCATGTCCGCACCACGCGGGCCTCCGCCGAGGGGCCCTCCGCCGCGTGCCTTGCAGCGTCCGACGAGACGAGCGCGCCCGTCGCGCGGCTCGCGGCTCCGTTTCTCGGGAGTGCATGGTCGCGCCGTTCCTGCTCGGATGCGCGCCATTCGACCCCTTCTCTGTCGTAGGCGGCCCCCCGCCGCGCGGCCCCCCGCCGCGCGGAGCACCGCCCCGCGGCGGCGCGCCTTCCGGCGGCGCCGGCGCGCCTCGAGGACCACCGCCCCGTCGGTCCGCGGCGTCCCGAAAGACCGCGGCGAGGAACGATTCGACCCCGTCGCTTGCGTAGGCGGCCCCCCACCACGAGGTCCTCCGCCGCGCGGGCCCCCGCCGCGTGCGTCGCAGCGTCCGAACGTCGTCGCCCCGAGCGCGCGCGCTCCTTTCGGCGCCCGACTCGTCCCATCGCAGGCGGCCCGCCGCCGCGAGGTCCACCCCCAGGAGCGCCCCGCGGGGCGCCCCCCCGAGGCGCGCCGCCGCGGGGGCCGCCGCCGCGGGGGCCGCCCCCCCGAGGAGCCCCCCGGGGCGCGCCGCCGCGGGGCCCGCCGCCGGGCGCGCCGCGCGGCGCGCCGCCGCGCGGGCCGCCGCCGCGCGGCCCCCCGCCGCGGGGCCCCCCGCCGCGGGGCCCGCCGCCGCCGCCGTCGACGGGCGGCGGCCAGCCGCACGTGCCCGTCGCGCCGGACCTCCCGAAGTTCGGCCAGCTCCAGGTCACGGTGCTCCGCGGGTCGTCGCTCAAGGCCGGCCAGTCCATGTACGGCCGCGCGGACCCCTACGCGAAGCTCACCATCGGCACGCAAGTCTACACGACGAACCCCCACAGCAACGGCGGCAAGGACCCCATCTGGAACGGCGAGCACACGTTCGAGATCAGCACGGAGAAGGAGCTCCTGTTGGAGGTCTTCGACAAGGAGCAGGTCGGCAACGACAAGTTCATGGGCCACGCGCGCGTGACCATCGTCGACTGGATCGCCGCGGGCCAGTTCTCCGGCGACGTCGACGTCACGGACATGTCCGACCGGCCCGTGGGCAAGGTGAACCTGAGCGCGCAGTTCTTCCGGCCCGGCGAGGGCGCCATGGTCGCCCAGGCCGCGGAGACGCCCGCGACGGACCTGGCCGCCGCCGCCGACGCGCCGCCGCCGGCGAAGGAGCAGGCGCAGCCCGCGCGGGATCCCAACGGCAAGTTCTCCGACGAGGAGATCTGGGAGGCGTTCACGGCCTTCGACCTCGACAAGAACAACTTTGTGGGCGCCGCGGAGATCCGCCACGTGCTCATCAACATCGGCGAGCAGGTCACGGACGAGGAGGTCGACGAGATGATCCGCATGATCGACCGCGACGGCGACGGGCAGGTCTCCTTCGCGGAGTTCTTCGAGATGGTCACGGGCGGCCGCCAGCCGCCGGCGGGCCTCGGCGGCGGCGGCCGCATGGGCGCGCCGGGCGCGAGCGCGTCGGCGCCGCCGCCGACGGGCCAGTCCGTCGTCGCCGCGCGGAACGCGAAGAAGCAGGCCTTGACGAGTTCGCGCGCGACTGCAACTTGAAGCCCGAGTCCATCAAGAAAGCCTACAAGCGCTTCCAGGCCACGGACAAGGACAAGAGCGGCATGATCGACTACACGGAGTTCTGCGAGGTGCTCCAGGTCGACCCGAGCCCCCAGGGCGAGCGCCTCTTCCAGCTCTTCGACTACGAGAAGAGCGGCCAGATCGACGTCCGCGAGTTCATGATCGCGCTGTCGAACTTCACGGGCGCGGGCAAGGACGACAAGCTCAAGTTCGCCTTCATGATCTTCGACGAGGACGGCAACGGCGTCATCACCAAGGGCGAGCTCACGCGGATCCTGCGCGCGAACCACATGGCCCAGGCCGACTCCGAGGTCGCGCGCAAGGCCGACACGATCATGCAGCAGGCCGACAAGGACGGCGACGGCGTCGTCACCTTCGACGAGTTCGTCATCGTCTCCAAGAAGTTCCCGAACATCCTCTTCCCCGCATACTCGTCCGGCGGCAAGTAGCGAGGGGAGGCCGCGCGCGCGTCTAGCTGTAATAGGTTTCCAGCGCCCATGTCGTGCGCTCAATGGACCATCGCGCGGGGGAATGCCATTGGCATTGCACAGCGGGCAGCTAAATGATATGCGCGGCAAGGAGATGCCAAGGTGCTGTTTTTTGTTAATTCGGTCCACTGACTTTCCCATGTGTACTCACATGGTGTAGGCTACCATGACCGAGACCGGGCTCAGAGCCAGGCTCGACAAGACGAGGTCTTGAGTACAGCTTCTTATGGCATCTTGTGCGGTCGTGGGCGGCGACGGTGAACGGTCGCGGGGTCGTGGCGGGGTCGTGGGCGGCGACGCGGCGTCTTCGCGTCGCGGGGGTCGTGTGTGTTCGTGGGTGGCGACGGTCCGTCCCTCTACTCGCAGCCGAAGCCGACGAAGCGCGCCGCGATCGCCGCCGACGCGGACGCGGTCTCGACGAGGAATTCGGACAGGCGATCCGACGCGGTCGACGGCCGCTCGCCGAGGTCCGCGCCGGCGGCCGAGAAGGCGCGCCGGAGCTTACCCGCCGTCGCGGGCGTCAGCAGCTCGTCGAGGACGAAGGCGTCGACGTCCTCGGCCGTGGCGAGCGCCGCGTCCTCGAGGTCCTCGCTGAGCGCGGTCTCGACGCGCGTGACGACGGCCTCGGGCACCTCGTGGGCCTCGAGGAGCTCGCGCACGGACGTCGGCGTCGGCGGGTTCGAGGCGCCGGCGTCGTCGTCGACGTCCATGGCGTCGAAGGCCTCCTCGAGGCACCGCGCGGCCGGCGCGCGCCGCAGCGGCGGCGGTGGCGGCGGCGACGCGGGCGTCCACGCGGCCTTGGGCGTCGGCGCGGCCTTGCGCGTCGGCGTGGCGTCGTCGTCGTCGATGACGTAGGGCTTCGGCGGCGACAGGTAGGCCGCGAGGGCCTCGTCGACGAGCCTCCGCCCGCGAGCCATCTCCGCGGCGTCCAGCGCGCAGCCAGTGCCGTCGAGCTGGAGCGCGAGGCCCATGTCGGGTCCGGCGCGTCGGAAACGCTCCGATTGCGAATGCGCACGCGCGCGTTCGACGACGACGACCGCTGTAGCAGAAGCGCCTTGCCACGATTTTGCCGGGCGCGCGACATCGGTGATTGAAGGACTTTGAAGTGGCGCTTGCGTGAAACATGCCGTAATATTGAACTAAATTACCTCCCCTCATCATCGCGCCTTCGCGGCGAGGCGGCTCGACCGTCGCGGCGTCGGGGCGTCCGCCGCCGGCGCCCGCGCGCGGGGCTTCCGCGCCGCGGGCGCCGCGGGCGATTCCGGCGCGGCCGCGACGCCCGTCTTGATCCACGCGGGCTTCGACGACGCGTAGGAGGCGCCCGTGAGGTACATGTGGACGAACTTGCCGAACCAGGCGAACTGGAGCGCGTTGAGCGCGACGAGCACCGCGGCCCGCGCGTCCGACACGCGTTGGAGGATCTCGAGCGTGAGCAGCGGGAGGTAGCAGCACCGCGCGGCGAAGAACGCCGCCAGGAACAGGGCGAAGGTCGCCGCCGTGTCCCGCTTCTGCCAGTGGTGCAGGAGCGGCGTGCTCAGCTCCACCAGCAGCGCGCGCGCGCCGAGGACGAGCGTCTCCTCGGGCTCCCGGAGGCACGCGCCGACGAGCAGCAGCGTCGCCGCGTGGTGGCCCGCGAACATCCAGTCGCGCTCCCGCAGGCAGCAGAATAGATCGACGAGGAAGTAGCCCGCGGAGAAGGTCAGCGCGGCGACGGACAAAGGGTAGGGGTCGTCGCAAAGCCCGGCGGCGAGGACCGCGGCGCTCGCGAGGACCGCGTGCGCGTCGTGGGCCTCGGTGGTTCGCGCAAAGGCCGCGACGCCGCCGACGGCGAGCACGACGAGCGCCCAGACGTAGGTCCAGACGAGCGCGCGGTCCAAACCGCCGAAAGCGACGGGCGTCAGCGTCAGGTAGAGCTCCAGCGGCAGCATGTGCCAGCCGATGTGGCAGTACCACCACTTCGGGTGCTTCTTCGCGTGGTTCAGGTAGATGGCGCTCCCGAAGAAGGCGCCGGACACGGCGATGGACACGCGAAACGCCCACTCGGCGTGGTGCAGCCGCACCGCCCAAGAAACGAGCGTCGTCGCGAGGACGATGTCGGGCCAGAAGGCCTGGTTCAGCTGGAGGTAGTAGACGTCGCCGGCGTAGGAGAAGACGGTCTGCACGGCGCCCGTGCAGGAGAAGATCACGCCCTCGGCGCCGTAGCGGCCGTAGAGGAAGTCGCGCTGGAAGGTGAGCGCGAAGAAGGTCCACGCGAAGAACGTCGAGCAGCTCCAGCGGTAGCAGTCGTTCGCGAGCGCGAGGGCGTAGACATCCACTGCTTTTTTCTTTGGCATGGCTCGCGTTGTCGGCCTTAGCGACACCTTAATTGGCGCGGGCTCTCGACGTTGGCGGCGCCGTCGCGTGCCACAACGATGTCCTCAGCGATCATGATTCGATCCGTTCAACGTGCCTGCCACCATTACTCCTGGCAGCCGAGCGCGAGGTCGAGGAGGTCCTTCTTCTGGGGCTGCTTCTCGAGGAGCGCGGCGGCGTCGTCCTCGGAGACGTCGACCTTGAGCGTGATGGTCCCCGCCGTCTGGTCCTCGAGGGCGACGAGGTCGACGACGAAGGCGAGGTTCGGCGCCGCGCCCGCGGCCTCCAACTTCGCGTGCGCGTCCCCGAGCGGCGCGCCGCGGCCCACGGCGATGGCCAGCGCCGTCGCCGCCGCGCGCGAATTTCCGTCCGTGCAGTAGACGAGGAGCTTGCGCCCCGCGTCGAGCGCCTTGGCGCCGAAGGCGAGGCCCTTGTCCCACTTGGCGGGCGCGTTCTCCGAGAGGCTGTCGCGGAGGGGCACGTCGCAGCGGTCGGCCTTGCGCAGGCCGCGGCAGAGCTCCTTGGCGCAGCAGAGGAAGTGGGTGCAGGCCGTCCAGGCGTGCGCGTCGCGGAGCGCCGCGGGGCAGTTGTGGACCGACCGCTTGTCCATCTTCGTCGCGCCGTCGCGCGTCGCGACGGCCGCCGCGAGGCAGTCGCCGACCCAGAGCTCGCCGCGCGTCTTCGGGTCCGCGTAGAGCAGCACGGCCCGGCCCTCGAGGAGGTGCGCGTGGGGCACGCGCGGCTCGAGCGGGAGCGGCGCGAGGTTCGACCGTTTCACGAGGAGCACCTCCCCCAGGCCCCGCTCCGCGGACCAGCAGCTGCCCTCGAGGAGCTGGACGGCGACGCGCGCGGCGTCGGCGACCTTCTCGTTGACGACGACGGCCTTGCGGTCGTTGTAGCGCGTCGCGCCCGTCAACCCGTCGACGCGCGCCGTCGTGCCCAGCGACACGGGCGGCCCCTTCGGCGTGTAGCCCTTGAGCGCGGCCTTCTCCTTCTGCTCCTGGGCGTCGCGGTCCGCCTTCATCTTCGCCTTCCACGCGAGCGTGATCTCCTTCTTCGACCGCTCCGCGCCGCGCTTCCTCACCTCCTCGGCGACTTCTTCTTCTTTGCGCTCGACCTCGGCGCGCTCGTCGTCGTCCATGTCCTCGCCCTTGAGCGCCGCGTCCCACTTGGAGAAGTCGAAGGACGCCTCGACCTCGCCGCGGTCCTCGCCGTCCTCGAGCTTCTTCGGCGCGCAGTGGGCCGCGTCGACCGCGCGGACGGACGCGGCCCGCTCCTCGGCGGCCTTCTTCAGCTCTGCGGCGATCCGTAGACACTTGGGGCAGCTCCACTGGATCCAGCGGCCCGTCGTGTTGAGCGTCTCGCCGACGCCGTACTTGACCTGGAAGGGCGCGTTGTGCTTGCGGAGGCAGGCCGCGTGGGCCCACGACATGTTGTCGCGGTCCTGCGCCGGGCAGGCGCCGCAGTACGCGTCGCAGGTCGCGTCGCCGACGCGCAGCTCGCGGCAGAAGACGCACTTCTTGAAGGCCGCGTCCTCCTCCTCCTGGGCCCGCTCCGCCGCGCGCCGCGCGCGCGTCTTCTTCCGCGCGCTGCGCCGGCTGTAGGTCGAATCGCAGACGCTCAGCATGTCCGTCACGTCCTCGACCTGGGGCTCGTCGCCGGGCTCGTCGTCGGCCTCCGGCGCGACGCCGTCCCATTTCTTGTACTTGCTCCCGAAGTAGTCCGTGGACGGGTCGAAGGCGGCCATGGCTTTCTGCGCCACCAAGTGGCCTCCCTGGAGGTCCAGACGATCGAGAGCTCGATCGGGGCTGCTTCATCCACAGGTTCACCCACGGCAACTTGACGTCGGCTGCAAAAAGATGCGTTACCCGCACGCGTGAAGGTACGCGCCTATTCAACTATTAGCTCAGCAGGGCGACGACGGGCCTCGGCCGGCCGACGCGGCATCGGTCCTCCTTGGCCGCGGCGTCGGCGTCGACGTGGGTCGTGAAGCCCCAGCACTCGAAGTTGACGACGTCGAACTCGGACGACGCCGCGAGCGGCGGGTTGCCGTAGGTCTCCGATGGCCCGGAGGAGCCGCGGGAGAAGTCGTCGTCGAGGAAGAAGCCGAAGGAGCCGCCGCCGCCGCCCATGGCGATGGACGACTCGGAGCACATCATGAAGTAGTTGTTCGCGCCCGTCCACGGGAAGCAGGACACGCGGGGCCCGTCGTCGTCGGGCGGGTCCGGGATGATGTCGAGGATGTGGCCCCGCGACCGCCAGATGCGGCGGCCGTCGGGCGTGCGCCGCGGCTCCGCGTCCTTCTCGTCGCCGCCGGACGCCTCCGGCGGAGGCGGCCAGTCCGCCGGCCGCTTCATCGCGTAGACCGTCGGGAAGTCGCCCTCCTGGAAGGGCCGGATCTCGCCGTGGCGCACGGTGATGGGGCCCGTGATTTTTTTCGACGCCTGCCGCTCGACCTTGAAGAGGAACGACTGGCCCGTGCCGTAGTACTCGGCCCCCGGGCGCCAGACCGCGTTCGTGTAGCCGCCCAGGATCTCGCCCGCGGACGTCTCCGCGACGACGAGCGTCCGCGACTCGAACTGGACGCGCGCGTAGAACGTGCCCGCGTTGGCGCCGTGCTGCTGCAGCGAGTAGAGCTGCCGCCAGTTGTAGCCGCGGAGCGTCGCCGGCAGCGACGGCTCGAGCGCCGCGACGTGCGCGGGCGTGAGGATGTCGCTCGACGACAGGAGCTTCGCGGCCTCGGGCGGCGGCGGCTCCGAGAACGTCGGCCGCTGCTCGTCGCCGTCGGGCGGCGGCGGCGGCGGCGGCGGCGACGCGCCCTTCGTCGGCGGCGGCGGCGTCTTCTTCCGCGGCGTGAAGACGCCGGACATGCTCCGGCGGAGGCCTTCCATGGCGATGCGCTGCCTGGGTTCGCTCGTGCGGCCTCAGCTTATCCGCGGGCTCAGATTATCCACGTGGACGAGACCATCGCTTCGATAGCTACCGAGGCTAAAGTTGCAGGGAAACATGCAGTCGCGCTCGGCGGGCTGCCTATCTGGGCTGCCTCGAGCTCGAGCGGCCATCGTTGGGCGCCGCGCGCGGCGCACCATGTGCGCGGCGCTCAGCTACGAGAAGTGGGAGAACTTCGACGACAACTCTGACGACGAGATCGTCGCCTGCCAGCCCTGCGACGGCGAGGACGCGCGGTCGCGGGCCCTGAGCGCGTCGCGCGCGCCGACGCGGACGCTGCCCCAGCTCAAGAAGAAGGGCGCCCTCGCGCAGTCGACGAAGGCGCCCCTCGCGGCGCCGAAGCAGAGGCAGCACCACGTCGTCGACGTCGTCGTCGACCTCAACTGACTCTGGGCCTGGCCCGCGCTGGCCCGCGTCCAGCGCGCGGTCGACGCCTTCGCGGGCCGCGGCACCTTCGACGTCCACGTCCACCCCTACCAGCTCTACCCGCAGCTCAAGCGCGGGACCGCGGCGGGCGTCGACCGCGGCGCCTTCTACGACGGCATCGCGCGGGGGCGGCGACCGGACGAGACGGACGACGACCGCGCGGCTTCGCGGCGGTCGATCGGCGACGCCTACGCGCGCGACGGCCTGCCCGGGCCGACCTTCGCCGGCCGGCTGGGCAGCTCCTTCGACGCCCAGCGCCTCGTCTGGTACGCCAAGCTCCGGGGCTGCGAGGCCGCGTGCGCGGGCGCGGCGCTCCGCGCCGCGCACGCGGCCGGCCGCTGCCTGAGCGACGAGGCGACGCTCCTCGACGTCGCCGTCGAGGCGGGCCTCGACCGCGCCGACGCCGCGGCCTTCCTCGCGAGCGACCGCGGCTGCTCCGACGTCGCCGCGCGGATCCGGTCCTACTACGACCACGGGATCTGGACGACGCCCGTCGTCGTCTTCGACAACAAGTTCCCGCTCTTCGGCGCCGTCGACGCTGCCGCGGTCCGGGACGCCGTCGAGCAGCTCCTCGACATCGGCGAGGTCGACGCCGTCATGCCCGCGGCCCACAGCTCCCAGACCACCTGACCCGCGATGACGGCGGCGCGCGGCGACACGGTCGCCGGGCGCCGCCCGAGAGCCGGCTCCGGGGGGTCCCGAATTAGTCTTTTCCTTGGACGCGCGCGAGGACGGCGGCGAGGCCGAGGACGGCCGGCGTGAAGACGAGCTCCGACGCCGTGAAGCCCTTGACGAAGCCCTCGTTGCCTGCGCGCGGGCGCGTGGGACGCGTCGCGCGGGCACGGAAGCGACGCACAGTCGAGATTCTTGTTCATCTCCTTGACGGGCATGCCGGACGCTCTGCCGGGGTACTCCCCGTCGCCTTTCCAGACGCATCCGTCGGGCACCGGCGCGGCCGCGGCCGGCCGCGGCGCGACCGTCGGCGCGACGAGGGCGGCGCCGGCGATCGCGAGCACGCCGCGCGCCAGCGCGGCGCGGCGCGGCGGCGGAGGATTCGTGAGCCTGAGCGACGAGCCGGCGCCGAGGGCGCCGAGGAAGACGACGAGCCGCATGCCGCCAGTTTTCGAGCGGACTTAATGCACGACTTGTTGCACGAATTGATGCGCGTTCGATGAGACGCAGACTGCAGTTGCCTCGGCGCGGATCGTGCGCTTCGCGGAGTCCGCAGCAGCGCGCGTTCTGGGGCGATCCCAGGCGCACAGCTTGTCCAGAGCTCGGTCTGGAAGTTCAAGGCTTCAACTTGACGTAAACATGCACTATATTGACCAGCAACCCCCTTTCTTCGAGAGCCCTAGCACGTCGCGAAGCCGCCCGCGCCGCCGTCGACGTACTTGAGGCTCGTGGTCACGGACGGCTGGAGAAACATGAAGAGCGCGTCGGCCTGGGACGCGTTGGAGTCGAGCGCGCGCTCGTCGGCGAACTTGGCCTTCTCCGACGCGTGGTGGCTGTAGCACGCGATGGAGAAGACGGACGACTTCGGGTCCGAGACTTGCTTCGCCGGGAGCGCGGCGACGAGGCCCCGCGTCGTGTCCGCGAGCGCGTCAGCGTACGCGGTCTCGTTCGCGTCGAGCACGGGGTCGGCGACGATGCCGTTGTAGCCCAGGATGCTGTTGGAGATCTGCCAGCCGTCGAACTGGGACGCGACGAGGAGGTAGGGCGTCTTGAGGAAGGGCATGCGGTACTCGCCGAAGGTGCACTTCCACGGCGCGTCCGGAAACGCTTCTTCGCACGCCGCGTCGACGACGCCGGACGTGTCGAAGTTCTCGTAGGCGTCCTCCATCTCCGTCAAGAAGCCCACGAAGTGGGCCGGCGGGTAGGGCGCGACGTCGACGTAGTAGGGCGAGTCGAGGAAGCCGACGACGGCCCCGGCGCCCGCGGCCTTGAGCGTCGCCGCGGCGCGGTCGAGGTGGACCATGGCGCCGCGGCCGCCCGCGGACCCGCCTCCGAAGACGACGAGGTCCGCGTCGCCGAGGCCTTTGTGCGCCGCGAGGTCCGCGAGCACGGCGTCGACAATCCGCCGCCCGCGGAACTGGAGCCCGAACTTTTCGCCGTCGCCCATGTGCGCGTCGGAGCTGCAGTAGGGCACGTAGGCCTTGTGCGCGCCGTGCAGCGGCCGGTTCGCCGCCGGGTCCTCGGAGAAGATGCCCGTCTTGTTGCACGTCGCGCCGTAGTCCTTCGACGACAGGAAGCACGGCTTCGACGCGTCGGACGTCGAACAGTTGTGGTGCGGGTACAGGCTCCCGTCGCCCCGGCCGGCGCAGGACGCCGCATCGTAGCACTGGCCGCCGCCGCTCAGGTAGACGAGGAAGGTCTTCGACGAGGGGCTGCCCGGGGCAAAATAATAAGCCGCTGGAGTGCCGTCGTTACACACGGCCCCGGCGTCCGTCGCCTGCAGGGAGGTGAGCGTCATCAACGTCTCCGCGCCGGCGTCGTTGCAGGACCAGGCGCCGGCCGTCGCCGCCAGCGCCGCGACGAGGGCCGCCTTTCGGAGGACCATGCTTCTTGGACAAAAGTCGTCCTTGAACGCCAACGTTTTCTCATGGTGAAGAAGCGCGCTTTCTTCGGGGCGTGCGAGGGTGAGGCTGCCCATGGCCAGTGCCTTGGCGGGCTGCACGGGCTTCTTCCTCGAGGCCGGGGGCTGCTGCACGGCGGAGGACGACGACGAGCCGACGAAGTACGCGTGGCTCGAGGACGACGACGAGGTCGAGCTCGACGAGGCCCACTGCGTGCGCCACGACCACCACACACACAAGGCGCACCACGCCCCGAAGAAGGCCCACGGGAAGCGCAAGTCCCCCAAGCACCGCCCGGCGGACTCGGCGGCGGCCGCGCCGGCCCCCGCGCCCGTCGTCGAGGAGGTCGCGCTCGCGGGCGGCGCGGCGGCGCCCGCGCGCCACGACGAGGCGGCGCCCGCCGCGCCCACCCACGCGGCGCACAAAGCGCCCGCGCACCGCAAAACGCACGAGGCGCGCGCGCGCCACGACGAGTCGCCGACGAAATGGATGCACAAGATGCTCGACGGGCAGGCGCGCGTCGCCTACGAGCATTTGAAGGAGGTCGCCGGCTACGAGGAGCACGCCTACGAGCATCTCAAGGAGGTCGCCGCGCACGAGGAGCGCGCGCTCCTCGCGCATCAGCACCGCTTCCGCGCCAAGGAGCCCGCGGTCGGCGTCGCCTGGGCGCACCTCTGCGCGCTCGTGCCCCTCGACGACGACGCGAAGGAGCAGCGCTTCGCCGCGGCGCTGGCCGCGCTCGAGCGCAAGGACTTCACGATGCTCGAGGACGACGGCTCGACGATGGCGCTCTGGTTCGCGTCGCACAAGAGGGCCAAGGCCGTCGACCTCATCCTCACGCACGCGCCGTCGAAGGCGTTTCGGGTTTTCCACAGGGCAGGAAAGGGTGCGAAATTCCCAACTTCAAAGGCTCCTATCTCGGCCGTTTTCCACTCGTCGGCTGATTTTTGGACGAGCGATCATCTCTCGGAGCGGTCTCGACGCGTGGATGCTTTTTCGGAACGCGCGCGCTCGGAACGCCCACGCCGAAGCGACGTTGAATCACTCTTTTCCTGCCCAGGTCTTCCAGGCGAAGATGCGGAATCACCACGGTTTATCCGCTCTCGACTACGCACTCCACCTGAAGCTGGACGGCTACCACACCATGTTCGCCGTCTTCTACCGCCACAAGGTCCACGACGACCACCGCGTGCACCACTAACGGCGGGATATGTTACCACCTTTGAAGTTAAAAGAGGCGGATCGCGTTCCCCCGCGGCGCGGGCGGCGGCGGCGCCGGCTCGGGCGGCGCCGCGGCCGCCGCAGGCGGCGCCGCGAGGTCGTCGTAGGACGGGAGCTCGTCGTAGGCCGGCGGCGCCGGGGGGGGCGCCGCCGGCGTGGGCGCGTCGTCGAGGAGGTCGAGCCGCGGCGGCGCGTCCGTCGTCGAGAACCGCAGAGCGCGCTCGAGGTCCGCGTCCGAGGGCTCCGGCGGCGGCAGCGGCGCGGCCGGCGGCGCGGCTGGCGGCGGCGGCGCGGCCGGTTCGGCGACCGGCTCGGCGACCGGCGGCGGCGGCGCGGCCGGTTCGGCGATCGGCTCGGCGACCGGCGCTTCGGCGGCCGGCGGCGCGTCGACCGGCGGCGCGTCGACCGGCGGCGCGTCGACGACGGCCTCGAAGGCCGGCGGCGGCGACGGCGGCGGCGACGGCGGCGGCGACTCGAGGCGCGGCGCCGGCGGCGCGCGGCGCAGCTCCGGCTCGTCGTCGTCCGACGGCGGCGCCGGCTCCGGCTCGGGCGCCGGCTCCGGCTCGGGCGCCGGCTCGGGCGCCGGGTCGTCGTCGTAGTCCGACTCGGACTCCGGCTCCGGCTCCTCGGACAGCCGGCGCGCGCGCTCGACGGCCTCCTCCTCCTCGGCGGCCTCGCGGCGGCGCTGCTCGTCGGCGACGAGCGACTGGCAGCTGAGCGCCAGCGCCGCCTGCAGGTCCGCGTCCTGCTCGTCGAAGTCGTCGTCCTCCTCCGCTTCGACGGCCCGCGGCGGCGGCTCCTCGTCGTCGTCCTCCTCCTCGTCCTCGCCGTCGTCGAAGTCCTCCTCCGCCGCGCCCTCGGGGACGTCGACGGGCACGGCCGCGCGGGGCGCCGCCGCCTCGTCGTCGCCCGCGGGCGCGTCGGCGTCGTCCCCGTCCTCGACGGGCGCGTCGTCCTCGACGTCGGCGACGTCCGCGGGCGCCGACGCGTCCTCGGCCTCCTCCTCCGCCGCCGCCTCCTCCTCCTCGGCGGAGCGGTCGAGGGCCCGGCAGTAGTACTGGCGCCGGCCGTCGCTCTCCAGCACGTCGAGGAGCTTCGCCGCCGCGTACGCGCAGTCGCGCCCGCGCGAGCCCGCGACGCCCGCGAAGCCGCCGCCGCCGCTGCGCTCCGCGTCCAGGCGGCGAAGCCCGTGGAGCGTACCGAGCTGACGGTCGTCGTCCCTGTCGTTCTCAAAGGCGCGCCGCGCGCGCTCGAGCGCGTCGTCGTCGGCGGCGAGCGTCCGCGCGAGGGCGGTCAACATCAGCGCGGCGACGCTGGACTCGCCAAAGTCGCGGGACTCGCCAAAGTCGCTGCCGTACGCGTAGCAGAGCGCGTAGTTCACGAAGAGGGTGGCGTTCGTGAGAGGGTCGCGATGCCAGAGCTCCGCGTAGGCCCGCGCGGCCGCCCACGACGCGACGCGCACCTCGAGCGCGTTCCGGAGCGCGGCGGCGAGGCCTTCGGCGACCTCGCTGCCGTCGGCGACGCCACCGCGGACTGCGAGCTCGAAGGCCGCGTCCGCCAGAGCCTCGACGAGCGCCGGGTCCGCGTTTACCGCGTCGACGTCCGGCACCGCCCTGTCGAACGCCGCGACGACCGCTTCGCCGAGCCCCGGCGCGTCGCCGGACGCGAAGGCGACGGCGAGCTGCGCGGCCGCCGGCGTCGGCGCGTCCCGGAGCGCGCGGAGCGCCGCGTCGCGCACGGCGGAGCGGCCGCGGACGTCGTCCGCCGGCGCCCCCCGCGCGAGCGACAGCGCCGCGAACGCTCCGAGCGCGACCTGGGCAGGAAAAGAGAGATTCAAGTTCGCTTCAACTTGAGTATTCCGCGCGCGCGCGTTCCGGAACAAGCATCCACGCGTCGAGGCCGTTCCAAGAGATGATCGCTCGTCCAAAAATCAGCCAAAACGAGTGGAAAACGGCCGAGATAGGAGCCTTTGAAGTTGGGAATTTCGCTCTCTGCTCCGAGCGCGACGTCGCGGAGGGGCCCCGCGACGAGCGCCTCGAGGGCGTCGGCCTCGGCGAACGCGCGCCGCGCCGCCGGGGCGAGCGCGAGCACGGAGCGGACGACGAGGGCGGGCGCCGCGGCCGCCGCGGCCGCGCCGGCGCACGACGCCGCGGCGGCGATCGCGTCGGCCGCGACGCACCCGTGGGCCCGCGCCAGGTCCGCCGCCGTCGCCGCGAGGGGCGACGCCGCGCAGAAGGCCGCCGCGGCGTCGACGGCGCCGGCGTCGTCGGACGCGAGCGCGGCCGTCACCGCCGCGACGAGCGCGGGCGACCGCTCGTCGACGACGCCGCGGCGCGCCAAACCCGCCAGCGCCCCGACGGCCGCGCCGCTCGTCGCCGCCGCGTCGAAGAGGCCCTCGAGCGACGCGCCGTCGACGGCGACGTCCGCGGTCTCGTCGTCGTCCAGGCGCGTCCGCAGCGCGTCCGCGGCGCGGCGCCGGCATCCCGCGGACCGCGACCTCGCGAGCAGCGGCCCGAGCGCCCCGCGCGCCGCCAGCGCGGCCCAGAACGCGTCGCAGTCGCCCGCGCCGCCGCCGCGGTCCGCCGCCGCGACGGCCGCGGCGTCGCCCGCGGCGACGAGGCCCGCGACCGCGTCGGGCGCGCCGGCGAGCAGCCGGCCGCACGCCGCGTCCAACGGGGGCGTCGCCGCGCAGGCCGCGAGCGCCCGCAGCAGCGCGCCGTCGCCCGCGTCGCGCAACGTCCGCGCCGCCGCGGCGCCGAGATCCTCGCCGCACGCCGCGAGCGCGGCCCGCGCGGCCTCGGACGATGCGCAGCACGTCTCGAGCGCCGCGCACGCGCTCCCGTCGCCCGTCGCGGCGACCCACGCGACGAGCGCCTCGACGCCGCCGGCCCGGGCGACGGCGTCCGCGGCCTTGGGCCGCGCCGCGACGGCGGCCAAAGCCCGCGCCGCGAGGCCGTCGCCCGCGGCGCCCGCGAGCGCCGACAGCCCCGGCCCGACGAGCGCCCGCCACGTCGGCGCGGACGCGTAGGCCGCGAGCGCCGCGAGCGCCAGGGACCGCTCGTCGTCGACGGTCGACCAGCGCCGGACCGCCGCGGCGGCCTCCAAAGCCCGGGACAGCGGCGCGCCCTCGGCCGCGGCCGGCGCCAACGCCGCGAGCGCGCGGAGCGCGAGCGCGCGGCACGCGTCCGCGTCGACGGAGACGTGGCGCCGCAGGCCCGCCGACGGCGGCTCGGGCCGCGCGTGCCGCGGCTCGTAAAAACCGGCGAAGGTCGGCCGCCGGTCGCCGTCCTCGCCGTCCTCGCGCTCCTCGAGCGACCCGTCGGGCGCCTCCAACACGAGGCGGCGCCGCCGGCGCCGCGGCCGCGCGCGCGCCGCGTCCGGCGGCGCGCGCAGGAGCCAGGCCAGGGGCCCCAGCGCGCCCGCGTCCACGAGCGCCTTGCCGCAGTCGTCGACGCGCGCGGCGGCGACGGCGACGACGAACGTCGCGGCCGCGCGCGCGACGGCGCCGCCGCGGCCGCCCCCTAAAAGGGCCACGGCGCGCCCCAAGCTCGCCGGCTCGGCGACGCAGGCCCGCGCCGCCGTGTCGCGGCACCCGCCGCCGCCGCAGAGCGCCGCGAGCGTTTCCAACGCGGCGACGCGTACGGCGGTGTCCCGCGCGAGCTCGCGCGCGCGCTTCTCCGCGTCGGCCCGCGTCGCCGGCGCCTTGAGCGCTCTTGGCTTCTTCGCCGCGTCGAAGTCGTCGGCGGGGCCCAGCGTCGCGAGCTCCAACAGCCGCGCGACCGCGCTGCCCGGGAGCACGGCGTCGGTCGACTCGCGCGCGCCGTCCGAGGGCCGCGACTCCGGCGAAACCGGCGGCAGCATGTAGGCCGGGTAGTCCTCGGCGTCCCGTCTTCCTCGTGCGTCCTGCAAGATCTTCGGGGGCCCGTCGGCGAGGGGCACGCCGTCGCTCACCGTCGCCTCCGCGAGCGGCAAAAGCGCCGCGGCCTCGTCGCGGCTCAGGCCCGCGGGCAACCCGTCCACGGTCTCCAGCAGCTCGTCGTCGGGCGCCCAGGACGACAGGCGCTGCACGAGCGCCGGCGTCATGGCCACGGCCGTCGCCGTGCGCACGTCCATGGCGCGCGCGTGCGCGACCGCCGCGAGGCTGTCGAGCGCCGCCGCGAAGCCGAGCGCCTGGGCGGGGGGAAAAAAATGTCGGCACGATTTCATTGTTCAGGAAACGGGTTCGACACGAGCGCCTCGCTCTCTGGAAAGAACTCAACGAGAGCAATCGATTCGTCCAAGAATCAGCCGAATCGACTTCGATTCGACCGAGCTAGAAAGGTCCAAAGTTTGGTTGGAATACACCAAACCAGTGGTTGATTTCGGCTCAGCCGAGCGCGGCCGCGGCCGCGTGGGCGACGCGGGGCCGCGGCGAGTAGAGCAGCGACGACGAGATCGTGTGCAGGGGCACCTCGTGGTCCGCCGCGGGCGGGGCCGCGTCTTCGGTACACTCCGCGGGCCGTTCGACGTCCGCCTCGCGCGCGAACGTCAGCGAGAGGGGATAGGTCAACCCCCGAAAAAAGTCGACGAGCGCCGCCTCCGACGCGCCGTCGTCGTCCGGGGGCACGCAGCCGTTGGCCTCGAGGAGCACGTCGCCCGGCTTGACGCCCGCGGCGGCCGCGCGCCCTCCGGGCTCGACGGCGTCGACGCGGCAGCAGCAGGCCTCGTCCGCGCACGTGTGCAGGACCATGGTGCAGCCCATGGGCGCGGCGTCGACGGCGACCCTGCGCACGGCCGCGGCCCGGCGCCGCGCGGCCTCGCCCCAGAAGAAGCCGCCCTCGAAGACGAAGTCGTCGTCGTCGCCGCCGTCGCCGCCGGGCCGCCGCAGCAGCGCCGCGTAGGCGCGCACGGCGGGCAGGGCCGCGTCCTCGAGGGCCTCGTCGTTGCCCGCCTCCGCCGCGTCGGCGAGCCGGGGCGCGTGGTCCCGCGCGACCGTCGCCGCGACGGCCGCGAGCGCGCGCTCGCGGTCGCCGCCGGCGACGTCGTCGCGGAACGCGCCGACGGCGTGGGCCGCGACGCGGCGCACGGCCTCGTCGGCCGCGCCGCGCTCCAGCAGCTCGAGCACGGCGGCGAAGACGCCGGAGGCGAGCAGGCGGCGCCGCGCGTCGCGCGCGGACGTCGGCCGCCGCCGCGGCCGCGGCGGCCGCGGCGCGCCCGCCGCGCCGCCGGCGGCCTCCGGCGGGTCCGAGCCCTTGCGCTCGTCGCGCGCGGCGCCCGGCGCCGCCGCCCGCGCCGGGGCCACGGTCTCCTGCGTGTGCTGCCGCCGCCGCTTCTCGAAGCGGCAGAAGACCTGGGCGGGAACAGGGCGCGACGTTTCCCAGCTTCAAAGGGTTCCATCTCGGCCGTTTTCCCGCTCGCTTCGGCTGATTTTTGGACGAGCGATCATCTCTTGGAGCGCTCTCGAAGCGTGGATGCTTTTCTTGGAGCGCGCGCGCGCGGACCACTCATGTTGAAGCGACGTCGAATCACCCTTGTCCCGCCCGGCGGAAGACGAGCCGCTTCGGCCAGGGCGCGTCGCGGACGACGTCGCAGGCCGCGAGCATGGCCGCGCGCACCGTGCCGTGGGCCGCGTCGGACGCGACGACGTACTCGACGCGCCGCCCGTTGACCTCGATGAGCTCGTCGCCGTTCTTGACGCCGCGGCGGGCCGTCGCGGCGTTCGCGCGGTGCACCGCGGGCGCCACGGACGCGCCGCGGCGGCCGCCGGCCGTGAGCTCGAGGCCCAGGCCGTGGGGGCCGCCGCCCTCGAAGGTGAGGGCGAAGGTCAGCGGCCGCGGGCCGTCGTCCGCGGGGGCGTCGTCGAACTCGTCGCTCGACGAGCCCGCGCGGCCGTCGTCGTCGTCGTCGCTGCAGGGCGGATACCGGGGCGGCGCCGCCGGCGGCTCGGCGGCCGCGTCGTCGTCGGAGGACGCGCCGTCGAGCGCCGCGTCGTCCGCGAGCCGCGCCACGACGCGCGCGAGCGTCAGAGCCTCGGGCGCGTCCGCCGCGGCCGCGGCCGCGAGGCTCCGCGCGAGCGCGGGGCCGAGCGCGCCGTCGGCGACGAGGCACGCGCGCGCCTTGCGGCTCGACGACCGGCAGAGCTCGAGGAGGAGCGCCGCCGCGGCGTCGGCGGAGAGCTCCAGGAGCGCCGGCGCCGCCGCGGCCGCGCGCCGCGCGAACGCCGCGTCGTTGCCCCGGTACGCGTCGGCGCCCGCGGCCCGGCGGAAGCGCAGGATCTGGGCGAAGACGACGGCGACGCGGCGCCGCGCGGCGCCGGGCGCGGCGTCGTTTTGGAGGACCGACGTCGCGAGCCGCGCGAGCCGCGGGCCCGCGCCGCGGCCGCTCAGCGACGCCACGACGTCGGATTCCAGGGCGCAGAGCGCCTCGAGGGCCTCGGCGGCGTGGTCCGCGGCGGCCCAGGCGCCGTCGCGCGCGCAGCGGCAGCAGCACGCGGCGAGCGCGGGGCCCGCGGCGGCGGCCGTCGCCGCCGCGAG
>NW_008705568.1:44288-47860 GCF_000186865.1 Aureococcus anophagefferens | reverse complement strand
GCACAGCGGAGGCGTCGCGTCGAACCCGTCGAATAATTTCAGTCGTGTGGAATAGTTTTGTTTCCTGCCCGCTTCATCGCGAGCGTCACCGTCGTCCGGCGCAGCGCGATTTCGCGGAGCGGCTTCCCGGGCGTCGTCGCGCGCGCGCCCGCGGGCGGCGCGTCGCCGGCGGCCGCGAGGCGCAGCGTCGCCGCGACGCCGTCCCGCGCGGCGCCGCCGGGGCCGAAGTCGCGCGCGAGGCTCCCGACGCAGCGCCGCCAGCCGAGCCGCTTGTTGTCGCGGCGCACGAAGACGTCGCCGCTAAAGTCCGCGTCGCTCGGCTCCAGCGGGACGTCGGGCCACGACTCCCGGGACTCGTTGGACGACACGGACGCCGTGTCGAGCGCGCCCGTCGTAGTCGTCGACGGGGACGCCGGGGCGTCGTCGTCCATGTTCTGCTCGCGTTCGTGCGGCTTGGTGCGGGCGGCGTGCGCGCGCGCAAAGGCACCGCGCGCGTCGGACTTGTTTTTCTGGTGTCCAGGCGCGCGGCGCGCACGCGCGAACCTCTCGGCGCGGCTAGGAGGAGGCGAGGAAAGAGCTCTCGAGGAGCTCCATCATGAGCCGAATTGCCACAAGAGAGAGAGAGACTCAGAGAGGAGCAGTCCACTCGACGACCCGACCCAGCGCGCACCAGCAAGTGTCCGTCGAAGCAAAAACGCGCGCGGCCCTTCCAGTGGGCCACCGGAACCGCCCGGACGCGCGTGTCAAGCGCTGCGAGCGCATTCGGCGTGCACGCTCTGAAAACATGGGTAGTATGGGTCATCGATCGCAATATCCAGCGCGCGCGCCGCCGGGCCGCGCGCGCCGCACCGCGCATCGCTCCGCCAAATATCGGCTATCGGTCGCGCATCCAGCGCGCGCCGCGGCGCGCGCACCAATGTCCGCATCGCGCCGCGCGCAGGCGCGATGGCCGCCTACGACGGGAAGACGCCCTTCATCCTGCTCGCGCGGTGCCACATCAAGCCCGACGCCGACGTCGACGCCTACCTCGCGGCCGCGCGCGTCGCCGACAAGGCCGTCATGGAGTCGGAGCCGGGCATGCTGCACCACACCTTCGACGTGGATCCCGACGATCCGCGCATGTTCGTCTGGAGCGAGGTCTACAAGGACGACGAGGCGCTGCTCTTCCACCTCACGAACCCGCCCCTGCAGAAGTTCGTGCAGCAGCACTCCGAGGAGTTCGGCGACGGCTTCTCCATCGAGATCTACGGCACGCTCGACGCGGAGACGAAGAAGAAATTAGACGCGACGGGATTTCCCATCAAGTACTTCGACACGAAGCTCGGCTACTCGCGCGTCAACGACGCCAAGTGCGCCGTCATGTGAGTGAACACGACGTCGTGCGCCGTCATGCGAGCGCACAAGCGCGCGCGCCGTCCAAAGCCGCGGAACGCGCGAGGAAGACCCAGCGAAACACGCCGCGCTAAAAGACGACGGACATCACTTAGACGCGCGCGCGGGAGCATCGAGGAGGCGGCCGGGGGAGGCGCCGAGCTCACCGCTCGCGGCGGCGGCTTAGTTGTGCGTGATGGGGTAGAAGAAGTGGTGGTCGCACGAGTCGAGCTGGGAGTGGAGCATGGCGCCCGTGACGCCGAGCATGGCCGCGCGGCCGTTCTGGAGCTCGCAGGTGAGGGCGCGCTGGCGGGCCGTGGGGTCCTCGATCTGGTTCGTGAAGGGGTAGCCGCCGGGGATCGTGCCCGCGGAGCCGTCGTAGCCGCCGGGGAGGTTCTGGGGGCCGCCCGTGTACTGGGTCGCGGGCATGGCCGCCGTCTCGGCGATGAAGCCGAAGGCGACGATCTGGAAGAGGCCGAACTTGGGGATGTTCTCGATGGCGTCGAAGCCGTAGCCGATGTCGGAGAACTTGACGGAGCCGTCGAGCGTGATGGAGCCGGGGAAGGTGATGCCGAGCTCCTGGACCATCATGCCGATGAACGCGGTCATGGCGATGCGGCCGTGCTTGATCTCGACGGCGCGGCGGCGCGCGAGCGACTCCTGCTCGTCCCAGAACTTGCCCGACGGCACGACCGTCGACATGGACAGGAAGGGGTCGAGGCCGATCTCGGGCACGGGCATCTCGCCGGCCTTGGCGACGACGCTGGCGGCCTTGGCCGTCGACGAGGACTGCTGGAAGGCCGCGGCCGGGGCGACGAGGGCGAGGGCGAGGGAGAGCTTCATGGTGGCGTGTGGGAGGCCTGCGCGCGCAATGAGTTCGGGTCGTGTCGCGGCCGCGCGGGTTGCGGCGGGGTTGCGCGAGGTGTATGGGGGTCGCGGCGGGGTCGCGCGTGCAACTGGGGACTGGGTGGGTGGGTTCTGGACGCTGCATTCGACGAGGTTGAGATTCTAAAAAGGCTTGAGTCTCGGATCGGATTGCGGGCCCAAAAAGGGGCTTCAAGCCGGCCATGTTGACCCTCAAGTCAACAGGTTGAACGCGATGGGCAGCCTCCTCGCGTCTCCGCAGGCTAGCAGCCTCCCGTGGCTGCCGCGGAAGCCATGCCCACGACAGGCAGTCGCCTGACGAGCCATCCATGCCGCGCTGACCCATGAGGCTCACCGTCGAATGCCTCGGCCGCACCCACGCCTTGCGCTTCGCGCGGCTCGACCGGCCCATGCGCAGCCTCGCCAAGGCCGTCGCCAAGGCCGCCGGCGTCGAGCGCGTCGTGCTCGAGGCGGACGGCGGCGTCCTCGACGGCGCCGCGAAGGTCAGCGCGGTCCTCCGCGACGGCCAGCGGCTCGTCGCGCGCGTCCCGCTGGACCTGCCCTACGACGAGTTCGACGTCGTCGTCGTCGACTTTGGGCGCGCGGGGAGCGGCGCGCCGTCGTGCTCGCCGGAGGCGCCGGCCTGGGTCTGCAGCCGCAGCGACGTCGAGCGCCGCGCGGCGAACGCCGTGCTGGGATCGCCGACGGCCGTCGCGGCGCACCCGCGCGAGGCGGGGCCGCACGTCGTGAGATGGGGCGACCTCGAACGGTCGTTCACGGCGGTCGCCGCGCGCCGGCCCGCGCCCTGGCAGACGCTGCGGCCCGCGGCGCGCGCGCGCGTCCTGCGATGGCTGCGAGCGAACGGCGTCGACGCCGCGACGGACCGCGTCGACGCCGCGCAGCTGCCGCTGCCCCGCGTCGACGCCGCCGACGACGCCGCGCCCGTCGCCTGGCGGCGGCCCGCCGCGGGCGAGGTCGTCGTGCTGCCCGACTTCGTCGACGAGGCCCTCGCGCGGAAAATAATCACCGCGGCGAAAAAACGGCTCGCGGCGAGCGGCCTCATGGGCGACGGCGGCGCCGCGGCCCGGCCCGCGGCCTCGGGCTACCGCAGCAACCGCGCGGCCTTCCTCACGGACGCGTCGGGCGCGGGCGCCGTCCTCGGCGCGCTGCGGCGCACGGTGAGGCGCTACTTCCCCGAGGTGCCGGCGGCGGACGTCGAGTTCCAGGTCGTCCACTACCGCGCGGGCGAAGAGTACCGCTGCATCACGATGTTCTCCGGCGCGACGCCGACGGCGCGTTCCCGCGGCGCACGTCGCTCTTCGTCTACCTCGCGCGCG
>NW_008705568.1:30216-44041 GCF_000186865.1 Aureococcus anophagefferens | reverse complement strand
AGCGGCTTCTCCCGGACGAAACGCGGCGCCTCTACGAGCGGCCGGGCTCCGACTACGTCGTCCAGCTCGCGCTCCGCACGGTCACGCGCGTCGCCGACGGCCTCGGACATCGCACGCTCGAGCTCCGCTGCGTGCTGCCCCGGGCCGTCAAGAAGGCCACCGTCGCCGCCCTCGAAGACGCCGGGGAGGCCTTCGGCGTCACCTTCGCCATGACGCCGGGGATGGTGCGGTGGGTGTGAGACTGTGAGTACGGCCCAGAGTGGTGCTTGCCAAGGTCACGACGACGACCGACGCGTTCCGCGTCTGCTGCTGCGGCTCCGTCGTCACCGCCGCGCCCACGACCGACGACTCGCAGTAGGCACGGAAGCCCGATCTCACGACCACAGGCCTAAAGTTCTCTCTCTCTCCCGCCCCGGGATCCTCGCCGTATGGGTGCGGCGCCTGTTTCGCCTCGATGTACAGAAGGCCTCGTTGAATGCTTCACTACTAGGTTCCTACAGTAGCGCCCGACCGAGACTTTTGAACGCGCAGCACCGCCAAGCGCCGCTGACCGCCGGCGCCGTCGCAGCCATGCGCGTCGACTCGCCCATGATCAGCTACCACAGCCTCGAGGGCGGCAAGAGCGACCGCATCATGTCCGTGGACTGCCACCCCGACGCGTCCGACGGCCTCGTGACCTTCGCGACCGTCGGCGGCGGCGGCGAGGGCGACGTGCGGCTCTGGTCCCTGGCGCCCGACGCCGAGGCGCCGGTCTACCGGAGCAGCCTGCGCAAGGGCCACGACGGGTCCGTGAACTGCGCGCGCTGGAGCCCCGACGGCGCCAAGCTCTGCTCCGCGGGCGACCGCGGCACCGTCTGCGTCTGGAGCGGCGAATCGTCCGCGGCGTGGTGGCGGGGCCTCGACGACCGCGACGAGCGCGCGACCTGCGGCCACCTGAGCCACAGCGACGACGTCTACGACGTGTGCTGGAGCCCCTGCGGCGCCTACGTGCTGAGCGGGTCCATCGACGGCGTCGTCACGATCTGGCACGCGGACGCGCGGCGCGCCGTCAAGGTCGTCCGCGACCACGCGCACTACGTCCAGGGCGTCGCCTGGGACCCGCTGGGCACGTGCTTCGCGACGGCGTCGTCGGACCGCACGGTCAAGGTCTACGCCCTGCCGGACAAGTGGGCGGCGAGCAAGAAGCCCCTCGCGCCGAAGACGGTGCGGTTCTGGGGCGACGAGCGCGCGCGGCGCCGCCGCGAGAAGGCGCGCAAGGACGCCGGCGACACGGAAACAAAAGAAGAGCCCCGCGAGGGCCTCTTCAGCTCCGAGATCGCCCACGCGTCCTTCTTCCGGCGGCTCCAGTTCGCCGCGGACGGGACCGCGCTCGTCGCGGCCGCGGCCGCGCGCGGCGACGCGCAGGGCGCGGCGGCCCTGCTCCGCGACGGCCTCGACCGGGGGCCCTTCGCCTTCCTCGCCTCGCCCGAGGGCGCCTGCGGCGGCGCGCGCGCGTGCCCCGTGCTCTTCCGCCGCGGCGCCGGCCCGCCGCGCGCGCTCGTCGCGCTCCTCTGCCACGACGCCTTCGCCGTCCACGACGTCCGGAGCGGCCGGCCCCTCGCCGTCGGCGCCGGCGGCCACTACGCGGCGCTCACGGACGGCGCCTGGGCGCCCGACGGCTCCGCGCTCATCCTCGCGTCCGCGGACGGCTACCTGTCGTTCGCGCGCTTCGACCCGGGCGAGCTCGGCGAGCGCGTCGACGCGCCGCGGCCCGCGGCCGCCGCGGAGCCCGCGGCCCCGCCCGCAAACGACGAGGCCGCGCCGGGCACGCCGCACGCCGCGCCCGCGGCGGCCGCGCCGCCGCGGCCCGAGACGGGCGACGCCGCGGCGTCGCCCAAGAAGAAGAAGCGCATCGCGCCGACGCTCCTCGCGCCGCCGACGCCCAAGAGCCCCGCGCCCGAGCCCGCGCCCGAGCCCGCGGCGCCCGCGCCCGCGGAGCCCGACGCGCCGCCGAAGAAGAAGAAGCGCATCGCGCCGACGCTCCTCGTCGCCGCCTAGGCGTAAGTTGGGACGGTGTGCCCACGTACGCCGCGGGCCCTGCTCGAGCGACGACCCCTTAAGCGGAGGCTAGCGCGCGTCCTTGGGGCTCCTCCGGGCCGCGTCGCCGACGGGCACGGCGACCTGGATCACGGGCCGGCGCTGGAGGACGCCGAACCAGGTGGACCGCGCGCGCGCCTCGCCGAGGAGGCTCGTCGGCGCGACGTCGCCGTGGCGGTCCCGGCACTCCTTGGCCGTGCAGACGACGCCGGTCGCGGCGCGCACCGCGCGCGCGACGTCGCCCCAGTGGACGCGTTCGCCGGGCGCGCCGGCGTCCCGCGCGGCCTCGATGAGGGCCTCGTCCGTCGAGGCGGACCAGGCCGGCGACGGCGCCTCGTCGACGCGCCGCTCCGGCGCGTAGGCGACCATGCGCCGCCGCGTGAGGTCCGGCGACGGCCGCGACTCCATGGCCGCGAGGTTGCTCAGCGTCCGCTGCCGCGCGCGGGCCGCGGAGTGCGCCGCGACGGCGGCCATGGCCATGGCGGCCGGCGCGGGGGCGGGGCGGGGCGGCGGCGGTGGCAGCGAGAGGGAGGGCTGCCCCGCCGGGGCAGCACGAACCTTGGAATCCACGCGAAGGCTTCAAGGTGCCGTCGGAGAGCGCCGCGGCGCTGGGGGGGCTGCCGCGCTGCTCGGCGTGCGGCCATGTCGATCCGCATCGAGACGCACGTCGGCCGCGAGGAGACGATGAAGTGGGGCCCGCCGCTGTCGACGGTCGTGCCCGACATCGGCGAGCTGCCGACCTACGACGGCCTCAAGCACCGCACCTTCGAGACGCGCGACGAGGCGACGCGGCGCCCGCCCTACGCCGTCTTCGAGTCGAAGACCGTGCGCTTCGCGCCGTCGAGCGGCGAGCACGGCGCCGAGTTCGCCGACCCGGAGGCGCTGCTCCGGGGCGAGTCCAAGTACGGCGCCGTCCTCGCGCGCGAGGCGCCGTTCCGCGCGTCCGGCCGCGGCGACCTCATCCGGAGCAACTGGCCCCAGCTCATCCGCAACGCGCGCCTCGAGGTCACGCCCGACGTCGCGCCGCCCTACGACCCCCGCGCGCGCAAGGCCGAGCTCCGCAAGCTGAAGCGGAGCCGGGGCCCGCGCGGAAATCGACCGGCGAGCCGGGACGTCCCGACCAAACTTCGAACTTCTCCGTCACATCGAAGTCGTTTTGGCTGATTTTTGGACGAATCGATGGTTCTCGTCGAGTTGTTGAAGCACACGTGAAGAACTTTGCGTCAAAAAGGTCGCATACGCTCACGGTGAAGTCGGGTCGAAGATTCGATCGCCGCGCAGGCCGCGGCCGCCGCATCGACGACGCGTACCGCGGCCCCGTGAATCTGGCCGTCTTCGCGTCGGAGATCCCGCGCTTCGCGGGCCCCATCGTCGTGACGCCCGCGTCGACCTTCGCGCGCGACAACGCGCGCGCGCGCGCGCCGAAGAAGCGCGACGTGCCCGTGCCGCCGCCGCCGGGGCTCTGGGACCCCGGGCCGCACAACCCCTGGCGCCACGAGGGCGTGCCCGGCCTCGGCGAGCTGCGGCGGTCGTCGTCCTTCGCCGACGGCACGCTGCGCGACATGTGGGGCACGTGGCGCACGCTCGACGCGCGCGGCTGGTGCAACAGCCACGGCCGCCACGGCAAGCAGCCGGGCTTGGACCACATCCCCGGCGGGCCCGCGGCCCTCGTCAAGAACCGGTACCGCATGCACGCGGAGTTCATGCCCGAGTGCCCGCGCTTCCCCGACGACCTCGAGCTCCTGAAGAAGATGCTCAGGAAGCGCGCGGCAGGGCAGCAAAAGAGAGCGAAATTCCCAACTTCAAAGGCTCATATCTCGGCCGTTTTCCACTCGTTTCGGCTGATTTTTGGACGAGCGATCATCTCTCGGAACGGCCTCGAAGCGTGGATGCTTTTTCCGGAACGCGCGCGCGCGAAACACTCACGTGGAAGCGACGTTGAATCACCCTTTTGCTGCCCAGGCGCGCGGCGCGCTTCGGCCGCCTCGAGGCCGCGCGGCGCGCGGCGCCGCGGCCCGACGACGAAACGCGCGGCCGCGGCGGCGTCGAGTCGCGCGACGACGAGCCGGAGATGGACGCGCTCGAGGCCCTCGAGGCGCGCGTCCGCGCGCGGTCCACGGCGCAGCCCACGCCGCCGCGGACGCCCGAGCCCCCGCACCGCGCGACCTTCGCGGGCGATTCGCTCGGAGCCGCGCCCGCGCCCGCCGCCGAGGCGCCGAGCCCCTCCCGGGGGCCCAACTCGCGCGCGTCGTCGCGGCCCCACACGCCCGCCGAGGCCGTCCCGCGCGACATCCGGGCCTACTAAGTGGCCTACTAGGTCCGACCTCTATATCACGAGCAGGCCACCGAGCTGACGATGCCCGCACGCTCCAACCGTTGCATTCGTTTATTCGTACCGTGATGGCGTCGTTCGAGGCGGGGGCAGCCCCGGGCGACGTCGGCGTCGACGCCGCCGCGAACGCCCCCGCCAACGAAGCGGAGGCGCACACGGCCATGGCCGTGGACCGCTTCCGCGAGGCCGTGGCGGCCGTCGCCGCGCGGCAGATCGCGGCGCGGCCGCCCGGCGCCGCGGCGCCGGCGCCGGCGGCGCTGCGCGTGGAGCGGGCGGCGGGCGCGGAGGCCTTCCTGCGCGCGGCGGCGCCGGCCCTGCTCCTGCCGCGCGCCGACGCCGAGTTCCTCACCCTCGAGCTCGCGGCCGCGGCCGCCGCGGCGCGCGACGAGGCGGGCGACTACGTCGTCGTCCGCGAGGGCGAGGCGATCGTGCTCGGGGCCCTGCGCGCGCCCATCTCGTCGGCGCCGGGCGTGCTGCGCCTCGCCGGCGACCCGGGCGACGGCCGCGCCATGCTCGCCGCGCTCCGCCTCGCGGACGGCGTCGCGGCGGCCGCGGACGCCGGCGCCGCGGACGCGCTCGAATTCTCCGGCGTCGACGGGCCCGCGGCCCTGAGCGAGGCCTTCGCGCGCCAGCTCTGCTTCCGCCGGCGCGCGCGCGAGCCCGAGACCCGCGGCGGCCTCCGCGTCTTCTCGCGGCGCGCGGCGTCCGCGGCGCCGCCGGCGCCGGCGCCGGGCGGCGCGTGCGCGGCCGTCGACCCGCGCGACCTCGCCACGGCCGACGTCCTCGAACTCGCGGCCTGGCTCGAGGCCTGCGAGGCCGAGGGCGGCGTGCCCGAGGACCGCCGGACGCCGGGCCTCCAGGCGCTCGCGCGATTCGCGTCGTCGTCCGGCGACGCGGCCGTCCCCGGCGTCTACGTGCGGCGCGCCGGCGGACACTTGGCCTGCGTCGCCGGCGTCGTCGGCGACGCCGCGAGCCCCGGCGGCCGCCGCGTCGGCCTCGTCTACACGCCGCCGGACCTCCGGCGCAGAGGCCACGCGGCCGCGCTCCTCGACCACGTCGCCGCGGCCCTCCTCGCCGCCCAGGGCGACGCCCCCGGCGCCTTCACGGCCATCGTCGTCGGCGCGCCGCCGCCGGGCGCGCCGGCGCCGCCGCCGCTCGACGGCCTCTGGGCCAAGGCGGGCTACGCGCGCGCGGCCGAGACGCGCGAGTTCGCCCTCCCGGCGCCGGCGCCGACCGACGCCGCCGCCGGCGGCGGCGGCGCCGACGGCGGCGGCGGCGGCGGCGACGGCGATGGCGCGGCCGCTCCGGAATAGGCGCTTGGATAATGGTGAATTGCAACTTCGAGAAGTTCGAGACCGCGACGAGCGCGAACGCGAGAATGGCGGGGCAGCTTACCATCTATCTCCGTCGTTCTTGGCCGCAGGGTGGCCTGTCAGCTGCTCGGGGCAGGACCTCGGCACATCGAATCTTTGATCACTAAAACGACCAGTTTGCTCGAGCTAGAGAGTGAGCTGCGCCGCCGCGGACTACCACCACGCAGCGCCGCGGCCGTCGGCGCCGCCCTTCGACCTTACTGCGTCTTCAAACTGGAGGAGTACTCCTCATCACCGCTGTTAACTTTAGGCACCTTCAACAATGCATCTCGCCAAACAAATTGGCCTGCTTGAAGACAAGGCTGCCCACAGCCTGAGCCCGATGGCCATTGTCTGATGTCGTGGGACTGCGCCCTCTGCGCGAGAAGCTGCGGCGCGTCGCGGAAGCGGTGCTCGAGATGCAAAACCACAATTTATTGCAGCGTCGAGTGCCAGCGGCGGCACTGGAGCGTGCACAAGGTCGTCTGCCAAGCCCGGGCCGTCGCGCCGGCACCGGCGCCGCCGCGCGCGGCGCCGACGCCCGCGCGCATCGAGGCGCCGCCGCGCGCGGCGATCCTGGGCGTCGCGCGCGACTGCGCGCGATTCCTCGGCCCGTCGCTGCGCGCGCTCGAGCGCGTCGCGGAGAAGCTCTTCGACGGCGCCGCGGCCTGGATCGTCGTCGAGAACGACTCCGTCGACGACACGGGCGCCATCCTCGAGCGCTTCGCGGCGGAGCGGCCGCACCGCCGCGAGGCGCTGCGCGCGACGGGCCTCGACAAAACGTTCCCGCGGCGCACGGAGCGCATCGCGCGCGCGCGGAACCTCGCCCTGGAGCGCCTCGAGGCCCGGGGCTGGCTGGAGGGCCTCGACTACGTCGTCGTCGCGGACCTCGACGACGTCAACGCGGATATCGACGTCGCCGGCGCGGCCGCGGCGCTCTGGCACCTCGAGGTCGGCGGCGCGGACGTCGCGACGGCGAACCAGCCCCGGACCTACTACGATTTGTGGGCGCTCCGCACGGAGGCCTTCGACGTCAACTCCTGGGTCCTCGCGCACCGGCGGAGGGTCGTCGACGAGGGCCTCGCGGCCTTCTTCCCCGTCGCGCGGCCCTTCCCCGCGGGCTACGACCTCCGGCGGGACGACGTCATCCGCGACGAGGTCCGGTTCTCGACGCGCGCGCCGCCCGTGCCCGTGCTGTCGGCCTTCGGGGGCCTCGCCATCTACCGCGCGGCGAAGCTCAAGGACCGGCGCGACGCCGCGAAGCTCGCGCCGGCGCGCTACGACGGCGCGGACGCGGCCATGGCGCCGCCGGCGTGCCACCCGCTCTGGTCCGGCCAGGACTGCGAGCACGTCGCGTTCCACGCCGCGCTCCGGGCCTACCACGGCGGCGCGCTCGCGGTCTGCGTCCACCCGCGGCTCCTCAACTGCCCGGGCCAGGCCGCGCGCGACCCACACCTCCTTAGAGCGTGAGCCGGCAGGCGACGTCGGCCCGCGTCGCGTCCTCGAGGCGGATCGTCGGGAAGTCGTAGAGGCGCTTGAGGTCCTGGAAGTCGGAGGAAGCGCAGTCCGCGACGTCGCGCGCGCCGTCGCCGAGCGCGCGGAGCGCCGCGACGGGACCGAGCCTGAGCGGGAAACAAACATATGCAACACGACTTCAATATGCATGGAGTCGCACGGTTTCGACATGCTTGCTTCCCTACCTGGAAAGAACTCGACGAGAGAAAACGACTCGTCCAAAAATCAGCCGAATCGACGTCGATGTGATCGAGATAGAGAAGTTTTGTTGGACGGGGCCATTCCACTGGTTGTTTCCCGCGCAGGCCCGAGCGCGAAGCGCACCTCGCAGACGACGCCCTCGAAGAGGATGCGCTGCACCGCGTCGTGGGATGACTGCCGGCGCCGGTCCAGCGGCGGCCCGGCGGCCTCGTGGCGCGCGACGAGCGCGGCGTGCGCGCGTTCCAAAGCGTCGTGGCCGTCGACGGCCACGGCGCTCGACAGCGCGTCCAGCACGTCCGCGGCCGCCGGCTCGTCGCCCGCCGGCGCGCCGCGGCGGCCCCGGCACCGCGCCGACGGCTTGAGGGGCGCGTGCGATACCGCGCCGAAGGGCCCGAGCGCGGCGTCGACGGCGGCGCGGAATTTCGGCGCCGCGAGCGCGAGGGCCCCGTAGACGTAGCGCGCGTAGGTCGTCCGCCCGTCGCGCGCGTCGACGCGGAGCGCGAGGAAGGCGTCGTCGCCGCCCTTGGCCGCCAGCGCGCCCGCGCGCGACACGACGTCGGCGACGCGCGGCGACCACCCGTCTTCGCGGACGACGGCCGCGGACGGCCGGCCGGCGAAGCAGGGCTCCACGGGCTGGCGCGGCGTGTCGGTGCCGCCGTCGGCGCGGAGGGGCCGCGGGGCCGCGCCGGGCACCGTCGCGTACGCCGCGGACGCGACGGCCGCGACGTAGTCGAGGAGCGCGCGCGCGTCGCTTGTCTGCGCGGCCCGCAGCAGCCGGAGCGCGGGCTCGCGCGCGGCCGCGGCCTCGGGCTGGTAGCAGAGGGGCTGGCGGCCGTAGCGCTCGTGGGGCCGCTGGTTGCTCGGGTCGAGGAGGAAGGCCGCGACCGCGTCCTCGACGGCGGCGAGCCGCGCCGCGAGCGCGTCGGCCAGGCGCTCCATCTCGCGGCGCTGGATGCCGTTGAGCGCGGCCCAGGCGGCGTCGTGCGCGCGGTCCGCGAAGCGCCGCCGCGGCGCCGCGGCCGCCGGCGCCGGCGCCGCGGCCGCGCGCCGCGGCGTCGCCGGGCGCGGCGACGGCGCGGGCGTCGGGACCGCCGTCGTCGGCCGCGGCGCCGGCGCGGGCGACGGCGCGCGGCCGAGGTGCGCCTCGAGCTCGCGGAAGGCGCCGACGAGCTTCTTCTTGTCCAGGGACGCCTCGGCGAGCGCCGCGACGTCGCCGGCGTCGAGGACCAGCAGCGTCGGGCCGTCGATCTCGTGGCGGCGGATGGCGTCGCAGATGGCGCGCGGCCGCTTCCGGCGCTCCGCCAGGGCGCAGACGTCCTCGGCGGTCATGTGCAGCATGGTTGACGCCGACGCCGCGCCCATGGGAAGCAGGTTTAAGGGAAGGTTTATTGCAGCCCCATCATGGTCAGGGCGGGCTCACCCGAGCACCATGTCGTTGCGCGCGATGCATCGTGAAGTTCAGGGGGAGCGGGTTTTTGTTGCGGCATTTTGTGAGATCGTCGACCCGACGCCTCGCCGGGTCGCGGGCCGTCGTCGGCGTCGTCGGCCGACGCCTGCGCTCGCACGCGCTCCGCGCTTGCACCATGCGTCGGCGACGACGCGCCGCGTCGAGGCGCCTCGCCGACGTCCTCCTCGTCGCCCTCGCCGCCTCGCAGACGGCTCGCCGCGCGGCGGGCGACGCCTTCGACGACGGCGTCGCCCTCGCGCGGCGCTTCGCGTCCTGCCGCCGGAGCGCCGCCGAGTACGGCCGCCTCGAGCGGTCGACGGCCGCGGCGGCCGGCGGGCCGAGCACGTTCACCGCGCAGCAGGTCGCTCCCTTCCGCGCGGCCGTCGGCGGCGACGCGGCGCCGCGCGACGTCGTCTACGTGCGCAACCAGAAGGTCGCGAGCCGCTGGTTCCTCTTCGGCGGGGGCCTCGCGGCCGCCGGCCGCGCGCCGCCGCCGCCGTCGCCGCGGCCGTCGCTCGAGCTGCCCGTCGCGCTCCTCCGCCACGGCCCCGAGACGCTCGCGACGCGGGGCAACCGGCGCTTCGCCGAGCCGCAGCGCCTCTGGGACCGCTGCGACAACGGCAGCTTCGGCTTCACCTTCGTCCGCGACCCGCTCGCGGCGTTCCTCTCGGGCTTCGTCGAGGTCCTCTGCCGGCCGCGGCAGAAGCGGAGCGACCTGGCGTTTCTCGCGCCGTCGCTGCGCATGCCCCGCGGCAACGCGACGGCCGTGCTCGCGGCCTACGTCGCCGACGCGCGGCGCGGCGCGCCCCTCGGGCGCCTGAGTTTGCACACGTGGCCCCAGGCCTTCCGCGTGGACGCGCGCTGCGCGCCGCTGCGCTTCGTCGGCAAGCTCGAGGCCTTCGACGCCGCCTTCGACGCGCTCTTCCCGGCCCACGCGCCCGCGCCCGCCGCCGCGCACGGCGCGGCCGAGCGCAACGCCGCGCGCGGCTGCAAGGCGGACGTCGCGCGGACGCTCGCCGTCGACGGCGACGCGGCGCCGGGCGCGCCGGGCGCGGCGCTCGTCCGGGAGCTCTGCGCCTTCCTCGCCGCGGACTACGCGTGCTTCGACTACGCGCTCCCGCGCGCCTGCCGCTAGTAGTTGCCGTTCACCTTGCTCTTTCGAACAGGCAAATTCGCAATGGCCCTCGTCGATTGGGAGCTTCCTGTCGCCTAGTTGGGAGCTTGAGCGCGCGCGATGGAGCTCCAGTCCGTGTCGCGGCTCAGCGGCGGCCCGCCGCCGTCGCGGTCGCCGGCGCGGAGCTTCGAGTCGCCGGTGCGGGGCTGGCAGCGGCGGCCGAGCGGCGGCAACCACGGCGGCGGCGGCGGCGGCCACAACCAGTCCGGCGACGCGCTGGACACGACGCTCGAGCTCGACAGCTCCGACATCTACGGCCACTTCGAGCAGTTCGGCGCGAAGGCGCTGTCGACGCTCGGCGCGCTCGGCGGCGCGGGCGCGCGGTCGACGCTCAGCGGCGCGCGCGGCGACGACGCGCCGCGGGGCCCGCTCGCGCGGCGCGCCGCGCGGCTCCGGCGCGCGTGGGCGGTCTTCGCGCGGCGCGCGCGCGCGGCCTGGAGCACGCACTACTTCTGGCTCTTCCTCGCGTTCCTCGCCTTAGGCGTGTCCGTCGCGGCCTATTTGATGGACGCGAGCGCGGCCGCGCTCCACAAGGCGCTCGTCAAGGGCGTGAGCGGCGAGGCCGGGCGGCCGCCCGCGGGCCGCCTCGCGGGCTACGTCGCCGCGCGCGTCGCCGTGACCCTCGTCGCCGTCGAGCTCACGCGGCGCGTGTCGCCGATCGCCGCCGGATCCGGCATCCCCGAGACCAAGTCCGTGCTCGCGGGCTTCTCGCTGCCCGGGTTCCTGACGCTGCGCACGCTCGTCGCCAAGGTCGGCGGCGTCGTGCTGCTGCTCGGCGCGGGCCTGCCCGTGGGCAAGGAGGGGCCCTTCATCCACACCGCGGCGATTTTCGCGGAGCAGCTCCTGTCGCTGTCCTACTTCCGCGTGCTCAACGACACGCCGGAGTTCCGGCACCAGATGCTGTCCGCGGCGGCGGCCGTCGGCGTCTCCGCGGCCTTCGGCGCGCCCATCGGCGGCATCATGTTCTCCATCGAGGCCACGGCGACGTTCTACGTGACCGCGCACTACTGGGGCGCGTTCTTCGCGGCGACGTGCGGCGCGTTCGTGAGCCGCGAGCTCGGCTACGACGACTACGCGGCGTTCAGCCCCAACTTCAAGAAGCTGCCCTACAAGCACTGGGAGATGCCCCTCTTCTTCCTCCTCGCGGCGTTCGGCGGCCTGCTCGGCGGCCTCTACGTGAAGCTCTTCACGGCGATCGTCGGCGCGCGGCGGTCGTGCGCGGAGGCGCGCGACCGGGAACCCGCCGGCGGCGCGGCCGCGGCGGCGCGGGGCGCCGTCGAGGCCTGCGTCGGGTCGAACCTGGGCTTCTCGGCGCTCGCCGCGGGGCTGTCGGGCGTCGCGGCCGCGGGCGTCGGCGACTTCATGCACCTGGGCACGCGCGAGGTCCTCGACGACCTCTTCAGCGACGGCCCGCTCGCGCGCGCGCGCAACGGCCACATCCACGAGCGGTCCAAGTGGGAGGACCAGGACGGCGGCGTCGTCGGCGCGCTCGTCTACTTCGTGCTCTTCACGTTCGCGTTCTCCGCGGCGTGCGTGGGCCTGCCCGCGTCGAACGGCCTCGTGACGCCGTCGTTCGCCATCGGCGCGGGCGTCGGCCGCCTCTACGGCGAGGTGCTGCGCTTCGCGGCCGCGGCCGCGGGCGCGGCGACGTCGCCGTTCTCGCCCGCGGGCGGCTACGCGATCGTCGGCGCGGCCGCGTTCTCCGTGTCCGTCACGGGCAAGATCTCCATCGGCGTCGTCATCTGCGAGCTCACGGGCCAGCTCTCCTACGCGATCCCCGTGCTCTTCGCGTGCGTGCTCGGGCTGGCGGCGGGGCAGGTCGTCGAGATCGACATCTACTCGATGATCGCGCGGATGAAGCGCCTGCCGCACTGGCCGACGCTCTCCGCGGCGGCGGACTTCGCGCTGACCGTCGACGACGTCTTCGACCGCGACGAACACCTGTCGCGGTCCGCCGTGCCCCTGCGGACGCTGACGTCCGAGGGCGGCGCGGCGAAGCTCGCGCCCGGCGCGCGGCGCCACGTGCTCGAGCGCGCGCTCCGGGCCACGACGCACGGGCTCCTGCCCGTCGTCCTCGACGGCGACAGCGAGGCCTTCGTCGGCGCCGTGCGGGCCGTCGACGTCGACGTCGCGCTCCAACTCGCGGCCGACGACGCGACCGGCGCCGCGGCGAACCGCGGCGCCGCGGCGCCGCTCCTCGACGTCCAGGCGACGTGCGACGTCGACTTCACGTGGCCGCGCGTGAGCCGCTCCGCGAGCCTCAACTACGCCTGCTTCCTCTTCGCGCTCTACCAGTGCGGCCGCGTCTACGTCGTCGACGACCGCGGCGCGCTCGTCGGCTACCTCGACTCGACGCGCGTCGAGGCCGCCGTCGCGGACCGCCGCGGCCGCCGGCGCGACGGCGACGAGGCCCACATATCCCGCCGGCGGGATATGTTAGCCGCCGCGCCGCTCCCCGCGCGCGCGACGGCGGACGGGGGCGAGCCGAAGACGCCCACGGGCGGCACGGCGATGGTGTAATCCTGAGGCGCGCGACTGTGCTGTGTATCCGCGCGCCGACATGTCGTGGCCGCCCGCGGCGGCGCTTCTGAGGCGCCAACACGGATCGTGGGCCATGGCCAAGTTCCCGTCGCGGTGCGCGAGGAAGGCGATCGCGATGGCGCGCCACTCGACCGCGGTCGCCGACGCGCGGTCGCAGGCCCAGACCCCGACGAGCCCCTCCACCAGAAGCTACCGCAGCGCGCTACTCCCCCACCCGTCGCTCGCACCGCGCGCGTCGTCGCCGCCGCCGCGGCTCCTCGTCGGAGGAACCGCCGGGCGCCGACGCCTCGGTCGAGCAGCTCCCACCGCGAGCGTCGTCGCCGCCGCCGCGGCTCCTCGTCGGGGGGAGCCGCGCCGACGCGCGGCGCGGTCGAGCTCCCCGCCCCTTTCCAGCGCGCTCCTGCTCGTAAGCTTCTGCACTTATGGCTGCCATTGCGGCGCAGACCTCGAAGACCCGGGAGGATGCGCCGCCGCGGCGTCCTTGGTAAGGGAGATCTAAACCGATCCCGGCCACTCCCGAAGGTGCGAGCCCCCGTCCCTACGGCGTACTCCGCGTCGCGTCGCCGCGAGCCGCGCGTCGTCCTCGGGCGAGAGGTCGGGCTTGAGGCCCCGGAACTTGACGGGGGGCGCCTCGCCGCCGAACTCTCGAGCACGGACGCGGACGCGGCTCGGCGACCTGCTCGACGAGTGCAACCAGGCTTCAAAATTCAAGGTGCCGCTCGGACCTCGAGGATGGCTCGCGCCTTGCGCGCCTTGCTTGCATAGGCCCGAGGCACCCATGGGCGCCCTGAGCGACGCGCCCTGGAAGCTCATGGTCGCGGACGTGCTCTTCTTCATGGCCTTTGGCATGTCGAGCGTTCTCGTGCCCCTGCTCATCGTCTCGCGCGAGCGGCGGCGCTGCCCGGACGACGACGGCGACCCCTGCGGCGCCGTCGCCGCGCAGCGCATCGTCGCGTACGGCCTGTGCGGCGGCGTGCCCCAGGCCCTCGCGGGCGCCTGGCTCGGCGGCGTCGCCGACGCGCGGGGCCCGCGCGTCGTGCTCGCCGGCTGCTGCGGCGGCGGCGCGGCCGCGCTCGCCGTCGCCGCGGCCGCCGCGCGCTACGACCTGCCCTTCGGCGCGCTCTGCGCGTCGGGCGCGCTCCAGGGCGCCTGCGGCGGCTCCGCGGCGCTGCTGGCCGCGAGCTTCG
>NW_008705568.1:4801-30166 GCF_000186865.1 Aureococcus anophagefferens | reverse complement strand
CGAGAGCGCTCCGAGAGATGATCGCTCGTCCAAAATCAGCCGAAACGAGTGGAACACGACCGAGAGAGGAGCCTCCAAAGTTGGGAATTTCGCACCCTTTTCCTGCCCAGGCGCCGGCGGCCGGCGGCTGGGCCGCGGACGCCTACGGCGACGCGCCGGCGCTCGCCGCCGCGGCGGCGCTCGCCGGGCTCGCGCTCGTCTGGGTCGTCGCCGCGCTGCCGCCGACGCGGCGCGCGCGGCCCGCGGCCGCGGCGCCGCGGTTCGCGGACGCCGCCGCGGGCCTGCGGGCGCTCGTCGCGCCGGGCGGCGACGCGCGCGCGCTCGCCGCGGCCTGGGCCCTCGTCTCCTGCAACAACGTCGGCGTCGGGGCCATCGCCGTGCAGTACCTCGCGCGGCGCTGGTCCAAGGCCCAGGTCGGCGCGTACGTGTCGCTCCTCGGCGCCGCGGCGGCGGTCGGGAACGTGGCGCTGGAGCCGCTCGCGCGGCGCGGCGCGCGGCGGTCGAAGCGCCGCGACGACCGCGACGTCGCCGTCGACCTGTTGCTGGCGCGGCTCGGCTGCCTCGCGTCCGCGCTGCTGTCGCTGGGCTTCGCGACCGTGAAGACGCAGCGCGCGATGTACGCGTTGGTGCCGCTCGCGGCGCCCGTGGCCGCGGCCATGCCCGCGCACCGCGCGCTGCTCGTGCGCGCCGTGCCCGCGCGGGACGCGGGCGCGGCCCTCGGCGCGCTGGGCGCCGTCGAGGCCGCGGCCGGGCTCGCCGCGCCCGCCGGGCTCGGCGCGGCCTACGCGGCGCTCGCGGCCGCGGACCGGCCGGGCGACGCGTTCTACGCCACGGTCGCGACGGCGCTCGCCGCGCTGGCGATCCTCCTCGCCCGGCCCCCGCGCCCGGGCGTCGAGCCGGACCTCGCCGAGGCCACCTTGGCATAGGGAGGTAACGAGGTGCCGTTGGTGGCGTCGCGAGGTTTACCACGAGGCGCCGCTAGCCGCGTCTCGCGAGGGGGGGGGGGGATCTTGGTCTTGTCGGGGGATCGTGGTCTCACGCGATGACGCAGCACTGGCCGCCGGCCTTGGGCGGCTCCTTCTTGGCCTCGGCGGACTTCTTGCGCTCCAGGGAGCCGCGGACCTTGGCCTGCATCTTCGTCGCGGCCTCGGCCTCGGCGTCCTCGCCGGGGTCGGAGCCCATGCCGCCGAGGAGGTTCAGCAGCGACCCCGTCGCGGAGCCGACCTTCTCGAGGATGCCCGCGCGCGGCTCCGCGGGCGCGGCGGAGTCGTCGGGCTCCTCGCGGCTGAAGAGGTTGAAGAGGCTCGTGCCGCCGACCATCGTCGGGCGGTCGGCCTTCGGCGGCGCCGGCTTCGGCGCGGGCGGCGGCGCCGCGGGCTCCTCCTTCTGCGCGAAGAGGTTGAAGAGGCTCGTGCCGCCGACCATGGTGGGCCGCGCCGCCTTCTTCTCCGGCGGCGGCGGCGGTGCGGGCTCGTCGGGCTCGGAGAACGTCGGGCTCTCCGCGCGAGTGTTCTCGTCGTCGACGTCTTCCTTTCCTAGTACCAGACCCATGAGGTCGTCAGAAGTCTTTGTGAGAGATGCGTCGCGGTCGTCGGAGGTGTGCGATGAGACGTGTCGGGGTCGCGACGGGTCGTCGCGCGAGAGCTTGAGGGTGAGACGATCGGTCGCTCTCCGACGTTTACAGCACCAACGCTTCAAGCTACTTCAACTTACGGCGCCCACGGCGCCGAAGCGGACGCTGTCGAAGGCGACGAGCGTGCCGTTGGCGTGCTCGAGCCAGGCGACGAGCTCGTGGTCGCCCGGCGGGAGGTCGAGGCGCTCGAAGACGGGCGCGGCGTCCGCGGGGAGCGCGTCGTCGGCGCGGAGGGGCCCCGGCGCGGTCCAGAGGAGCGCGCAGCATTTCCGGTCGAGGACGGCGTAGCAGGCGGCGACCTCGCGGCCGTCGATGGTCGCGCCCGTCGCGTCGACCTCGAGGGTCGGCACGACGCCCCCCGCGACCAACGCGCCGGCCGCGGGCGCGCGGATCGATAGGCGCGCGCGCGTACTCGGCGGCGGCCCGAGCGCGAGATCCACGGCGTGGCGCGCGAAGGCCGTTCCGCCGTCGACGGCGCCCGCGGGCTCGAGCCAGACGCCGACGCGCAGCGGGCCGACCCAGGCGGGCACGTCGAGAGACGCCGCGTGCGGACTCGCACCGAGCTCGCGGCACGACCGGTCGCCGAGCGCCGCGACGCACAGCGCGAGGGACCCGTCGAGGGGCGCGCCGGCGACGGCGAGGTCCAGGCGCAGGGCCCGCACGCCGCCCGCGGGCGGGCCCGCGGCCGCGGCCGCGAGCGCGACGGACGCCGCGGCCGCGGCGGGCCGCGGCGGCGCCGGCGGCTCGCCGCGGAGGCACCGGTCGCGCGCGGGGAGCGCGACGTCCCGCAGGAAGCGCACGAGCCCGGGCACGTCCGGGTCCACGGGCGCGCGGCGCAGCGCCTGCGCCTCCGCGGCGCCGAGGCCCGCGATCGCCGCGACGTCGCGCGCGGGATCCGGCCCCGGGTAGCCGTAGAACGGCAGCGCGCCGACGCTCGCCGCGAGCGCGCCAAAGTAGCCCGGGATGAAGTAGGACTTGGGGAAGAGCTCGACGACGACGGCGCACTCCGCGGCGAAGAGCAGGTTCGTCAGCTGGGCGCCGTGGGGGCTCACTAACACGTCCATCGCCTGCGTGGAAATCAACCGCTGCTTTAGGACGTCCCGACCAAACTTTGAAATTCTCTAGCTCGGCCACATCGAAGTCGATTCGGCTGATTTTTGGACGGATCGACTGCTCTCGTCGAGTTCTCGAAGCACAATGCTTGTTTAAAGCGTTCGATTACGCGCACATTGAAGTCGAGTTGAAGATTCGAGTTCCACGCGGTCCATCGCGTGCGTCCACGCGGCCTGGTCGCGGAAGGTCGTGCCGTCGAAGACCGCGCGCGCGGGCGCGACGCCGAGGCCCGCCGCGAGCCCGCGCACCAGGGCCGCCTCGTCGGCGAGCGCGCCGTTGCCCGGCTTCCGCGCGAGCACGCCCACGGAGAGCGGCGCGCCCGCGCCGCGCGCCGCGAGGCCGAGGAAGCGCCGCGGCTTCTCGACGTCGCCGCGCCGCGCGACCCAGGGCAGGGGCTCGAGCCCCAAAAAGCGCGGCGCGCCGCCGTCGAGGTCCGCCGCCGGGCCGTCGAACTCCGCGGCGACCGCGCAGCGCGGTACGGCCTGCTGGACGAGCCGCGCGCCCGCGGCCTCCAAGAAGCCGACGATCCAGGGGTGGAAGCCGAAGTACAACCCGTCCTTGGCGACGACGACGGGCTCGAGGTCGTCGTAGCGCGCGAAGAAGCTGAGGCAGGGCGCGAGGTAGACGGCCGCGTGTTGGAAGTAGTGGCACCCCGTGCCGCACGTGTTCCGCCGCCTCAGGACGCAGGCCGCGACGCGCGGCCGCCCGCAGCGCCGCGCCGCGGGGAAGGACACGCTGAAGTTCGCCTCGAAGGCGAGGGCCGGGTGGGGCCAGGGGTGCGCGTAGGCCGCGTAGGCGTAGGTCGCGGGCGCGCCGAGGAACGCGTCACCGGCGTCGTCGACCGCGACGGTGCGCAGCGCGGCATCGTCCGCGAGCGCCGCCGACGCGACGAGCGCGAGGAGCGCGACCGTCATCGCCGCATCGTCGAGGCGAGGGAGAGCGCTCACACCATCGTGAAAGTGCTGCCCCATTCAACGACGTCGTTGCCTTTTTTCATAGGGCAGCCACCTGGTGGGCTTTGCAACCGCGCGGTGTCGTTCGGCCACCCATGGGCGCGGGCGCGAGCGCCCAGACGGAGCAGGCGGCGAGCGCGAGCTCGCCGCCGAAGGTGAAACCGACGCGCACCGCGGCGACGGAGAAGTCGCTGTCCTTCGTCTGCAAGCTGCTGCGCGACGGCATCGAGACGCACGCGACGCACCTCGGCGCGTCGCCGGCGCCGGCCAAGGGCAAGCCCACGCCCGGCGTGCTCTGGGGCGACGGGAGCTCGCTCTACGTCGGGCGGAGCCGCACGCAGAAGGCCGACGCGCAGGTCCGCTGGGACGCGGCCGGCGTATCGTTCGCGGCCGACGGCGACGTGCTCACCGTGACGTCCGAGGCGGCGCAGTTCCGGGTCGAGCTCAAGGGCAAGCAGCACCTCGCGGGCTGGCTCGCGACCTACCTCCACGCCTTCCTCCCGGGCAGCCCGACGGAGTACGTCGTGAGCTTCGAGGAGTGGGGCCGCCTCGGCATCGCGTTCGCGGTCTTCCTCGGCGTCGTCATCCCCGTCGTCTTCCAGGTCGAGGAGCCCGCCACGTCCCTCGGCGTCGAGCCCGCGTCCATCCTCGTCGCGCTCAACGGCACGGACATCGCGTCCCTCCCGCCCGAGACGGACATGCTCGACTTCATCTCCAACGCGGACTTCCCCAAAACCTGCGTCTTCCGCCGGCCGCTCCTAAGCCTCTAGTCGCTTTTCGTCGTCGGGCCACGCGCGCGCGCGCCCCGAGTCGTTCTTCGTCCCCGGGCCACGGGAACTGAAGCCCCTAGTCGTCGTCGTCCCCGGGCCACGCGAACTCGGCGCAGAAGCCGACGCCGACCATGAAGAAGAGCACGAGGGGCACCATGAGCCCGTCGAAGAACGTGAGGAGCTTGATGGCCCAGTGGCGCGCGAACCACGCGCGCTCCACGCGGACGAACCCGGGCGCCCGGTGGTCCACGACCAGAAAAGGCAGCAGCCGGATGCACGGCATGTCGCCGACGCCGGGGAACGTCACCGTGGGCCGCGCGGCGTCGCGCTCGAGGTACGCCTTGATCTCGTCGCCGTACCAGTCGAAGTCCTCGAACCACTTCTTCATCTCCCGCTCCACGAGGTCCCGGTTCCGGATGGGCGTCACGATCGTCGAGTCGACGTCCAATATGAACTGGAGCGCCAGGCAATTCAGCACGATGTCCATGAGGTCCGACTGCGTGAAGAAGAGGAAGATCAGCGTCACGAGCACGAGCTTGAAGCTCAGGATCTGCACCGCCGCGCTCACGAGCATGCACAGGCCGTACCGCGAGCACTCCGGGTCCGGCGCGTCCACGGGCACGGGCGGCCGGCCCTTCCGCGGCGGGTGGAACTGCGCGAAGAACCGGTACGCGGCCTCCTCGTACTGCACGGCCCCGAAGTTCGTCAGGCACGTGAGCCAGGCGAGCACGTAGACGCAGGCGCCGTAGACGGCGCGCTTGAACGCGTAGGGCGGCGCGTCCGCGCGCGTCCCGGCGAGCGCCGCCGCGGGGCAGAAGAGGAACGGCAGCCGCATGTGGTTCTGTTCGACGATGATCAAAGCCAGGGGCACGAAGATCTGGATGAACACCGCGAGGTAGGTCACGCGCCTAGTCATCGTCAAATCGAAGACCTTCCGCGGCGGCCGGCCCGCGTGGTCGTGGATGATCTCCGACGCCCACAGCAGCGTGTAGACGGACGCGTTGTCGAGCTGGCCCTCGACGGCGGCCTTGAGCATGTCGCCTGTTGGACAAATCGATGGCTCTCGTCGAGTTCTCGAAGCACGGCCGAAGAGTCTGGTCCAAACCGTTCGATTACGCTCACATTGAAGTCGGGTTGAAGATTTGATTTCCACACAGCGTGTCGCGGCGGAGCTTGAACTCGACGTGCGACGAGATGTGCTCGTTGACCTCTATTTTCTGCAAGTACTCGAACTCGCTGCCGTGGCCGCCGGCCTCGATGTCATCCTGGAGGTGGCTCAGCGAGTCGAAGAAGGACTGGCAGGCAACGGGGATGGGCTTGGCGCGCCCGGACGGCGGCGCCAGCGTCGCGAGGCTGCCCCGCGACGCCGACCGGCTGCGCTTCGGCGGCTTCTCGGTGTTGAGCTCGCTGGACACGCGCGACGAGCGGCCGCCGCCGTTCGGCGACGGCGCCAGCGCGCTGCGCACCTCCGAGCCGTCGAGCGGCGGCAGGCGCGGCATCGTTTCAGTCAAGCTCCTTGAAGCATGTCGTTTCGAGCAATCGTACAAGGTCAATGCTGAACACTTGTTGCAGTCACATGAGGCAGAATTGTGAGTCTGCGCTGCCAGATTCGGGTCTCTAGCCGCGCTGCCTGATCCAGTGCGGGCGGCGGGGGGGCGATGATGTCGATCCGGATGGGAATGATGGCTCGAGTAATCTTCGCGCTACTCAGCGCCGCCCGCGCGACGATCCACGTGCGCGTCGACGGCGACGCCCTCGTCGCCGAGACGCTGCGCGAGTACGCCAGCGTGGACCTGGACTGGTGGCCCGACACGGGCCTCGAGGCCGGCTCCTGGGCCCGGGCCTCGGTCCTCACGGCGAACCTGTCGTCGCCGCGGCTCCGCGCCGCCGCGAGGAAGCTCGCCCCGGGGCTCCTGCGCGTCGGCGGGTCCCTGGACGTCGAGGCGCGCTACGCCTTCGACGAGTCGGACCGCGCGTGGTGCGAGGCGCCGCACGCGTTCCGGGGGTCGAACGTGACGCTCTGCCTCGACCGCGCGCGCTACGACGCCGTCCACGCCTTCGCGGCCGACGCGGGCCTGGGGCTCGTCTGGGGCCTCAACTTCCCCGGCGCCTACGCGTCGACGGGCGCGCTCGGCGACAGCGCGTCCGTGCCCGCGTGGGACGGCGCGTCCGCGCTGCAGCTGCTCAACCACAGCTTCGCCACGGGCCGCGCGCTCTACGCCGTCGAGGTCGCCGAGGAGCTCGTGCCGGCGCCGAAATCGCCGTCCTTCGCGCACCTGAAAAGCGCCTACGCGGCCGTGCGGTCCTACGTAGAGAGGAACGCGCCGAAGCACCAGAAACCGCTCGTCCTCGGCCCCTGCGTGGGCATGGCCGCGGAGACGGACGGCGACGCGGCCTGCGACCCGACCTGCGAGCCGTCGCCCTTCTTCGACGCGTTCCTGGAAGACGTGCTGCCGCTCGTCGACGCCGTATGCATGCACTCGTACAACAACGACGGCCCGTGGCCCGCGCCGGGCTTCGTGTCCCAGACGAAGCGCCAGTACGCGGCCCTGGCCCGGGCCGTCGGCGGCCGCGCCAAGGTCTGGTGCGGCGAGTGCGGCCCCCACAACGGCGGCGGTTTGGCGAACGTGACGGACGCCGTCGAATCCATGTTCTGGTACGCGGACGCGCTGGGCGCTCTGGCGGCCGCGGGCGCGCCCGAGTTCGGCAGGCAGAGCCTCGCGGGGGGCGACTACGGCCTCCTCGACGCCGCGCGGGACTACTCTCCGAACCCGGACTACCACGTCGCGCGGCTCTGGACTCGGACCATGGGCCGCGGCGTGCTCCGGGCGCTCTCGTCGTCCGACGCAGTGCACGCGTACGCGCACTGCGCGCCGGACGGCGGCGCGTCCCTGGCCCTCGTGAACCCCGGGGCGGCCGTCGACGTCGACGTCGGCCTCGGCGGCGCCCGCGACGAGTGGGTGCTTACCGGGGAATTCCGGGACGTGTCGCTCAACGGCGCCGCGCTGGACGTCCCCGAGGGCGACGTCCCGGAACTCCCGCCGCGTTCCTCTCGTGGCGGCCCGCTCGCGCTCCCGGCCCGGAGCGTCGCGTTTTTGCGGTACCCGGACGCCGCCGTCCCCGCGTGCGCGTCCTAGGGATATGTTAGCGGCGGCGGCGGCCGAAGAGGAGCCGGCGAAGGCGGCCGAGCGCCGCGCGGAGCGCCGCGAAGACGCGCGCAGGTCGGCGTGCGAGCTTTTCGAAGACGCGGCGGACGACGGGCGGCGGCGCGGGCGCCGCCGCGACGACGACGTCGGTGCCGACGAGCGGCGCCGCGGCGACGTCGACGGGCGGCGCGCGCGGCGGCGCGGGCGGCGCGCGGCGGAGCGCGACCGCGAGGTCCGGCGGCGCCGGCGCCGCGAGGTCCGGCGGCGCCGGCGACGCGCGCGGCGGCGGCGGCGCCGGCGACGCGCGCGGCGGCGGCGGCTCCGTCAACGCGCGGGGCGGCGGCGCCGGGAGCGCCGTCGACGCGCTTGGCGGCGGCGGCGGGAGCAGGAGCGGCGGGGCCGCGGCCGCGCGTCGGGGCGCCGCGGCGGCGACGTCGTCGGCGACGATCGGGTGCGCCGCCGGAGAGGCGAGGACGCAGGCGGCGGCGACCGCGAGGACCAGGACCGCGGCGGGCGCCGCCCACGGCCGGACCGCCGGCCGGGGCTCCTTTTCGAGGCTCGGCGGCGTCGTCGCCTCCTCGAGGACGAGGGGCGCTTCGGGGACGAGAGGCGTCGTCTCCTCTTGCGGCGTCGTCGCCTCCTCGAGGACAAAGGGCCCTTCGGGGACGAGAGGCGCCGTCTCCTCTTGCGGCGTCGTCTCCTCTTCAGGGACGAGCGCCGTCGTCGCTTCGTCGAGGATCAGCGCCTTCGCCTCGAAGGCGCGCAATTCGCGGAGGAAGCTCCTCGGCGTCCGCGGCGGGCTCGAGCGGGGCGTGGCCGTCGCCGCCCCGTCGACGACCGGCGGCGTCGACACCGCCGCGGGCGCGTCCTCGAGGTCCGGCGGCGCCGGGGCCGCGTCGTCGCCGCCGAGCGCGAGCGGAGGCGCGGCGGCGCCCGCGTCCTCGAAGTCGGCCGAGACCATGCGCTCCGCGCGCGGCAGCCCCCCCTCGGGCGTCTTCGGCGTCGTCGGCTCCGCGAGGGGCACGTGCGCCAGGTCCAGCGCCGTGGCCACGACGCCGCCGAGGTCCGGCGCGGGCGACGTCGCCGGCCGCGAGGGCGTCGCGGTCGCCGCGTACTCGTCGAGGATCACGCAGGACCCGGCGCCGAGCCACTTCGCGGACGTGCTCGGCGTGCGCGCCTTGGGCGGCTCCTTCCGCGGCGTCGACGGCGGCGGCAGGCTGTCGCGGCGCTGCAGCTTCGGCGGCGCCGCCTCCGTCTTCGACGGCGGCGCGGACCGGGACCGCGGCGACCGCCGGTTCGACGCCCGCAGGGCGCCGCGCCGCGTCTCCTGCGGCGCCCAAAACGCCGCGTGATCGTGGTGCAGGCTCTGGTGCACGTCCGCCCATTCCATCGTTTTTGAATTCTGAACGCGGGCAGCACTCATGGTGCAACGCCAACCTTTCGCGGCTACTTGTAGTAGGTTGATCCTCGCGATCACTTCGCGATCGCATCCGCATCCTGGGCAGGGCCCCAGTAGCTTGGTCGACAATGGCACCACCACATTAAGAACACCGCAGGGCGCACGCGGCGTCGCCGCCCGGGCGGCAGGTCGCGCCGGCGGCCTCGTCGCGGCGCATGCGGGCCACGCGGTCGTCGAAGAGCCGCGCGGCGTAGCCGTACAGCTCCCGATCCAGGCGCATGCGGGCGGCGATGCGGGCGCGCTCGTCGGCGTCCAGCACGGCGCCGTGGTACGGCTCGGCGCCGCCCGCGCCGGCCGCGCCGGCGCCGCGGCGCGGGCCGCGGGGTGCGCGAGGAGGCGCGCGTCGCGGTCGTGGCTCGCGCGCGCCGCGCGGGTCTTCGACCGCGGGTCGCCGTCCGTCGCCTCGGCCCCCGTCGCGCGGTCCGCGGCCGCTCCGGCGCCGCCCCCCCGCGGCGGCGGCGTCCTCGCCCCGGCGCACGCCCGCGACGAGGGTGGCCTTGGGCAGGCAGAGGGCGTGGGCGATGAGCTGGGCGCTGTCCTCGAGGCGCTCGAAGAGCCCGAAGGCGAGCGCGGCCTCGTCGGCGAGCTCGGCCTCGGCCCGCGGCAGCAGCGCTTCGGGATCCGCGTCGTCGCGCGCGGCCGCGAGCGTCCGGTTGCAGTCGAAGCGGGGCCGGCCGGCGAGGAACTGGGCCTGCATGTTCCACGCGAACGGGTTCCGCTCGAGCCACGCCGACGCGGGCTCGCCGCGCGCGCGGCCCCGGTGCGTCGCTCCGGACGCCGTCCGCGAGCCGCGCCGCGCCGCGCCCTCGACGGGCATGTACGAGAAGCGCATCAGCGTGCGCCAGAGCCACGTGACCGGCTCCCGCAGCACGTGCACCGTGACGACGGCGCCCGGGCGCGCGACGCGCGGCGAGGGCCCGCGGAGGCCCACGCGCGTCTCGTGCTCCGCCTGGCGCGCGCCGCCGGACGCCTCCCGCGCGCGGGAGACGGCGCCGTCGGCCCAGTCCGAGGCGATGTGCGCGCGGCGCTCCGCGAGCGGGAAGTGCGCGTGGCCCGCGCGGTAGACGAGCGTCGCGCGGACCGGCAGCGGCGCGTCGGCACCGCACGCCGCGGCGGAGCATTTCGCGCACGACGCGGCGCCCAAGAGCGCCCGCGCCTCGAGCGCGCGCCGCAGCGCCGTCGCCACGGTCGTCGAACCGCTGTGCGGCAGCGCAAGGTGGTCCACGTGGGCGACCTGGCGCGGCTGCCGCCGGACGACGTCGTCGCCGGCCGTGTCATTGCAGGCGCCGCCGCCGCCGCCAGCCGACGACATGGTCGCTCGAACCAGCAGCAGCGCCGCCGTCGCGACGAGGCCGCCACGAGTTGGTCGCATCGATCCTACGCTAGCAAGTGAGCTCGTCTCTGAGCTGGGCGCACATCGTGCCCGGCTCTCCTTCGGGGTCAACTGGACCTCCAACATGCAAGTTGAAGTTTCCCGCGCACGACGCATGACGACCCGCGCTCGCAGCGACGCCGCTCCGACTCCGCTCCTAGTCCTCCTTATCCGAGTCCGAGCTCTCGTGGCCGTGGAAGTGGCTGTGGCCGTAGGCGGAGTCGTCGGAGTCGTGCTCGGGCTCCGGGAGGTTGCCGACGGAGACGGTGTAGGCCTTCATGGCGCAGAGCGCGATGTAGACGGCGTAGGCCATGAAGGCGCCGAGCAGCGCGAAGCAGCCGCTCGCGACGGCGCGCGCGTCGGCCGCGTGCGCGGCCAGGCCGACGACGCACACCGCGAGCAGCGATGCGTTGACGGCGACGTCGCGCCGCGCGCGCCGCCGCAGCGCGCCCTGCTGCTGGATGCGCGACACGGACGCGTCGACCATGAGGCTCCGCAGCTCGGGATCCATGGATGGCGGCGGCGCGGCGGCGCGGCGACGCGGCGGTGCCGGGACGTCGGCGCAGCGATGCGGCGCAGCAGCGATGCGGCGGCAGCGACGCGGCGGCGGCAGCGATGCGGCGGCGGCAGAGCGATGCAGTGGTGATGCGGCTGCTTCGAGCACGCGCTGTCGGCGCTCGTCGACGGCAAGCAGAGGCGAGACGCACTGACGCTTTGCACTTCACCACTGCTTCACCTTGCATCCCCCCGGCTCACCATTAGCCGCCGCGGGACGCGTACGCCTCCGGCGGTGCTCGAACTCAGGCCCACCAGGGCCACTCGTCCGGCTCGCCGCCCTCGTCGTCGAGGTCCCAGTGCGCCAGCAGCACCTCGGCGAGCGCGTCCCGGGGCGCGTCCGCGTCGAGCGCGTCGTCGATGGTCTCCGGGCTGACGCCGTCGCGCCGCGCGCGCTTCACGAGCTCCGTCGTCTTCATGTTCCGCAGCTCCTCCCGCACCCCTGACACCGTCGGCCGCTTTCGGGGGATCTCGGCGTCGACGTACTTGCGGTTCGTGCCCTGGGCCTGGGGCAGCTCCTCGAGGGTCTCCGGTTCCGAACGATTCCCGATGAAGACCCGAATGTTCCAGAGCGGGCACTGCTTCCGCCCGGCGACGACGAGCGTCTTCGCGTGGGTTCCCGAGCCGCCCGTTGAAATCCAGTAGGCCATGTCGCGGAACCCGACGCGGTCCAAGTCGTGGACGAGCAGGTCCGGGTCGTCGAAGGCGACCTGGACGTCCGCGCCGTCGTCGACGGGAACGTCGTCGCGGTAGCCCGCGACGCTGCCGTGGAACGCACCGAAGCCCATGGCGAGGCTCGCTCTGCCGTCGCACTTGAGCACGCGGAAGAACTCCTCGAGCAGGCGGTAGCGCGTCGCGTGGAAGGGGATCCGCGAGAGCGCGTCGAAACTGACGACGGCGTCGTACGCGTCGGCCGGGACCGCGTCGAGCTCGAGGCCGTCGCTGTGGTAGAGCGTGTAGGCGCGGTCCGCGACACGCTCCTGGACGTAGGCGTGGGCCGCTTCGAGGGCGACCTTGGACGTGTCCGCGCCGTCGAGCCGCGCGAAGCGCCGCGAGTGCGCGAAAAACCGCGGGCCCGCGCCGCAGCCAAAGTCGAGCGCCGTCAGCGCCGCCGGGTCGTCGAAGGCGCGGAAGAGGTCCTCGTGGACCGCGACGTCCGCGGACCCGTCGGCGACGTCCGCGGACCCGTCGGCGGCCACGGCGACGGTCTCTTTAGCCGCGGAGCACGCGTCCGGGTCCGGCTCGCGGCCCTCGGCCCGGCCGTAGCCCTCCCAGTGCTCGCGGCAGGCCCGCAGCGGGCCCGGCGCGTCGCAGGCCGCGCCGCCGCAGAGCGCGTCCGCCAGGTCCGCGTGCGCGGCGCAGTAGGCCGCGAAGCACGCGTCGTCGCCCGCGGCGTAAAAGGCGTCCCATCGGCCCATCGCGCGGTACGCGAAGTCCTTGGCGAGCGCGTGCGCGGCGTCGCGGTGCGCCTGCATGGCCTTGAGGATCTCCGACGTGACGCACTTGTAGCGCGCGTAGATCACGGGCGCGCACTTGGCCCACTGGTCGTAGAAGCGCCGCAGGCCGTGCTCGGCCTCAAAGGCCTCGGCGTAGCGCCACAGCTCCGTGTAGGTGTTGCTCGCCTCGTACTCGATGGTCAGCACGCGGCCGTCGACGGGCACGTCGAGGTAGAGGCCGCCTGCACGGGAAGCGAGGACCACGGCGCAGGCCGCGAGGCGGCCCATCTCGGGCAGCCGAAGGTTCAAGGAGCACAGCACTTTGCCGAACACGATCAGCGATGGCCGAAGCCAAGGCCGTAGTGCCGCGTGCCGGCGCTCCAATGGACCCGCGGTCCTTCGCGGCGACGGGCCTCTCGCCGGAGACCCTGGCCTGCATCGCCGACGACTTCGGCTTCAAAGTCATGACGCCCGTGCAGGCGGCGTCGATCCCGCTCATGCTGGGCAACAAGGACGTCGTCGCCGAGGCCGTCACGGGCTCCGGGAAGACGCTGGCCTTCGGCGCGTCGGCCGTCGAGCTCGTCGCCGCCGCGAAGGCCAACGAGCCCGGCCCGGGCCCGCGCTGCGTCTGCGTGTCGCCGACGCGGGAGCTCGCGACGCAGACGTTCGCCGTGCTCCGGAAGCTCTGCGCCGCCAAGGCGCTCGCGGCGTCCCTCGTCGTCGGCGGCGCCGCCATGGAGCGGGCCGTCCGCGACGACGTCGTCGTGGCGACGCCCGGCCGCCTCGACGACCTGCTGAAGCGGGGCGCGATGGACGGCCGCCGCGTCGCCGTCCTCGTGCTCGACGAGGCCGACACGCTCCTCGAGCTCGGCTTCGCCGAGGAGCTCGAGCGCATCATGCGGGCCCTGCCGCGCCAGCGGCGCACGGCGCTCTTCTCCGCGACGCAGACGCGCGCCGTCGCGGAGCTCGCGCGCGCGGGGCTCCGGAATCCGGCGACGGTCCGAGTCCGGGTCCAGCGGGCCGAGGCCTCCGGCGAGAAGCGCGTCCTGCCGCCGGAGCTACTCAACGAGTACGTCGTGCTCCGGCCCGAGCACAAGCTCGCGGCGCTCCTCGCCGTGCTCCGGGAACGCAAACCGAGGAAGACCCTCGTCTTCCTCTCGAGTTGCGCCGCCGTCGACTTCTTCGACCGGTGCCTCAAGGCCGCGGCGGCGGCCTTCCCGGACGATCTGCCGGAGATGCGCGCGCTCCACGGCAAGATGGTGCCGAAGAAGCGCCGCGCCGTCTGGGCCGCGTTCCGCGAGGTGTCGGCCTGTGTGGAATTCAACCACTGGTTTGGATGGTCCTGACCAAACTTTGAAATTCTCTAGCTCGATCAAATCGAAGTCGATTTGGTTGATTTTTGGATGAATTGATTGCTCTCGTCGAGTTCTCGAAGCACAGCCGAAGAGCTTGCGTCGAAACTGTCGCATATGCGCACATTGAAGTCGGGTTGAATATTTGAATTCCACACAGGTCGCGGAACGACCGGTCGCGCTCCTCTGCACCGACGTCGCCGCGCGGGGGTTGGACGTCGAGGACGTGGAACTCGTCGTCCAGTGGGACGCGCCGCAGAAGCCCGAGACCTTCGTGCACCGCGTCGGCCGCACGGCGCGCGCGGGGCGGCCGGGCGCGGCGCTCCTGTTCCTCGAGAGGCACGAGGACTCGTACTCGGAGCTGCTCAAGCTCCGCGGCGCGCCCGCGGGCGAGGTCGCGGCGCCGGAGGGTTTGGAAGAAGCCGCGACGGTCTACCACGGCGCGCTCCAGGCGGCCTGCGTCGACGACCGGGCGTTACTGGAAAAAGGAACGACGGCGTTCACGAGCTGGGTCCGAAGCTACCTCGAGCACCGGCTGCCCTTCATCTTCCGCTGGGAGAAGGTCGACGTCGGCTCCGTCGCGCGCCTCTTCGCGCTCCTGAAGCTGCCGGAGATGCCCGAGCTCCGCAAGCTCGCCAAGGCGGGCAAGCTCACGGCGTTCGAACGGAGCGACGTCCGCACGGGCGCGATACCCTTCAAGGACGAGAAGCGCGAGGCCGCGCGGCAGAAGCGCTACGCCGCCGAGCAGGAGACGCGGAAACAGAAGCGCGAGGAGCTGCGCGCGGCCGCCGCCGGCGGCGACGCGCCCCCGAAGAAGCCCGCGGCGAAGCGCGACGACGGCCCGCGGAAGCGCAAGGGCCAGCACGCGAAGATCATGGACGAGTGGGACGACCTCGCGGCCGAGGAGCGGCTCCACAAGCGCCTGAAGAAGGGCAAGATCTCCCAGGACGACTTCGACGCCGAGCTCAGGGAGCTCGACGACTTCGCGCCGGAAGCGGCGCCGCGGAAGGACGCCGCGCCCGCGAAGGCGCACCAGGCGCGGCGCAACGCGCGGAAGCACGCCCAGGGCGCCAAGCGGAAGCACAAGGCGTTCAAGAAGGGGCGCGGCTAAGAGCGCTTATTCGAGCTGGGGGCTCCGGGGCGGCGCGCGCGCGTCGTGGAAGCCGTCGTCGTCGCCCGCCCGTTCCGCCTCGAGCGCGCGGATCCTCGCCCGGAGCGCGGCGACCTCCGGCGACACGTCCTCGGCGTGGAGGTAGCTCGGCCGGAGGCGCAGCGCCTGGAGCGACGCGTTGGGCCGCAGCGCCTGTGTGCAAATCAACCACTGGTTTGGGACGTCCCGACCAAACTTTGAAATTCTCTAGCTCGGTCAAATCGAAGTCGATTCGGCTGATTTCTGGACGGATCGATTGCTCTCATCGAGTTCTCGAAGCACAGCCAAAAAGCTTGTGTCAAAACATTCGAATACGATCACATTGAAGTCGAGTTGAAGATTTGATTTGCACACAGCGCAGCGCCTTCGCGCCGTCGCGGTCGTAGAGCGCGTTGGAGAACCGGTCCCTTTGGAAGGCGAAGACGCGCCAGATGGACACGGCCTCGTCGTTTTCCTCCGGCCGCGGCCGCGCCGCGCCCCGGGGCGTGCGGCCGGGGCCCCGCGGCGACCCGGAGTTCTCCCGCGCGCGGTCGCGGTCCGAGTCGCGGAGGAAGTTCGCGAACCACCGGCTCCGCTCCGCGTCCGCCAACACTTCCAGGAACTCCTCCGTGAACTCGCAGGCCGTCGGGCACTGCCACATGATCTGGGACACGGCGTCCAAAAACTGGAGGAAGATGGGGCCCGTCTCCTGTTGGGGATCGCTACCGAACCCCCCCCGCTCCCGGAACATGTGGCCGAACGCGCACCAGTCCTTCTCCACCAGCACCCCGAAGCCGTCGATGGTCCGACAATACGGATCCAGCAGGAACTGGGCGAGCCCGCAGACCTGCGCCGTCCGGTCCCAGCCGTCGGAGCAGTGCACGAGGACCGGGTCGCCGCCCGCGGAGTGGTCCGCGACCGCGACGGCGCCTCGGAGCAGGAGGGACACGTGATTGAGCCAGCGCGAGTCGTGGACCGCGCGGTAGACGCCGTCGCCCTCGTCGGGCGCCCCCAGCGCCTCGCGCAGCACGCGGAACGACTCCTGCATGCCGTGGATGTTCGCGATGTCCAGGAACTCGAGCGTCGCGGACTCCTTGCCCCCGAGGCGGCTCATGACCTCGTGGCCCTTGCCCATGGCCGCGTTCGCCTTGGCGTTGAGCACGGGCCGGCAGTCGACGATGCGCAGGACCGGCGCGCCCGTCCCGCGGGCCTTGGGCGACACGGCGGAGATCTCGACGACGTCGTCGTCGCTGTCGCCGTCGTCCTTGCCCGGCGTGGCGGGCGCGCCGCGGCCGTCGTCGTCGAAGGAGTCGGCCAAGAGGCGCCCGGCGTTCGTCCGCGACGTCGCCGCCCGGAGATGCATCAGGCTCGCCTCGTCCTCGGCCATGACCTTGTCCGTCAAGCCCGCGTGGGGCTGGCTACTCCGGCAGATCGGCGCGCCCGACGCCCGGTTGTACCACGTGAGCACGGGCACGCGCGCCTTGGACCGCCAGCGCGCGGCGTCGGCTAACACGGCGTCGGTCAGCGCCGCCGGCACCACCAGGGTCGACGGGTACGTGGGGCACAACGCGTACAGCGCGTTCGTCTCCGTGAGGCGCCAGCGGTGGTCGTCGAGCACGCCCTGGCGCCGGAACTCGGCGAGGAGGTCGACGTCCGCGCCCGCGTCGGGCGCGTTGGGCCCCGAGCCCTCGCCGGCCTTGAGGAATTTCTTGAGCGCGACGCGCCGCTGCTGCCGCTTCGTGAGCGGTTTCTCCGAAGAATCCGCCGGGGGCTCCGAGACCGCCTCGGCGGCCTCGGCCGGGGCGGTGTCGACCGCCGCCTCGGTTCGCGTCGCGGCCTTGGCCGCCGCCGGGCGGTGGAACCGGTCCTCGCGCGTGCGCCAGCGGATCTCCGACCGGTACCAGTGGAAGTCGCGGTTCGTCGCCGTCCGCGACGTGAACTCGAATTTTCGAAAGTCGCGCGTCACCACGCAGAGCGCCAGCGCGTCCGTGTTCGAGCCCGGCGGCGGCGCTTCCACCCGCACGTCGAGGCACGTCGCGTGGGGCACGAAGAAGGGCGCGCCGTCGGAGGCCTCGGGCACGAAGAGGAGCCGGTGCGACGTCAACAGGAGCGCGCCGCGCCTTCGCGGCGCTCTCGGCGACGCGGAGCCGGACACGTCCGCGAGCACCTCGAGCACGATCTCGTCGAGGGGCGCGTACTGGCCCGGCGCGAACGCGACGAAGCACGCGCCGTGGACGGCCGACCCCGGCGGGTAGAGCGCGTCGAGGCGCGCGGGCCAGGAACCGCCGTCGATGTCCGCGCAGCGCGGCGGCCGCGGCGCGGCCCGCGCCGCGGGCGCTTCGCCGGAGACGCGCGCGACGTCGACCCGCAAGAGCCCGCCCGGCTCGCCCGCGCCGCCGACGATCTCGAGCCACTGCGTCGGCGCGCCGTTGAGGAACGCGCGGCAGGCGCCGACGCGCTCGTCGCGCGGGCCGCTCTGGGGCAGCTTGACGCCGTGGGGGCCCGCGCGCTTCCGGTCGAAGATCGCGAGCGTCACGTAGGCCGCGCGCCGCCTCGACTGGCCCGCGACGACGACCTCGAACGTCGCGCGCCAGGCCGGGTCGCGCGTCTCCGGCAGCGGCTCCGTGGACCCGACGAGGCGCCCCTCGGACCGTAACTCCACGAAGGCCGACGGCTGGCGCGGCGAGTCGCCGAAGAGGCCCGCGTCTTTGCCGAGCGGTAGGCGCGCGGCCTGGACGACCGTGACGGCGTACGTCGCGTCGTCGCGGCCGTCCGCGACGGGCGTCGACGCGCGCGCCTCGTCGCCGCCGAGCGCCGCGCCGCCGAGCGTCGCCCAGCAGTCGTCGCAGACCCGCTCCTCCGCGGACGCGTCCTCCTCCAATCCCCCCACCGAACCCAGCGTCGCGACCTGGCTCGTGATCTTGCCCATGGTCGCGAAGGCGGACCGCAGCGTCGGCGCCGCGGGCGGCCGCCGGGAACCGTCGCTGCGCACGGGGCCGAGGCGCATGCTCCGACTGCTGCAGGGGCCGCAGACGAGGCGCATGCAGCTCCGGCAGTGGTGCCGCCGGTTCGTGAAGGAGAAGGGCGACGTGCAGAGCAGGCAGCTCGCCGACGCGCTGTCGTCCATCCACCGGCCCGCGCCGTCCATCGCGTATGGTCGGACGCCCGACCGCGGTCACCGATGTCTTGCCACAAGAAATGCACCTTATGAAGCCTAAGGGCAACATCACCCTTCGTATCCGCGCTTTGGCGGGCGTGTCGCGAGGTGAGGCTGCCCCAGCATGGCCGACGCCGCGCCGTGGCGGCGGCGGACCGCGGCCCTCGCCGCGGCGGCGGCCGTCGGGAGCGCCCTCGCGCTGGCGGTGTTCGTGCCCTGGCGGCGGACGGCGGTCCCGGCGAACATGAGCGCCGGTGCGCCGTCCATCCGCGTCGACGTGTCGCGGCCGCGGTCCGCGAAAAGCGCAGTGAAAACACTGTCGGACGTGCCCGTGGGCGCCGGGCGGCCGGACATCGTCCACGTCGTGCTCGACGACGTGGGCATGAACGACCTCTGGGACAGCCAGGATTTGGCGCCCGAGGTCTTTCCGCACATGCTCGCGCTCGCGCAGGACGGCGTGCGCCTGACGAACTACTACGGCCAGGCGTTCTGCACGCCGGCGCGCGCCGCGTTGATGAGCGGCAAGTTCGGCCACCGCACGGGCTTCGCCAACGTCGACGTCGACAGCGCGGCGACGCTCGAGATATCCGCGTGGGGCAACTTTAGCTTGGCGAACGCCGGCGACCAGATCTTCCTCTCCCAACGGCTGGCGACGGCGGGCTACGAGGTCCACGGCGTGGGCAAGTGGAATCTGGGCCACTGCAACGCCGCGTTCCTGCCGCCGAGCCGGGGCTTCAAGTCCTATTTAGGGTATTACGGCGCGGGCATCGGCTACGTGAGCCACGAGGTCGAGCAATCGGGCAACGTGGAGAACTCGTTCACGCGCCACTTCCGGGACTACTCGCTGGTGGACATGCAGCGCTGCACGCCCCAGGGCTGTTTGTCCGACGCGTCGGTCATCGGCGAGTACTCGACGATTTTGTTCACGAACGAGTCTCTCCGGCGCATCGACGGCTTCTCCGTGGAGAACCCGACCTACCTCTACGTCGCGTACCACGGCGTCCACGACGACAAGCAGTCCAACGCGTCGGGCCTCGACTACCCCGCGGCGGCGCTCGAGGCGCTGGAGGAGCGGCGGCGGAATTTCGGCATCGCTTTACACGCGGTCGACCACGGCGTCGGCCTGCTCCAGCAGCGGCTCGAGAAGCGGTCCTCGGACTACGTGCTCGTGGTCCACAGCGACAACGGCGGCTCGCCCTGCGGCACCTACTGCGACAGTTCGAACGCGCCCTACCGGGGCATGAAGTTCTTCGACTTTGAGGGGGGTTTGAAGCTGCCCGCGTTCGTCTACTCGCCGACGCGTTTGGCGTCGCGCGGCACCTACGACGGCCTCATGCACCACGTCGACTGGACGGCGACGTTCCTCCGGGGTTTAGCCGGCACGCTGCTGGACTGCTCCGACTGCGACTCGCGGGACCACTGGTCCGCGATCTCGTCCAACTCCGACGACAAGTACGAGATCCGCGACGAGGTCGCCTTCTCCGTCACCGCGGAGGCGGCGACGCTGCGCATGAAGAACTACAAATACATGTACCAGCGCTCCAACTCCACCTGGTTCAAGGTCGGCGAGGAGGTCACGGGGTCCTTCAACACGCAGAGTTGCATGGACAGCTCGGCGATGAACTTTCTGTTCGACGTCGACGCGGACCCCTACGAGACCCAGAACCTCTACTACGACGACGCCTACGTCCACGTCCTCCGGGGCTTCGAGGACGAGGCCGCGCGCATCATGCGGGAGGAGTACGTCCACCGGACGCTCCCGCCGGGCTCGCCCGAGGGCGGCGCGGACACGATCGCCGCGTTCCTCGCGTCCTCGCCGACGAACGACACGGTCAAGCACGTCACGCCCTGGGACTGCGCCATGTCGTAAAGGTCCGTTCTTGTCGGGGCGGCGCGGGCGGCGCGGAGGCCGCGCGCGGCGCGGGTGCCGCAGGAGTGCTCGGAGGCGTGCGGCACGGTGGACCGCAGAGCGCTCTCTCAGAGAGCGCCTCGACGCGCAGCGCTGCACCGCACCCGTGCGCGCGCGCCGCAGCGCTCCGCACCGCAGCGCACGGCATCGCCCATCGCGTGCGACATCGCGCGCGCCGCCGCTCGCGCCATCGCGAGGCGACGATGCGCGCCTACGTGCCGTCGCACAACCTGAGCCGGAGCTACCGCGGCGGCGCGCGGGAGCGCGCGCCGCTCGTCGCGCGCGCCTGCGCCGAGACGCCCCAGCGCCACGGCGTGCCGTCGGCGGCGTCCGTCGCGCGCCTCGCGGCCGCGGGCGCGACGGCCGCGGAGCCGCTCGACGGCCTGCTATGCGGCCGGTTCCGGATCACGAAGACGCTCGCCGACGGCACGTTCTCGCGCATCGCCCTCGTCGAGGACCGCCTCTTCCCCCACTGGCGGCGGCGCGTCGCCGTCAAGGTGCTCGCCGCGGGCTTTCGCGAGGTCGGGCGCCGCGAGGCGGCGGTGCTGGCGTTGTTGCAGGGCGCTCGAGGTCTCGCGATCCCCGAGTTCTTCGGCGCCCACGAGAGCGGGCCCCACTACGTCATCGCCATGGAGGCCTGCGGTCCATCGTTAGGAGAACTCGTGAAGCAGTCGGGGCCTCTGGGCGAGCGCGACGTCCGCCGCGTGTCGAGCCAGCTCGTGGCGGCGTTGGCCTACTGCGGCGCGAAGCGCGTCATCCACGCGGACATCAAGCCGGAGAACGTGCTGTGCGCTCGGCCCGTGCTCGGCGTCGACGCCGAGGTGCGGCTCATCGACTTCGGGAACGCGATCCGGCCGAGCGAGGCGGTGCGGTACTACGCTGTGTGGAAATCAAATCTTCAACCCGACTTCAATGTGAGCGTACGCGACGGTTTCGACGCAAGCTCTTCGGCAGTGCTTCGAGAACTCGACGAGAGCAATAGATTCGTCCAAAAATCAGCCGAATCGACTTCGATTTGGCCGAGCTCGAGAGGTTTGAAGTTTTTGCTGGACAGGGCGTTCCACTGGTTGATTTCCACACAGGTATTACGACGATTTCGAGATCCAGTCGCTGGGCTACCGCGCGCCCGAGGTGCTCGCGGGCGTGCCCTTTGGCTACGCCATCGACATGTTCTCGCTGGGCGTCGTGCTCGTGGAAGCGGCGCTCGGGCGGGCGCTGCTGCGGCCGGCGCGGGCGGACCGCGGCGCGGCGCGCGCGGCGATCGAAGCCGCGCTCGGGCCGTTCCCCGCGGCGCGCTTCGCCGGCGCGCGGTTCGTCGTCGACGACCTCGGGAGCGCGCCGGCGCCCGCCGACGACGGCGACCGGCGGCGGCGGCACCGGGACGCCGTGCGCCGGCTCCTGCGCGACTTCCCGCCGCGACAACCGGGCGACGGCGCGTTCGCGTCCTTCGCCGCGGCCATGCTCGAGCTCGACCCGGACCACCGCGCGACGCCCCGGGAGGCGCTCTTCCACCCGTTCCTCGCCGACGACTTCCCCTTCGCGGCCGTGTTTAGCGACGGCTAACCGGAGCGGGAGTTAAGTCGGCTACCCGTCGACGTTGAGCTGGAGGACGGGCTGGTCCTCGTAGTCCTTGGCGAGGGCGTTGCAGACGGGGAGCGCGGGGACGATGTCCGTCGCGAAGACGCAGGTGGCGCCGCAGCCGAACTTGCAGAGCACCGTCGCCCGGTCGTCGCCGCACGCCGCCGCGGTGGCCGCGAGCGCGTCGCGCGCCGCCCGCGGCAGGCCGAGGCCCTCGGTCGCGAAGTCGTCCGCGGGGACGAAGGCGACGACGAGGCTGCGGTCCATGCGGTCGCCGCGCCGGTTCACGGGGCCGTCGAGGTAGAAGTCCTCGAGCGGCGTTTTCGAGTGCAGCAGGACCGCGCCGGCGCCCCGCAGCGCGCGGTGGCACACGAAGTGGGGGAAGGCGTACATGCGCACGCGGCCGAGGCAGCCGCGCAGCACGGCGTCCCGCCGCTGGTCCCGGGAGAAGCCGCCGTCGCGGAGCGCGGCGATCTGCGGGCACATGCGCTTGTGGCAGCCGCCCTTCTTCCAGTCGGCGACCTGGCAGTCGCGGCCGCAGAAGCGCGCGCCGCACCGCGCGCAGGCCGCGAACTTCCTGCCGCCGTCGCCGGCGACGGGCTCCGTCGTGCAGCAGCCGGGCCGCGCGCACCGGCGCACCGTCGGCGCCGGCGCGCCGGCGCCGTCGTCCTCCCAGGCCCAGGCCGTCGCCGACGCGGCGCCGGACGGCCGTTGCGCCTTTTCTAAGACCTCCTCGGCCTCGGCCTCCGTCTTTACGGGGAGGTCGGCCTCCGCTGGTAATGCTTCGGCCTTTGCCATGCTGCCTCGCCAAGTGCAAGGTCGATGATGAAGCGCCCTTGAACGACTTCTTGAAGCTCGCTGACCCGTGCAGAGTCGGATGTCGAGGTTAAACCGGGCGCGGCCGGGGCCCGGGGCGCGCCTTTTCGCCGGGGCGCGCGCCCCCTAGGCGTAGGAGCCGTGCATGATGACGTCGTCGATCTTGAGGATCATCTTGACGACCTGCGTCGCGAGCTGGACCTGCTGCTGCTTGCCGATGAGGGTCTCGAAGACCTTCTGCTGCTTCATGTCGTTGGTGCCCTGCTGGAGGCAGTCGACGCCCAGGTTCGGGTTCTTCTCCGCGAGCTGCTTGGCCTTGACGGCCGTGAGCTCCGTGATCGGCGAGAGCCCCGAGTTCTCCGCGAGGGCCATGGGCACGTCGTCGAGCGCGTCGGCGAAGGCGCGGATGGCGTACTGGTCCTGGCCCGTGGCGTCGTCGGCGGCCTTGGACACGGCGATGGAGCAGGCGATCTCCGCCGCGCCGCCGCCGTAGACGATGCGGTTGTCCTTGACGAGGTTCCGCACGACGCACATCGCGTCGTGGAGGCTGCGCTTCGCCTCCTCGACGATCATCTTGTTGCCGCCGCGCACGAGGACCGTGACGGCCTCGCTGGAGGCGCAGTCCTCGATGACGAGCATGCGCTCTTTGGTGGTTCCGAACGCGACCTCGCGGACGCAGCCCGCCTTGCCGAGCTTCGCCTCGGACAGCTCGGAGAAGCGCGCGACGATGCGGCCGCCCGTAGCAATCGCAATGAGCTCCAGCTCCACGCCGCCGACCCAGCGCACGGCCGGCAGGCCCGCCTGCAGGAGCAGGTGGTTCGCCTCGTCGTCGAAGCCCCACTGGCAGATGACCATGTTCGCGCCGCAGGCCTTGCACTGCGCGACCATCTCCTTGAAGTAGTGCTGCTCGCGGGCGAAGAGCTTGTCGTAGTCCTCCTTGGACGTGATGTCGAGCTTGTGCTTCGTCTTGGGCTTGGGCGGCTCGAAGGGGCACGTCAAGATGCACATTTTGGCGTCCTTGATCTCCTTGGCCATCTGGGGGTGGGAGATGTCCTTGTCGATGACGATGCCCTTGATGAGCTCCGTCTCCTCGAGGCGCCCGCCGGGCTTGCCCTCCATCTTGATCATGTCGAAGTTGACGTCGTTGCGGTCGACGTCCGCGACGGACATGACCGCGTCGACGGCGATCTGCGCCATCTTCCGCTTGTGCACGTTGATGATCTTCGAGCTCAGGGTCGTCATGGCCGTCTCCACGAGGACCTTGTCGTCCTTGGTCTTGTCGAAGGCCACGGTGTCCGCGACGTCGCCCAACGTTTTCATCGCGACCTTGCACGCGGTCTCGAAGCCCTCGGCGATGCGCACGGGGTGGAGCCCCTTGTCCAGCAGCTTCTCGGCCTGCTCCAGCAACGACCCGGCGAGCACGACGACGCCCGTCGTGCCGTCGCCGATCTCGTCGTCCTGGGACTGCGACAGCTCGACGAGGAGCCGCGCGACCTGGTGCTCGACGGCCATCTTGTCCAGGATCGTCGCGCCGTCGTTCGTGATCGTGATGTCGCCGTCGGGGCTCACCATCATCTTGTCCATGCCCTTGGGGCCCAGGGACGTGCGCAGGATGTTGCTCACGGACCGCGCGGCCATGATGTTGTGCTTCTGCGCCTCCAAGCCCTTGATGCGGCTCTTCTGCTGCTGCTCCTTCAAGATGATGAAGGGCCGCCCGTACTCGTCGAAGACCATCGACATGGTTGCGGCGAGGGCGGCGCGGCGCGCGACGAGCACGCGACGAGGACGCGACCGCGAGTTTAGAGGCGCTCCAGCGGGCGGCTCAGCGGTCGACGGCGAGCTTGGCTCGACACCCCGGCCAAAATCCGCTGTGGATCTGCTGTGGGCCACAGCCTGTGGCAAAGCCTGTGCCTGGGGCAGCTCGACGCGCGCAGCACGCGCTCCAGCGTCGCGCCGCCGCACCGCCTACCACAAAACACCACGCTCGCGACCCCGCGCCGCTCCCCGCGTCGCCACGCGCGCGAAACTCGCGCTCGCGCGACCCAGCCCGCCGCGCCGGCGCCGTGCATGACCGCCGCGCCGAGGGCATGGGAGCCGCCGACCAGCAGCTGCGCCGCCTCTGGGCCGTCGCCGGCGGCCTCTTCGTCTTCGGCTACGCCTTCAAGTACGTCACCTGGGTGTCCGTGCAGAGCCAGGTCGAGGAGACGAACCGGCTCACGCACGAGGACGCGAGCCGTCAACTCGCGGAGGCGCGCGAGGAGGCGCAGCGCTACGCCCTGCCGCCCATCGACCGGACGGCCGTGAAGCCGACCAAGGACGCGTCGTGACCGCGCGCGTATATTCTGCCGTGTCTTCGCGCGCGTCCGCGGACGCCGCGCGGCGCGGCCGCGGCGCGGCGGCGGACGCGCGCTACATTTGCCCATAGTCTGGACTTCTTTCTTGTCGCGCGCACGCTCTGGCGGCGACCGGACGGGCGGGCGCGGCAGGCGCGTCCGGAGGCCACGAGTGGAACTTCAACACAATGTTGCAGGCTTCAATGATAGGGCCAGCTCGAATAGCTTAGCTAGGGTAACCGGACAAAAGATCGCAGGTTTGGTTGAACCCGCGGCCGGACAATTATTGGCAATTTTTCCGTGTCGTGGGACGGCCGGGTAAAAAAAAGAAAGGAAAAAAAAAGAAAAAAATGAGGCGCCGAAGGCGCCGAAGGCGCCGACAGGCGCCGGGGCGCGCGAGGCGCGCGACGGCGCGCCCCACGCGGACTTTCCCCGTCGTTAGGACTCGGGTATTTATCCAAGAGACGACGTTCCAAAGCCGCGTGCTAGCTCGCGTCCGCGGCCCCGCGCGCCTTCCTCCGGCGCGCGGTGCGGTTTTTGTTGTCCCTCTGGCGGAAGTCGGGGTCTTTGCGTTGCTTCCTCTTCTTTTCCCGCTCCCGCTTCCTTTTCTTGGCGCTCCCCGTGAGGTCCGCGGCGGGCGGCGACTGCGGCGCG
>NW_008705568.1:0-1443 GCF_000186865.1 Aureococcus anophagefferens | reverse complement strand
CGAGTGCTCCTTCCCCGGGTTGCCGGACCCCTTGCCCTTCCTCGAGTCCTTCATCTTTTCCAGCTCGGCCTTCACCTCGCTCATTTTCGCCTTGATCTTCGCCTCGTGCTGCGCGGCCTCTTCGAGCGCAACGCGACGCGCGCGCAGTGGATCATCTTGCCCGTCGCCGTCGATGACGTGCTCCACGAGCGCGGCGTCGTCGACTTCGTCCGCTCCGGGAGCCATGGCGGGCCGCGGCCTTGGAGATGGAGAACGCGGTGAAATAGGCGCTGAAGACGAGGTCCGTCCCGCGCTTTGACGCTTTCGGGCAGCCACTCCTTTAACGAAAAGCCTTGCCTTTTTTCTTGAAGTGTCCGTCCCCAGCGTGGGGACGGACCGTCCCGCGGCAGGGAAATACCGCCTCTCCCTATTTGTCCAGCAGCGTCTGTCCAGGGGCGCCGGCCGCCGCCCCGCGCGCCCTACGCGGCCCGGGCCACCGCTTCCACGGCCTCGCGCGCCTCCATGGTGTCCTACGACCTCGGGCGAGCGATCACTGCGTCCTCTGGGGGCCGCGAGCGGCGCGACGGTTGCGATTTCGACGCTGAGCGCGGCGCGAGCGCGTGGGTCGGCGTGCGGGCGCCTGAGGTGCTCGGGGGTCGCGGAGACCTTCCCGAGCCCGAGCCCCACCCGGGACCCGCGCCTGGGCCAGCGCAGCCTCGCAGCCGACGACGACAATCGGTCGAAGGACCGCACATCGAATCCGAGAATCGAGCTCGAGGAACAAGCGGTCGCGCCGGCGCTCCTGGGCGTCATCAGGACCACTACGATGGTCCGAGGCCATCTCCATGATGGACACCGCGATCCCCGGCGCCTAACTCCCCCCACGCGCGCGCGACGACGACGACGACGACGACGCCGCCGCCGCCGCCGCCGCCGCCGCCGCCGCCGCCGCCGCCGCCGATGATGATGACGACGGCGCGCGCGCCGTGGTCAGAGTGGTCGTGAGAGATGCCCTATCGATCTCAGCCGCTGAGAGCGCTCGAAACGAGTCCTTTCGGGCTCCTAGGCGTCCATTCAGGGGCGCCCTCAGACTAGTACTCGCCTTGCACACGCCTAGTACGACGAGTGCACGTCGTGCTACCGCGCCAGGGGCGTCGTAGGGCCTGCGTTAGCTTCCTTAGTGTCTGCCTCGGGCATCCAGAACCGCACGGTCTGGCACGTGGCCACGGGGCACGCGCTGCGGGGCGCGTTGGAGGCTCGGGGCTGGGCGTCGAGAGCACGTCGACGTGCTGTCCAGGCGCTGAAACGGCCGCCTACGGTGCTTTCGACGTAGCCCAAAGGCCCGAGCGCGCACCCAGACATGCCTGCGCGGCTCGAGGTCGCTCTGCAGCGACGAGCAACGCCACCGCGGTGCAGGCGGTCACGGCCAGCCCTGCGCCGTGCGCTTGCGCCAAATGCTCTGCG
>NW_008705567.1:2170474-2177197 GCF_000186865.1 Aureococcus anophagefferens | reverse complement strand
CTCTCGGGCGCCGTCGCGCGGTCCACGCGGCGCGGGCTGTTCCGGGCCGCGCGATCAAGGAGGCGCTCGCGACGCCGTCGTGCCCCGCGCGGCTCCTCGACCTCGCGGGCGTCGACGACGACACCGCCTACGGCCTCGCCGGCGGCCTCGCGACCTACGCGGGGTCGGTCCTGCCCGAGGCCGCCGCCGCCGCGCGCGAGGTCCAGCGCAGCCACGCGATCCACCCCTTCGTGACCAGCGACCTCGCCAAGGGCAACTACGCCGCACGCGCGCCCGGGTCCCGCGCGCCGCGCCGCGCGCGAGCCCCGCCCCCCGCGCAGTTCTGGCCCAACGGCGACCGCGCGAGCGACTCCTTCAACCAGCCGCCCCGGCCCCGGGAGCCGAGCGTCGCCGCGCGCTGCCGCCTCGCGCGGGGCCGCGCCGGGGGTACGACTTAGGGTTTTTGGCGGACAGCGGACGCGCGGACGGCGGACGGCGGGGGCGGACGCGCCTCGCGGCGGACGCGCCTCGCGGCGGACGCGCCTCGCGGCGGACGCGCGGGGGTGGCTCCTCAAAGAAAGGGCGCGACGATCCCCGGCGGCGACGAGGCCCGACGCGGCGGCCTTAGCCGTCGCGCCGTCCAGAGAGCCGTCGACGCCGGTGCAGCCGCTCGTCGGGTCCGTGTCGTCGTCGTCGGAGCAGTCTTCGTACGTGCACCCGCAGTAGGCGTCGTCCGAGCCATCACACACGGTGATGCAATACCCGTCTACCCCGGGCGCCGAGTACGTTCCCGCGCTGCTGTCGCACGTGTACCCGTAGCTATCGGAGAGCACGCTGGACGGCGTGCACGAGTCGCACGACGTGCAGTCCGATCCGTACATGACCGTGTCGCCCTCGCAGTAGAACCAATTATACGCCATCGTGCAGTCGTCGTCGTCGTCGTCGTCGTCGTCGTCGGAGCAGTCTTCGTACGTACACCCGCAGTCGGCGTAAAAATAGTCTCCTGGGTCCGCGCCGTCGCACACGGCGATGTCGTATTCGGTCGCACCACCGTCCGTGCTGTACTTGCCTGTGCTGCTATCGCACGTGTACCCGTACGGAGCGTTGCTGAGCACGTCGGATGGCGTACACGAGTCGCACGAGGTACAGTCGGAGCCGTACATGACCGTGTTGTAGTCGCAATAGAAATAATTATAGGCTTGCGTGCAGTCGTCGTCGGCAACCGCCGGGACGAGGAAGAGTGCGAGGAGCAGGTGGGACATCATGGCGGCGCAGGATGGCAGCCCAACGCTGGTTTCGTTTTGGGCATGCGTTCAACACTGCTCTCTAGGGTAAACTTTCGGCAAACTTGAACTTCTCCCCGGCCCGGGGAACCAATCGGGCGCGCATCCCCTTCTATAAGTAGTCCAACTTGGCTCGTTGCACTGGCACCGCGTCACAACACTCGTGATGGTTCCGGCCTAAGCGACCTTACGCCGGGGAGGGATCACGCCGTCGCCGGCGCGCGCGGCGCCACGCAGCAGCCCTTGTGGCGCTTCCAATGAGCCTTCTGGCACTCGGCGGAGCAGTACAGGGCCGCCTTGCAGCGCGCGCAGGTCATGAACTTGGGGTTTTTCTTGCTTTCGGAGGCGCGGCAGTTCGCGCAGATGCGTTGGTTTGTCGCGTGTTTCCCACGTTAAAGCTCCCATAATAATAATAATAATATCAACAGACCTGGTACGAAAGTGTAAATGGGTTACGAAGCAAACAGGATCTCTCCTAGTACGTGAGGTAGGTCGTCCCGGGGACCGGAGCGATGTGCGCCATGAGCTTGAAGGTGCGGCCGTCGGCGCCGCGTTGCTTGAGGGTTTTGGTGTCTAGCACGGTCACGCGAGTCTTGTCACAGTATATGTTGCTCTTGTGACAAGGCAGCTTGGTGCGGAAGCGCAGCATGACGAGGTCGACGAGGTCGCGGACTCGCAGGGGTTTCCCGTCGCGCGTCTTCCACGTCTCGCAGGCGGCGCTTCCGAACATCGTGTCCTTTACACCGATCCCGCTTTCCAGAGTCACGTTGGCCACGTCGACGCCCTTGTAGCCGTCCCAGTTCTCGCACGGCAAGTCCAATTCGACGACCGTGAGCAGATTCACGCGAGTGATCGTCTGACCCGCGCGCTTCGAGCCGCCGATCGTTCCGTTGGACCGCGCGTAGACCAGGCCGTCCAGGTCCTTCGCCGTGAGCGCACGCGGGTCGTCGCCCTTCTTGGCCGCGACGCGGTGGTCGCCGTCGAGCGAGAAGACGATGTCCGCGGCGTCGAGGCCCGCCTCGCCGGTCCGTTTCAGGCACTTTTTCTTGTGGCCGCCGATTTTCCAGTCGCGGGTCTGGTGCTCCTTGCCGCAGTAGTAGGGCCCGTGGTAGTCCATGGTCTTCTCGCGGCAGCCCATGCATCGGAGCTTGGACTCGATTCCGCAGACCGCGCAGGGGCCGCGCCAGCCGTCGTCGCCCTTCGGCTTGTTTCCGAGCGCGGACGCCGCGAACGCCTCGGTAGCCGACTGGCCCGGCTCCGCGCGCGTCGTGACCACTGGGAAGTGCTTGCGCAAGGCAGACTCTTGCATCATCGCCGCCATCAAACTCCCATCGCCGCCCCCGTCGTCGTCCTCGGGCTCGTCGTCGTGGGGGATGAACAGCATGCCGTTTTGAACAAAACGCGGCGGCGATGCATCCATGTGCGGCTCATACTTGAACGACGAGTACCAAACCATCGCGTCGGGTCGCGGGGGCGACGCTCGGTTCGCAGGGCAGACGGGCGAAAAATCGCCGCCTGCTGCTGACAGAATTGCCAGTTTGGGGGCTCGCCAAACCGGCCCGAGGTGCGAACGTGCTATTACCTCGCCCCTGACGACCTAGGCCCCCTTGCCCGGCTTCTTCTTGTGGCGGTGCTTGGAGTAGGTCGGGTGGATGGCGACGCGGTCGTAGGCGATGGAGCCCTCGTTGGCGAGCTTGACGAAGTTGATGGACGCGGTGTTCGATCCCAGCGCGGACGTGAGCGGCGGCGCCTGGGCCTTGGGCATGTAGAGCGCGAAGGGCGAGCGCACGGTCGTCTTCTCGTACTCCGTCACCAGGCGGCTGCGGCGGTCGTAGCCGCTGGGGTCGTCGTTGCGCGTCGTGTGCGTGTAGGGCAGCACCTCGTCGAGCGTGAAGCACGCCTGCCGCGACTTGCCGAGCATGTGGCGCGTGCCCCACTTGGACATGCGGACCATGTGCTCGTGCTTGGACTCCGTGCGCCAGTGGTAGCAGTAGTCGTCGTCGCCGTCGCGCTTCGTGAAGAGCACGTCGACGTTGCCGCGGATGAGCGTGACCTGCATGTTGTCCGACGCCATGAGCCGCCGCTGCTCCTCCAAATTCGCCGCGGAGTGGCCCTCGAGGGCCATGCGCGCGTGGAGCTCGCGCGCGTCGCGGGCCGTCTGGGAGAGGCCGCTGGCCGTGGAGTCCAAACGCGCGTTCGTCGACAGCGGCTCCGCGTACTTGAACTTGGGGTGCGCGTTCCACCGGGGCTGCGCGAGCCTTCCGGCGACGACCTCGGCGGCCCGCGGCGCGTCCGCAACTTTGGATCCGTCGGCGTCCTCGGAAGCGCCGTCGCCGGCGGCGAGGTCCTTCTTCGACCAGGTCTCGATCTGGCGCGTGAGCTTCTCGTGCGCCGCGCGCGACCCTGGGCAGCAAAAGGGTGATTCAACGTCGCTTCAACGTGAGTGTTCCGCGCGCGCGCGTTCCGGAAAAAGCATCTACGCTTCGAGACCGTTCCGAGAGATGATCGCTCGTCCAAAAATCAGCCGAAACGAGTGGAAAACGGCCGAGATAGGAGCCTTTGAAGTTGGGAATTTCGCTCTCTTTTGCTGCCCTGGTGCGAACCGAACGCGCAGTACGAGCCCTCGGCGCCCGCGTCGAGCCGCGGCTCGCTCCCGTCGCTCTCGTCGCCGCAGAGGCGCGCCTCGAGGGCGTGGGCGAGGTCGATGTGGGGGTCGACGGCCGTGGGGACGCTGTACTGGCGGCCGTCCGCGCGGTTCCGCGCGCGGCGGCCGTCCACGCGGACCGCGCCGCCGCCGCCCGTCGTCCGCGGCCGCAGCGTGGAGCCGGAAGAAGTAAGAATGCCCCGGAACAAGCCGCTCTCGCCCAGGGGCGTGCCCGTCGACAGGACCGACGCGTCGGGCCCGAAGAGGCTCGGCGCGGACCGCGACGTCCGCGTGCCGCCCAGCAGCCGCGACGCGCCCGCGACGGACCGCTCCACCGCGCGGCGCTCGCGGTTCGTCATGATGGGCGGCGCGTACATGGCGTCGCCCGGGTGCGGCGGCTCGAAGATGGCCGCGTCGGCCGGGGGCAGCGCGGAGCGCACCAAGGTGATCCACGCGTCGCGGTAGGGACGCCCGACGAACTCGCGGCTCGTCGGGTGCACGCGGAACGACGACGCCGCCTGGACGTCGGGCACGGTCATGACCAGGACGCTCGACGACGCGCCGTGGCCCACGGGCGCCGCGAAGCCCGTGCGCCGCAGGGCCTCCGCGACCATGGCCTCGAGGTACGCGTCCCAGCCTCCGACGGGCGCCTGGAGCGCGGTCCTAACCACGAAGGACTTGAGGTCGTCGACGTCGATGCGCCCGTCGTCGTCGCTGTCCCAGACCTGGAAGGCCCGCCGGATCGCCTCCGGGTCCACGGCCCGCGTCTCCATGCGCGCCTCGGCCCGCGCCGCCTCGGCGACGTAGCGCGGCGGCAGCCGGATGGAGTGCGGGATGCCGCCGCTGCTCGAGCTCCGGTTGTGGGACCCGCTGGAATGCAGGCCCGTCGACGGCCGCGACGTCGCCGCGCTCATGCCCGTCGACGGCCGCACCTCCACGGACACGCCGCCCATGGCTCAAGCTTTCGGAGAGCTAGCGCCGGAGATCATGATCAGTCGATTTTGAAGGTGAAGGTGATGGTGAACCAACCCAGTGTGGCAATGCGTCCTGCGCATAGCGTCGCATCGAGCAAGTGAGGAGTAACAAAATGTTGAACGAGGCCCTGTGGCATGCGTATGCGGAGCGCATGATCGACGGCGCCGCCGCCGCCGCCGCTCTCGCGTGCTTCCTCTTGCTCACGTTCTACTTCCACGCCGCGCCGCGCGCCGCCGGCGACGGCCGCGTGCCGACGCTCGTCGTCCTCGGGAGCGGCGGCCACACGACGGAGATGCTGCGGCTCCTCGGCGGCCTTGACGCGTCGCGCTACGGCCCCGTGACGCTCGTCGTCGCGGCGTCGGACACGACGAGCGCGGCCAAGGCCGCGGGCATGCTGCCATCGGACCTCGACGCGACGTGGGCCACGATCCCGCGCGCGCGCGAGGTCGGCCAGCCCTTTGTGGCGGCCGTGCCGACGACGCTCCGCGCGCTGTGTGCCGCCGCGGCGGTCGTCCACCGCGCGCGGCCGCGGCTCGTGCTCTGCAACGGTCCGGGGACGTGCGTGCCCGTCGCGGCGCTCGGCGTCGCCGCGGGCGCGCGGCTCATCTTCGTCGAGAGCTGGTGCCGCGTCGAGAGCCTGTCGCTCTCCGGCCGGCTCCTCTACCCCGTCGCCCACCGCTTCGTCGTCCACTGGCCCCGGCTGCGCGACCGGTACCCGCGCGCGGAGTACCTCGGCCGCATCTGCTAACACCGTTTAGAAGTTCCCCGGCGCCTACTGCGCCGAGTTCTTCGACTCGCCCTTGGCCTCGGCCTTGTTCTCGCCGCCGCCGCGGCGCGCGTCGCCGTCGCGCTTCGACTCGCTCCGCGCCTTGGGCTTGGCCGCGGGCGCGGCGGCGTCCTTCGCGGCCTTGGCCGCGGCCTCCTTCTTCTTCTTCTCGCGGCGCTTCTTGTCGAGCTCGATCTCGCGCTCCTTGAGCTGCATCTTCTTCCGGTACTTCTCGAGGTCGTCCATCTTCGCGGCGTAGATGTCGTCGATGAGCTTCTCCGCGAACTCGTCGGGCGCGTCGCTCTTGCCCTCGTCGACGTCGAAGGCGCCGTCCTTCTTCGATTTTTTCCGGACGATGTCCGCGTCGGGCTCGCCGTAGTACTTGGCGACGGCCTCGACGAGCGAGTCGTAGGCGTCGTCGGACAGCTCCTTCCGGTTGAGGCCCCCGAGGTCGACGGGGCCCGCGGAGACGAGCTCGTCGAAGGTGTCGCCGCCCGGGGGCACGTAGAGGGGCTTGTCCGCGTTCTTCTCGACGCGGTAGCTCTTGTCGACCTTGTGGAAGAGCGCGTAGGACAGCAGGTTCCGGAACGTCTTCGTGAGCGCCGCGTCCTTGGACGACGTGAAGACGAGCGTCGCGCCGTGCTGGTGGGCGAGGAAGCGCAGCACCTGGCACAAAGCCTTGAGCGCGAGGCGGTCCTTGCCGAGGTCGTTGCCCTCCTCGCCGAGCACGTCCCACTTGTTCGCGACGATCAAAATCGGCACGGGGCTCGGGTCCACCGTGCGCCGGTCCGGGTGCTCGCCGGGCTTGTCGCCCTTCTTGTCCGGCTTGCGCTCGGCGAAGCGCGCCCGGGCCTGCTCCGCGAGGCCGTCGGCCGTCTTGCCCTTGTTGTCGCGCCTGAGCTCGTCGAGCGTCGCGGCGACGTGCGCCCGCAGGATCTTGAGCCAGTGGACGCAGGTGTAGACGACGTTGTGGGGCTTGGACAGGTCCAGCACGACGCCCAGCACGGCCGTCCGCAGCCGCGCGGGCGTGATGGGCACGCCGACGAGCTCGCGGCCCGTCTCGAAGCCCATGCCGC
>NW_008705567.1:2169718-2170424 GCF_000186865.1 Aureococcus anophagefferens | reverse complement strand
CTTGCCGTTGTAGAGCGCGAAGGCCACGAGGCCGCCTTCGCGGCCCGTGGACCCGGCGACGAGCGCCGGGTCGTAGGTCACGTCGACGCGGCTCGGCACGAGCTCGAGGAGGTCGTCCCAGCCGTCGACGCGGTCGACGAAGGCCCGCACGTTCGCGAAGGCGAGGAAGTCCGACGCCGTGTAGGAGCAGGCGACGGACCCGTCCGCGGCCGCCGCGCAGCGCTGTGTCGCCGCGTCGCCGGGCGGCGGCGCGCTCGCGTCGGGCCGGAGCGCCTGGGCCGCGTCGACGTCCGCGGCGCTCTTGGGCGCCCGCGACGATTCCGTCGGGCCGCCCTCGGGGCGATCCGCGGGCGCGCCGTCCTTCAGGCGCTTCGCGTCCTCGCGGTCGGGGAGGGAGTCGGGCGCGTCCCGGGCGACGCCGCGGTCGTCGGCGGTGGAGGCGGCGTCGGTGGAGGCGTCGGCGTCGGCGGCGTCGGCGGCATCGGAGGGCGCGTCGTCGTCGCCGCCGTCGGGGGGCGGGATGATTTCGTCGGCGACGGCGTCGGAGGGCGCGTCGTCGTCGCCGCCGTCGGGGGACGGGATGACGCCGTCGGCATCGGAGGGCGCGTCGTCGTCGCCGCCGTCCGGGGGCGGGACGATTTCGTCGGCGAGGGGCGCCCAGTCGTCGGCCGCGGCCGCGAGGGACGTCGCGTCCGCGGGGCCGGGC
>NW_008705567.1:2166998-2167935 GCF_000186865.1 Aureococcus anophagefferens | reverse complement strand
CGGTGGCTCCGGATGAGGTGGAGCGACATGGCGATGGACACGATCGTACACAAGCCCGCGACGATGACGGCGCTGTCGTAGGTGCCGAGCAGCGGCCGCGCGTCCGTGGGGCGCGGCGTCGGCAGGAACGACGGCCGCGGCGTCGGCGCGTGCGTCGTCGGCGCCAAGGTCGGCGCGACGGTCGTCGGCGCCAGGGACAGCTCGAAGGGCGCCGCCGACGGGAAGAGCGTCGGCGCCATGCGTGCGACGGCGCGGCGCCGATCGACGCGCGCAGCAGTCGACGCGCGCAGCACGCCGGCGTTGGCCTACCAGACAACAACGGCGGCGCGCGCGAGAGCAGGGGTCGGCGCAGGCGTGGCGGGCGACGTGCGCAGCACGCAGGCGTTGGCCGACCGTCCGCGCGCGTCGACGGCGGCGCGGACGGCGCGGGCGAGGGCGCAGGCGACGAAGGCGCCACAAAGCCAACGTTGCTCAGGCACGACGCGATGATGCCGTCCGACACGACACGTCCGTGCCACGACGCCCCCGTCGGACGCGCGAAACACGGACCCCGGGGGACTTCAGAAGCGACGTTCCTTAGCCTCACTTGGCGTACTTGAAGTCGGCGAAGTCGTAGGCCTCGCCGGGCGCGGGCACGAGCGGCGGCGCGTCGTCGCCGTCCTCGTCCATGGCGTCGTCGTCGTCGTCGCTCTCGTCGTCGCTGTCGTCGTCGGCCATGGGCTGGTGCGCGAGGCCGACGACGTCGAGCGCGCCCGCGTCCGTCGTGGGCTTGTCCGCGACGGCGAGGACGACGCCGTCGGCCATGGCGTCGAAGTCGTCGGCGACGAGGCCCTTGACGAGCGTCGCGCGCGACGCGTCGGAGGCGGAGGCGGCCTTGGCCGGGGGCGCCGTGTAGAACTTGACGTCGCCGCGCGCGAAGTCGCGGAGCACCTCCGTC
>NW_008705567.1:2166304-2166908 GCF_000186865.1 Aureococcus anophagefferens | reverse complement strand
CGAGGGCCGCGGGGTCCGCGCGCTTGATCAGCGCGCACGCGGCCGCGGGCGCGTCGCGGAGCTCCGCGGCGTCGACGCAGCCGCGCAGCAGCAGCGAGCAGAGCGCGTCCGCGCGGTCGTCGCCCGAGCCCTTCTCGTGGGCGACGCCGACGACGCCCGGCGAGTCGATGAGCGTGAGCTTCGAGTCGAGCTTCACCTCCTTCAACGACTTGGTGAAGCCGGGCGTCGCCGACACGGCTCCGCTCCCCGCGTCGCGCTGCGAGCCGTGGTCCGCGCCGCGCCGCGCGCCCACGAGGGACTTGATCACCGACGACTTGCCCGCGTTCGGGAAGCCGACGACGCCGACCACGAGAGCGCCGGGCCGCCCGCCGGACTCGTCGCGCGCGTAGTTCTTCAGCAGTTGGAGCAGCGAGTCGACGCCGAGCGCGGACGTGAGCGCGCGCGCGTCGTCGCAGACGGCCGCGTCGCGCGATTTGTCCAGCGGGTTCACGCCGGACGCGCCGCCCTTCTGCGTGCCCGCCTTGAACGCGACGACGGCCAAACCCGTGGACCGGAGCGCGTCGAGCCATTTCGTGGCGACGTCGCGGGGGACCAGATCGACCTT
>NW_008705567.1:2119148-2166254 GCF_000186865.1 Aureococcus anophagefferens | reverse complement strand
GCACGACGCCCAGCACGGCCGTCCGCAGCCGCGCGGGCGTGATGGGCACGCCGACGAGCTCGCGGCCCGTCTCGAAGCCCATGCCGCCGCCGAGCTCCCAGATGTGCGCGACGTCCTTGGCCGCGCTCGTCGTCCGCGACCGCCGCGCGAAGACGTACTCGAGGGCGACCGTGGGCTTCGGCGCCTCCTTGGCGACGGACGGCTGGAGCAGGGCGAGCAGGCTCGACTTGCCGCTGCCCTGCTGCCCCACGAAGAGGCTGTAGCTCTCGAGGCTCGCGTTCGCCTTGTCCTCCTTCGCCGGCGCCTTCTCGAGGATGTCGAAGAGCGTCTCGATCTCCTCCTCCTCCTTCTTCCGCCGCCGTCGCGGCGGGTCGGCCATCGCGGCGGCGCGACGCGGCGAGCTCGGTATACGAATCGTTTGGCTGCCCCGGTGCTTGCCCTCCGCGCCGCTTGCATGTGCAGCACGGCGGCATCGACGGCCTGAAAAACGCCGAGGCATGCTCGGGGCAGCCATCTGAGGCAGCCCACTCGGTGGAGCGGCGGCGCGGCCTCGGAGCATCGACCCATGGGCCCGAAGAAGAGCAAGAAGGTCGCGCCCGCCGACGGCGGCAAGAAGGGCAACAAGAAGGGCGCGAGCAAGAAGGTCGCGCCCGCCGCGCCGGCGGCCGCCGCGCCGGCGCCGGCGCCCGCACCGGCGCCGCCGCCGGCGCCCGCGCCGCCGCCGGAGCCCGTCGGCCCGCCGCCGCTGCCCACGGACCCGCTCGAGTACGCGCGCGCCGTCTGGAGCGACCCGCCGCGCGAGGACGTCGCCGTCGCCAAGGTCCGCGTCGTCTACAGCTCGTACAAGACGGAGTTCGAGACGCGCAACGGCGTCGTGCGCTGGAAGGACATCGACGACGAGTACGCCATCTCCTTCGTGTTCAAGGGCGAATTCGCGAAAAAAATGCGCGCGTTCCCCGCGGGCGTGAAATCGAGCGACGCCGCGGCCGACGACGTGCCCGCGATGGCGTCCGCCATGGGCACCGTGGGCGTCGACGACGAGGGCGAGCGCGACGCGTCCCTCGACGAGCTCTTCTGGCTCGGGCTCGAGCCCGACTTCGACGGCAAATACACGCTCGAGGTCGAGGAGGACGAGGCGGCGGGCCTCGGCGTCGAGACGCGCGACGGCCCCCTGGTGCTGGGCGAGAACCCCAACGGCGGCGGCGCCCTGCCCGTCGGCGACGCGGGCGCGCGGAAGGAGGGCTGCTCCTGCATCTACGGGAACCCGTGCCAGGACAAGTACGTCTGCCTGAACTGGAACGGCCGCTTCGAAGTCGCCAAGAAGAACGGGTGGAAGGGGTTTTAAGACGTCGGGGCGTAGGAGGGGACTTTCGTCGCCGTGGGAGAGTATGAATCTTCGTCCTCGTCCTCCGAGTCGTCCTCGTCCTCGTCCTCTTCGTCCTCCGCGAGTCCCTTCGCGTGCGGCGGCGCGGCCGCGCCCGCGGCGGCGCCGCCGAGGGCGACGTCGACGGTCGTGGACTGCCCCCACTCGTCGGTGACGGTGAGCGTCGCGCCCGCGGCGGCGGCGCGGACGCCGGAGACGGACACGCGCGTCTGCCGCCAGTGGGGCAGCCACTCGAAGTCGCCCTGGCTCAGCGTCGAGCCCCGCGCCTCGAGGACGAAGGACGCGGCCATGGCCCGCGTCGACTTGAAGGCCGCGTGGGACTTGAAGTCGAGGCGGCCGTCGTCGCCGAGCGTCGCGCCGTACGCCAGAGGCGCGGAGAAGAACTTCTCCGGCGCGTAGACCTTCCAGCCGCTCGAGATGCCCTGGGCGCAGCCCTTGAGCGTCTCGTCGTTCGTCTCCCAGTCCTCGGCCACGCACGTGCGCTCCGCGTTGCCGTAGATCTTGTAGGACCAGGCCACTTTGCCGTCGCGCGTGACTTCCAACAATTCCGTGTCGAAGAGGAGGTTTCGCGATGGCGACTGGATCGCGGGCCACCAGCTCGTGAACACGTTCTTCGACGGCAGCAGGTCCGCGTCGCCAAAGACCTCGCTGTAGCCGTAGGGGAACTCGTCGTAGAAGACGTACTCGAAGAAGATCCGCGCCGTCTCGGCGCCCTCGTCGACTTTGAACCCGAGCACGCGGCTCGGGAAGTGGGACGTCTGGCTCGCGACCGTGTCCTTGTCGTCGCCCTGGCCCGTGTAGGCGTTGTCGAAGAGGAAGACGCCGTCCTCCGCGAAGGACTCGGGGTTGTGCTGGCCGTGCCAGAACGAGGAGCCGCGCGCGTAGGTCTGGCCCCGCTGGTCGACGATGTCGAGCGTGCCGTAGTCGCCGCCGGCGATCCACTTCGTCGCGCCCGTCGCGACGTCGATGGCGTTGACGCTGTTGTAGAGGCGGCACGACACGTAGGCCGTCTCCGCGCCGGCGGCGTCGGCGACGACCTGGACCGCGTTGACGTCGCGGCAGTTGTCGACCTCGACGCCCTTGCGGATGCCGCCCGTCGCCGCGTCGATCAAGGAGAAGGACGTGCCGCACTGGCCGACGCAGTCGAGGTGCGCGCCCGTCGACTGCCAGTAGGCGTCGTCGCCGGCCTCGAGCTGGATGTCGTGGCTCGAGAAGATGATCTTGTCGTTGAGGCGCCGCAGGTGGTCGCCGGCGACGTTCGCCTTGTCCTCGTCGTCTTTCCAGCTCCAGACGTAGGCGTAGCCGTCCTCGTTCATGAAGTCGTTCGACATCGTCACGAGCGTGTCCGGGTCGACGACCTTGACGGGGTCGAAGTGCGTCGACATCTCGCCCCGGTCCTTGTCCGTCGTCGACACGACGCTCACCAGCTCGCCGTCCTGCGCCGCGACGACGAGGAAGCTCGACCGCGTGCCGTCGACGCCGTTGCCGTTGTAGAGCGCGAAGGCCACGAGGCCGCCTTCGCGGCCCGTGGACCCGGCGACGAGCGCCGGGTCGTAGGTCACGTCGACGCGGCTCGGCACGAGCTCGAGGAGGTCGTCCCAGCCGTCGACGCGGTCGACGAAGGCCCGCACGTTCGCGAAGGCGAGGAAGTCCGACGCCGTGTAGGAGCAGGCGACGGACCCGTCCGCGGCCGCCGCGCAGCGCTGTGTCGCCGCGTCGCCGGGCGGCGGCGCGCTCGCGTCGGGCCGGAGCGCCTGGGCCGCGTCGACGTCCGCGGCGCTCTTGGGCGCCCGCGACGATTCCGTCGGGCCGCCCTCGGGGCGATCCGCGGGCGCGCCGTCCTTCAGGCGCTTCGCGTCCTCGCGGTCGGGGAGGGAGTCGGGCGCGTCCCGGGCGACGCCGCGGTCGTCGGCGGTGGAGGCGGCGTCGGTGGAGGCGTCGGCGTCGGCGGCGTCGGCGGCATCGGAGGGCGCGTCGTCGTCGCCGCCGTCGGGGGGCGGGATGATTTCGTCGGCGACGGCGTCGGAGGGCGCGTCGTCGTCGCCGCCGTCGGGGGACGGGATGACGCCGTCGGCATCGGAGGGCGCGTCGTCGTCGCCGCCGTCCGGGGGCGGGACGATTTCGTCGGCGAGGGGCGCCCAGTCGTCGGCCGCGGCCGCGAGGGACGTCGCGTCCGCGGGGGCCGGGGCCTTGTGGGGGTCCGCGGCCTTGCCGAAGTCGACGGCGAGCGACGTCTCCGTCGGGCTCGCCGGCGTCTCCGCCGGCGCGCGGAGCCCGCCGCCGTCGATGATTTTGGGCTCGGACGCGATCGCGTCGGTCTGCACGTCCTCGGGCCGGTGCGGCCAGAGTTCGTCGTCCGGCGCGTCGGCCGCCGGCGCGGCGTCCATGGCCTCGCCCCCGGCGGGGGGCGCCGCCCCGGGCCGCCGCGCCGGCGCCGTGAGCACGGCCGCGGACGTCGCGAACGCGACGGCGAAGACGACGAGGAACGCCTGGCGCCGGTGCCGCGGGATCCAGGGGGCCCGTTCCCGCGCCGGCGCCTCGACGGGGCCGTCGTGGTAGCTCGACGAGAAGGGGTTGAGCAGGGATTCGGCCTCGGGATCGTCCTCCATCTCGTCGAGGCGGTCCGAGAAGGCGCCGGGCGAGTACAATGGGGCGCTCATGATGTTCGAGCCGGCGTCGGATGGGTTCGGCGCGCCGGGTGGGGTTCGCCGGGTCTGAGAGTAGTCCCCCCGCGCTCGCGGGCCTCCCCAGGGGTCTGAGAGTGTGACCGCGCGCGCCCGCAGGAGGGTGATCCTCGAGCCTCGAGCAATTGGCAAGTGAATTTCAGCGCCGCGACGCCGTGCGAGCTCGCGCACAGCCTGCGAGTGCCTTCGCCCCGCCCCTCGCTCCGCCCCTCGCACAACGCTCTTACTACACGGAGCTCCACCACGCGGCGTTGGGGTCGTCGTCGTCGACGCGGCGCTCGAGCGGCGACGGCCGCGGCGGCGTCTCCGCCAAGCGCCGCGGCTCCGGCGCCGCGAGGTCGCCCGGGCGCGCGCGGCGCGGGTCGAGGCTCGCGGGCGGCGGCGTGCGCGGCCGGTCGTCGAGCGTCGCGAGCTCGAGCGCGGGCGCCGCGGCGTGGTCCGGCGACTTGGACCGCCGCGCCGCGCGCTCGCGCGCGCGCTCCCTCCGCGCGTGGTTCACGCGGCCGCAGCCGCGGAACAGCACGCGCGGCGCCTCGCGGACGACGCGGCCCAGGTCCGCCGTGACGTCGCCGATGAAGAACATGTCGCGGTAGGCCTGGTCGTAGGACAGCGCCTGGTCGTCGCCGCCGCCGTCCGCGTCCCAGGCCGCGGAGCTCCGCGCGGGCGACGCGCCGAGGGCCGCCATGGGGTTGAAGGTCGCGCCCCGGACGCAGTCTTTCGCGTGCTCGCGCCAGCCGAAGACGCCCAGGTGGACGACGGAGAACACGGCCATCTCGACGCAGACGACGAAGTCGTTCATGCCCGTCGTCGTCGCGTCCGCGGACCGGTGGCTCAGCTGGCGCCGGATGACGCCCAGCGCGACGAGGATGGAGATGGCGCAGTACTGCCAGAAGCAGAAGAAGACCACGGCCTTGACCGCGAGGAATTTGGCCAAAGGCCGCCCCCGCTGGAGCGGCGCGCAGGGCAGGCTCGCGTGGTAGAAGTAGATGAGGTAGTAGAGCGCGAGCGTCACGGACGAGTTGTTCAGGAGCATGAGCCAGAGGTAGGACCCCGAGAACCGCAGGTCCGCGTCGTCGTAGTCGCCGCTGAAGTAGAGGAAGAGCGTGCAGACGGCCGTCAGCGGCCGCACGATGGAGTACTGGAGCGTGCAGAGGCGGCACGTCGCGAGGAAGACGGACATGTCGTGGTCGCCCATCCACCCGAAGGGCCACCAGTGCTTCTGGGGCGGCTGCGCGGCGAAGAACGCCTGCGCGGCGTCCTCGCCGCCCATGTAGTCGATGAGCAGCGCGACGAAGTTGTAGATGACGTAGCTCTCGTAGACGTCGCGCGGCACCTCGAAGAGGATGGCCACGCGGATGAAGCAGAGCGACAGGAACGAGTCCACGGCGTAGATGGGCACCATCCAGAGGATGCGGATCACGTAGCGCTGCCGCTGGGGCTTCACGTAGTTCCGCAGGTGGCTCCGGATGAGGTGGAGCGACATGGCGATGGACACGATCGTACACAAGCCCGCGACGATGACGGCGCTGTCGTAGGTGCCGAGCAGCGGCCGCGCGTCCGTGGGGCGCGGCGTCGGCAGGAACGACGGCCGCGGCGTCGGCGCGTGCGTCGTCGGCGCCAAGGTCGGCGCGACGGTCGTCGGCGCCAGGGACAGCTCGAAGGGCGCCGCCGACGGGAAGAGCGTCGGCGCCATGCGTGCGACGGCGCGGCGCCGATCGACGCGCGCAGCAGTCGACGCGCGCAGCACGCCGGCGTTGGCCTACCAGACAACAACGGCGGCGCGCGCGAGAGCAGGGGTCGGCGCAGGCGTGGCGGGCGACGTGCGCAGCACGCAGGCGTTGGCCGACCGTCCGCGCGCGTCGACGGCGGCGCGGACGGCGCGGGCGAGGGCGCAGGCGACGAAGGCGCCACAAAGCCAACGTTGCTCAGGCACGACGCGATGATGCCGTCCGACACGACACGTCCGTGCCACGACGCCCCCGTCGGACGCGCGAAACACGGACCCCGGGGGACTTCAGAAGCGACGTTCCTTAGCCTCACTTGGCGTACTTGAAGTCGGCGAAGTCGTAGGCCTCGCCGGGCGCGGGCACGAGCGGCGGCGCGTCGTCGCCGTCCTCGTCCATGGCGTCGTCGTCGTCGTCGCTCTCGTCGTCGCTGTCGTCGTCGGCCATGGGCTGGTGCGCGAGGCCGACGACGTCGAGCGCGCCCGCGTCCGTCGTGGGCTTGTCCGCGACGGCGAGGACGACGCCGTCGGCCATGGCGTCGAAGTCGTCGGCGACGAGGCCCTTGACGAGCGTCGCGCGCGACGCGTCGGAGGCGGAGGCGGCCTTGGCCGGGGGCGCCGTGTAGAACTTGACGTCGCCGCGCGCGAAGTCGCGGAGCACCTCCGTCGCCGCCTTGTCGAAGTCGGGCACGCCGCCGCGCTTGAGGCGGCCCGTCTTCTTCGCGACGGCCGCGAGGAAGCGCTGGGGGTCGTCGAAGGCCGGCAGGTCGTAGCGCATGGCGAGGGCCGCGGGGTCCGCGCGCTTGATCAGCGCGCACGCGGCCGCGGGCGCGTCGCGGAGCTCCGCGGCGTCGACGCAGCCGCGCAGCAGCAGCGAGCAGAGCGCGTCCGCGCGGTCGTCGCCCGAGCCCTTCTCGTGGGCGACGCCGACGACGCCCGGCGAGTCGATGAGCGTGAGCTTCGAGTCGAGCTTCACCTCCTTCAACGACTTGGTGAAGCCGGGCGTCGCCGACACGGCTCCGCTCCCCGCGTCGCGCTGCGAGCCGTGGTCCGCGCCGCGCCGCGCGCCCACGAGGGACTTGATCACCGACGACTTGCCCGCGTTCGGGAAGCCGACGACGCCGACCACGAGAGCGCCGGGCCGCCCGCCGGACTCGTCGCGCGCGTAGTTCTTCAGCAGTTGGAGCAGCGAGTCGACGCCGAGCGCGGACGTGAGCGCGCGCGCGTCGTCGCAGACGGCCGCGTCGCGCGATTTGTCCAGCGGGTTCACGCCGGACGCGCCGCCCTTCTGCGTGCCCGCCTTGAACGCGACGACGGCCAAACCCGTGGACCGGAGCGCGTCGAGCCATTTCGTGGCGACGTCGCGGGGGACCAGATCGACCTTGTTGAGCACGAGCACGAGCCGCTTGCCCGGCGCGCCCGCGACCATGTTCTCCACGCGCGAACTCCGCGACCCGAGGGGGTCGCGCGCGTCTAAAACCTGGAGCACGACGTCGCTGCTCTCGACGACCTTGGCCAATTCCTTCGCGTAGGCCCGCGCGGACCGCTTCGCGGCGTCGCCGACGTCGAGCGCGGCGTCGCGCGACACCGCGGCGTCGCCCAAGCCGCCGCCGCCGCCGCGCGCCTCGAAGGCCTCGCCCGCGGCGCGCGCGCTCGCCGCGAGCGCCGCGAGCGACCCGCCGCCGGCCTTGGCGAGCTTCCGCGCCTCCGCGCGCGCCTCGCGGTCCTCGACCTTCTTCCGCTCCGCCTTCTCCTTGGCGAGCGCGACCTGCTCCAGGAGCTCCTTCTTCAGCGGCCACGAGTTCGGGATGCCCGGGTCCTTGAACTTCTTCCCGGGCGCCTTGCCGCCCTTCTTCGCGAGCTTGCGCAGCTTGCGGTCGTGCTCCTGGACGCGCTTCTGGATCTTGTACTTCTGCTTCAGGGTCTGGCGGCTCGACTTGCTCTTCTTCTTGACCATGGTCGCTGCTGGCCCTGCGACGACGCGCGAGGCGACGGGCGATGAAATCGTCCGAAGCCGAGCGCGAAGCAAACTTCGAGGCGTTGGCGTCACCTTGTCGTCAAGTAGTGAAGTAAGTTGTGTCCGTTAAGGGACAGGTCTCCCGCGTTGCCAAACCTTACTCGCCGCCCCACTTCTCGTCAAGTATCGCCGCCTCATAGCCAACTCTTACTCGCCGCCCCCGCGCCGCTGGCGCGCCAGAGGGCCCCCGAGACGTGGACGTTGAGCGACCGCACGACGCCGAGCTGGGGGATCTCGACGCAGACGTCGCAGAGGTCCATGAGGTCCCCGGGCACGCCCTCCTTCTCCCGGCCGAGGAGGAGCACCGCGGGCGACGGCAGCTCCGCGTCGCCGGCGAGGGACGTCGAGTTCGTCGCCTGCTCGAGGGCGACGACGGCGTAGCCCCGCGCCTTGAGGCCGAGGAGCCAGGGCCGGAGGTCGCGCGGCGCGACGGCCTCCGTCGCGATCCACCGCTCCGCCGTGACCGCGATGGCCTTGAACTCCTTCGTCCGCGCGCAGCGGTCGTCGGGCAACACCAATTTCTCGCAGGCGAAGACCTCCGCCGTGCGGCAGAGGCCCGCGAGGTTCGGCGCCTTGTCGACGAGCGACGCGCAGACGACGAGCGGCACGGTCTCGCGGCCGACGGCGTTGCGCCGCCCGCGCGCGAGCGCGGCGGACCCGGAAGCGTCGCCCGGCGCCGCCGGCGCGCGCGCGCCGTCGTCGTCGGAGTCGTCGTGGCCGAGGTCGACGGCGATCTGGTCGATCTTCCGTTGCACGAAGAGCGGCTCGCGCGGCGGCGGCGGCTCCGCGGGAGCGACGCCCGGCGGCGGCGGCGGCGGCTTCCAGAGGAGCTGCGCGAGGCCCGCCGCCTCCTCGGCGGCGTTGAGCTCCGCGTTCGCGCGACGGACGCGGGCACGACGTCGCCGTATTCGTGCGCGCCGCTCGCGAGCATGCCCTCGACCGTGCAGAGCGCCGGCGACCGCAGCTTCGAGAAGAATTTCGATTGGCGCTCGAGGTTGCGCCGTAAATCCGGGTCGACGCGCAGCGCGCGGACGAGCACCGCGAGGAAGCCGTCGCACGCGTCCAGATCCACATCCTCCGTGAGCCGCGCCACGAGGAGCTGCGCGACGCCCCGCACGAGGCCGCGGCTGCTGCCCACGAGGCCCGCGGCGAGGCGCAGCAGCTCCGGGCGGAAGGCCACCGCCGCCGGCGCCACGGGCCCCCAGACCCCGTCGTCGCCGTCGCCCGGCAACACGCCGTGGCCGAGCGCGACCAGCAGGCTCGCGAGCGCGAGCTCGCGGCCGCAGGGCATGTCCGCGGCCGTCGCCTCGGCGACGGGCGCGCCGAGCCGGGGCAGCACGACGGCCGGCCAGCGCCGCGCGGCGAGGCACGCCGCGGCCTCGACGGCGTAGCGGACGCACGGCAGCGACGGCGACGCGAGCGCGTCGACGGCCGCCGCGGCGACGGTTTCCGGGCAGGCCGGCGGCGCGCGCGCGAAGATGACGCCCAGGGCCTGCCAGCAGCGGAGCCGCGCGCCCCAGGCCGACGTGCGCCCCGCGGACGCGCGCCGCGTCGCCGCGAGCAGGCCCGCGTCGCGCACCGCGAGCTCGGTCGCGACGAAGTCGCCGAGCGCGCCGACGCCCCGCGAGCTCCCAAAGTCCTCGAGGCACCGCAGCACGGCCAGGCGCGCCAGGCTCAGGCCGCCCTTGCCCGCGTCGTCGGCCATGAGCGCCAGGACGGCCCCGTCGCCGCCGTGCTGCCCGTCGTCGGGCCCGTCGTCGGGGATCTCGTCGACGTGGAGCAGGGGCTCGCGGTAGAGCAGCAGGTCCGCCGCGACGCCGGCGAAGATGGAAAAGCGCGCCGGGTCCGCGTCCTTGGCCGCGGCGAAGGCGCTGCAGAGGCCGAACGCGAGCGCGCGCGACGCGTGCGGCCGCCGGCTCCTCGCGTGTTCCAGGAACGCCGCCGCTAAACCCGCGACGGACGCCCCGAAGGCCTCGCTCGCGGCCGCGTCCGTCAGGTAGCGCGCCGCCGCCGGCGCGACGACGCGCGTCGCCAGGGCCGCGGCGACGCGCGGCGACTTGGACGCGCAGTCGAGGAACGCGCGGAGCGACAGATCGACGACGCGACCGCAACCCGCCGCGTCGCCCGCGCGCAGCGCGTGGAAGGCGCAGCGCAGGCAGGCGACGACGGCGGCGCGGCTCGTGCCGCAGCGCTCGAGGGACGCGGCCAGATCCTCCGCGTCCACTTCGACGCCGCCCGCGTCGAGGACCGCGGCGACGACGCCCCATCGAGCGGCCTCGGCCGCGGCGACGGCGCGCGTGTCGCGCGCCGACGGCGCCCGCGCGCAGGCCTCGGCGAAGGCCGCCGCGGCGTTGCGCCAGGTGCCGTCGAGCCGCGGGTCCGCGAGCACGGCGGCGTCCCGGAGGCAGGCGCGGAGGCGCCGCGCGGCCGCGGCCGCGCGCGCGGCGTCCGCGGGCGGCCCCGCGGCGACGATCGCCGCGGCGTCGTCCGCGGCGGTTGCGCGCAGGGCCGCGGCCGCGGCGCACGCGCGGCCCGCGCCGAGCGCGGCGAGGCCCGCGCGGAGGTCCGCGGCCGCGTCGACCGCGGCCGCGTCCGGTCCCGGCCGTCGGCGAGCAGCGCCGCGAGCGTCGCCCGGGCGCGGTCCCCCGGGAGCGCCGCGGCGAGCGCGCGCGCGGGCTCGGGCGCGCTCCCGCCGAGCGCGTCGAGCACCGCGGCCGCGCGCGCGGCGTCCGCCGTCGCCAGGAACGCCGCCCAGGCGCGGCCGTCGGCGACGCGCGCGAGCCACGCCGCCTGCGCGTCGCGCAGCGGCCCCGCCGCCGCGAGGGACGCCGCCGCGGCCCACGCCGCCGCGGCGGCGAGCGCCGGCGGCGCGCGACGCGGCCGCGCGGCGCAGAGGAGCGGCACGAAGGCCTCGAGCAGCTCCCGCGTCGCCGACGCGTTGCGGCCTTTGCGCGACCGCTCGACGGCCGCCGCGGCGGCGACGAGGTCGCCGTCGCCGATTTCGGGGCCCGGGAGCGCCGCGAGGGGCCCGGCGACGCGGAAGCAGCGCCGGAGCGCGCGGAGGCCGTTGGAGCCGGGCGAGAAGCCGTCGCCGCGCAGCGCGAGGCTCGCCATGGTCGCGCGCGTCGCCGGCGGCGCCGCGGCGTAGGCGGCCGCGAGGAAGGCCGTCGCGGCGCCGTCGAGCTCCGCGATGACGTCCCGCGCCCTGCGGAGCTCGCAATCGTCGAGGAGGCGGAGCGCGTCGTCGCGGACGAGGGGCCAGGGCGCCGCCGCCGGGGCGACGACGCGCCCGCCGAAGAACTCGACGAGGAAGGCCTTGCGCACGGCCGGGTTCTCGTTGCGGAGCAGGCGCCGCGCGAGCGCCGCGGCCCACGGCGGCGACAGCGGCGGCAGCGGCGCCGCGGCGCCGCCGCCGGCCGCGAAGCACGCCGCGCAGCCCGCGAAGACGGGGAAGACGAGGTGCGCGCTCGACTCGAACTCCGCGGCGGCCCAGGCGCCGAGCCAGCGCCGCCACGCGCCGACCGCGGCCTCGCCGCCGCCGCCGGCCGCGGCGGCCGCGGCGCCGCGCTCGACGACGCGGAGCGCCGCCTTGCGCAGCGCGCGGCTATGTGCGTCCTCGGCCGCGGCGAGCACGGCGGCCCAGGGCGGCGCGGCGCCCGACGCGACGAAGGGCCCGAAGGCCGCCGCCCACGCGCCGAGCGCCGCGCCCCGGTCGCGCCCCGCGGCCGCGGCCGCCGCGCACGCGTCGCCCGCGGCCCGCCAGGCGGGCGACGGCCGCGGGTCCGCGTCCGCGAGGGCCCGGAGCAGCGCCGCGGGCCGCGGGCGCGCGGCGCAGGACGCGAGCGCCGCCGCGACGACGTCCGCGAGCTCCGGCGCGCCGCCGGCCGCGCGCGCGACGGCCGCGAGCGCGTCCGCGGCGCCCGCGCCGTCCGACGACGCGGCCGCGGCCGCGGCGGCGCGCGCCGCCGCGGCCGCCGCGCTGCTGCTCCCGCAGCGCGCCGCCGCGGCCGCGACGCACGCGAGGCCCGGCGCGTCGCCGGCGCACGCGCGGCGCGCCGCCGCGGCCGCCGCCGCGCGCACGGCCGCCTCGGGCCAGTCGCCGCATCCGCGCGTCATGCGCCGCAGCGCCGCGTCGCTGAGGGGCGCGCAGGCGCCGCCGGCGCAGGCCGTGACGTCGTCGGTGTGGAGCGCACCGAGGAGCGCGTCCGCGACGGCCGCGCGCGCTGCGTCGTCTTGCGATCTGCTCAGCGTCGGTGGCAGGGTGAGCTTTTCCAGGACATCACTGCAAAATTGCACGGAATTTGCCGCACACATGCTTGCTGCGACAGCCATGCCTCGCTCGCCTAAGGCAAGCTCTTAAAGTTGAAGTTCAAGTGAAACCCTGCGTTTGCATGGATGTTCGTGGGAAAGGTTGACATCTGGTTTTCCAACGTTCGTTGATATTCAAGTTGCCACCTGCTGCAGGATCGCGTGAGTGCATCGTAACTACCGGGGCGCCTACGGCGACGCGTCGTCGTCGTTCCGGGGCAGGCAGCCCGAGAGGTAGTCGTAGTTGGCATCGAACCAGGCGCAGCCGGGGTAGGCGTCGGTGGGGACGCGGTAGACCGCGGGCGCCGCGCTGACGTTGAGCACGGCGAAGCCCGTCGCGTCCGCCCACGCGGGCCACGCCGGGAGCCCGGCGCCGTTCGGGTCGCCGGCCTTGGCGAAGTTGGCCCACCAGCCGCGCATGTTCGCGGAGACGGCCGCCTGGGCCGGCGTCGGGTCCGGTAGCGTGCCGAAGACGTACTCGATCTCCGCGGCGTGGAGCGCGAGGCCGAGGTAGGTCGGCTCGACGAAGTGGTAGATCCAGCTCCGCTCCGCGGCCTCGCTCAGCCAGAACGCGTTGCACGCATAGTTGTAGTCCGTCTCGCACCGCTGCGCGGCGTAAAAGTCGGAGCTGTAGCCGCGGCCGTCGGCGCCCGGGAAGCCGCCGGGCACGGGGAAGAGCGCGTCGAGCGCCGCGACGTGCTCCGAGTCGAACCTCGTCCGGAAGTAGTCCTCCAGCCCCTTCCCGTCCATGCCCTCGAGCGCGGCCGGATACCCGGGCACGAACATCGCGCCGTCGTTCAAGTTGAAGCCGCTGATCGTGCTCGTGTTCGGCCGCAGCAGGCCCTGGCGCGCGCGGCGGACGACGCGCCCCTTCACGAGCGCGTCGTCGATGGCCGGCGCCCAGGTGCAGGCGTCGCGGCAGGGCACGACGGTCACCGCGGCCGCGAGCGTCGCGGACGACGCGTTGAGGAGGCAGGGGACGGCGTCCGCCGCCGCGCCGCACGCGGCGGCGGTCGCGGCCGCGCGGAAGTTGCCCTCGGCCGCGGCCATGTCCTGGTAGGTCCAGAACGACCCGCTGCCGCTCTCGAGGATCGCCCGGTGGAACAGGGGCCACGCGCGTTCGATGGCCAGGAGATGGCTCACGCTGCCCGCGCCCGACGACTGCCCGAAGATCGTGACGCGGCTGGCGTCGCCCCCGAAGGCCGCCGCGTTGTCCCGGACCCACTCGAGCGCGAAGATCGTGTCGAGGAGGCCGTAGTTGCCGGTCGTGCCTTTCGGGTCGCGCGACCGGAGCCTCTCCGACCCGAGGAACCCCAGCGCGCCGAGGCGGTAGTTGACGGACACGACGACGACGTCGCCGGAGCTCGACAGTTCGAATCCGTCGTAGGCCGCGGCCGCGTTCGACCCGGAGACGAAGCAGCCGCCGTGGATCCAGACCATGACCGCCCGCGGCGGCGCCGGCGCCGACGGCGCCCAGACGTTGGCGTTGAGGCAGTCCTCGGAGACGCCGCGGCACGCGCCGTCGCGGGACCGGCTCGCGCAGCGCGCGGTGCCGTCGAAGAGGAGCGCGTCGAGCGACTGGACGCAGCCCGCGCCGTAGAGCTGGGCCTCGAAGGTCCCGCTCCAGGCCACGGCCGTCGGCGGCGCCCAGCGCAGCTCGCCGACGGGCGCCGACGCGTAGGGCACGCCGCCGAAGAAGTCGACGGCCCCGTACGCCGTCCCGGACACGCGGCCGCCCGTCGTCGTCGCCGTCGGCGCGTCGGCCGTCGGCGCGTCGGCCGCCGCCGCGTCGGCCGTCGGCGCGTCGGGCGCCGCCGCTTCGGGCGCGACGCAGATGTCGCCGCCGGTCGCGAAGCTTTTGCACGCGAGCCCGGGGCAGCACGCGAGCTTCGGCGCTTCGCGAGAGCATCGGTGCGACTTTTTGGCGCACGTCTCCGGCTCCTCGCTCGCGCGCTGCGGCGGCGTGCCCGTCTCCGGCTCCTCGCTCGCGCGCTGCGGCGGCGTGCCCGTCTCCGGCTCCTCGCTCGCGCGCTGCGGCGGCGTGCCCGGCGGCACGCAGACCCGCGCGCAGTGCCCCGGCCCCGGGAAGTTGCGCAGGTCCGCGGGGCTACAGCGCCTTTGCCACTCGCAGCCCCCGGCGGCGCACGCGAGCGCCGAGTCGACGCCGAGGCACTCGTCCGTCGCGCGGCAGCCCCGCGCCCCGTCCAGGAAGCAGCGGTTCCGCGACGCGTCCCAGGACTCCATGCTGCTCGTCAATTCGTACTCGCAGCGGTCGCCGTCCCGCGCCTCGCAGGGCACGTCGTCGACGCAGCCGGACATCGTATCCCAGACGCAATGGTCCTGGAACCGGAACACGAGGCATTCCGAGCGCGTCTTCCGAGCCGGGCACCTCGACGCGAGCGCCGCCGCGGGCAGCGCGAGAACGAGGCGGGCGCGCATTATGGATCCGCGAATCGATATACGCAGAGCTGCATGCAAAACCTCAATCTCATTCGTAACTGCATCAACGAGAGCTGCGCCTTGCAAGGTGATCTCAGCCGTGGAAGGAGCGGCTGGGCTGCAGCTCTCCCGTCCGCGTGGGAGCATCAACCTCCGCCGCAGTCCTCGTCCCGCCATGGCCACCTACGACCAGGTCGTGGGCGGCCTGCCCGGCGGGGGCCGCATGAGCCCCATCGCCAAGCCCTACGACCCGCCGGACGCGCCCGACAAGCCGGACCCGCGGAGCCCGCGGAGCCAGGTCGGCGAGCGCGCGACGGACACGCTGAAGGAGCTCGCGGCCGAGGGTCGGCGGCGGCCGCGGCCGCGGCGGCGCAAGAAGGGCCCGGGGCCCGAGGCGCCGCGCGAGCGGTCGGGCAGCGCGTCGCGCCTCGACACGCTGCGCCTCGACGAGTTCGAGAAGCGCCGCCTGGACGACTTCGAGCGGCGCGCGGCCGTCGAGGCCGAGGTCATCGCCGGGCGGCGGCTCCCGGAGGTCGAGGAGCCCCAGAGCGACTGGCTTTTCTCCTACCTCGGCTGCTCCGTCGGCTGCACGGGCGTCGCCTACCCGCAGCTCACGAGCACGCGCGCCATCGCGTCGAGCCGGTCCGCGTCCTGGGACGGCACGGACCTCGACCCGGAGAGCGACGAGGAGGTCATCACGGACGTCGAGCTCTTCGTCGTCGCGCACCGCGACCAGCCGCCGCCGCCGCCGCGCCGCAAGGGCGCCCCGCCGCCGCAAGCCTCGTCGTCCGACGACGACGGCCCGGGCGCCGCGCCGGAGCCCGACGCGAGCCTCGAGGCCGCGCGCGCCGCGCACCGCGCGCTCGCCGCTGCCAAAGCAACCGACGACCACTTCTCCGGCTAGCCCCCGACCCGCCCGCGACCTCTGCTGTTCCCTTCCCCGAGTGTATAGGCCCTTTTGTCTCGATTACGCCTTGGCGCGGAAGCGCGCGAGCGCGCCGACGTCCGCCTCCTCGCCGCGCTGGTCCGCGGCGGAGCCGAAGACGGCGGCGGGGATGGGCTTCACCGCGAGGCCCACGAGGGTCCCCTCGCCCTCGTCGTCGTCGTCGTCGTCGTCGAGGTCGATCTCGTTGGGGTCCGCGGCCTTGGCCTGCGGCGCGGCGGCCGCGGCGTCGACGATGCGCGCGGCCTGGCGCTCGAGCGCCTCCATCTCCGTCTCCGCCGCGCCGCCCTCGTCCGCGCCGCGCTTGACGCCGCGGCCCGCGTCGTCGCCGGCGCCGCCGCCGTCGAGCTTCGCGCGCGCCTCCGCGTCCGTCATCACGGGCATGTCCGTCTTGAGGAGGTTGTCCGCCGCGTAGACCGCGCCGCTCCGCGCCGTCTCCACGGACCGCTTCACGCGCAGCATGTCGCGGAACGTGTCCTCGTTGCCGTGGTGCACCTCGAAGTCGCGCCACGTCGCCCAGTAGTGGTCGTCGAGGTTCGGGTCGGCGAACTGCGCGCCGTGCGCGAGCACGCCGCGCGCGCGGTCGACCTCGCCGAGCGCCCGCTCCAACGCCGCGAACTTGAGGCACATGCGCGTGACGTCGCCGTCGCGGCGGAGCGCGGCGACGGCGGCCTCGTAGACGGGCCGCGCCTTGGCGGCGCCGAACGCGCGTTCCACTTTCGCCGCGTAGAGCGCGTAGGCGTCGAACTGGGCCTCGTCCGGCGCGGCCTGGGCCGCGCGCTCGTAGACGGCGGCGGCGCGCCGCGCGAGGCCGTGCGTCTCCTCGAGCTTCGCGTAGTCGACGTAGAGCTTCGCCGCGTCCGCGGGCGGCGCCTTCCGGAGCGCCTGCTCGTAGAGGTCGCGCGCGCGCTCCAATTTCGAGCCGCCGAAGCGCGCCACGAAGGCGCCGAGGTAGGCGGACCAGAGCTCGCGCACGTGGGGCCAGCGGAAGAGCGCGACGCCTCTCTCGTAGGCGCCGAAGGACGCCTCGTGGTAACCGGCGTCGTCGAGCATGCGCGCGTAGTTGAGGACGATGGCCGGCGTCGCGACCTTCAATTCGAGGCAGCGGTCGTAGGCCGCGCGCGCCTCCTCGAGCGTGCCCAGGGACTCCTCGAGGTCGAGGTAGAGCGCCCAGACCTTGGGGTTGCGGTGCACGCGGTCGGCCGCCGCCGCGGCGGCGCCGCCGCCGCCGCGGCGCCGCCGCGCGAGCGCCGGCGGCTCGACGCAGGCGCGCCGCGCGACGTCGAGCGCCGCGTCGTGGTGGCCGCCCCGCAGCTCCATCTCCGCCCACGCGCAGTAGACGGCCGCGAGGTCGTCCGCGCCGCGAAAGTCCGCCGCGCACGCCTTGTCGAAGACGACGCGCGCGTTCGCCAGGTCGCCGCGGTCCTCGTAGTAGCGCGCGAAGGCGATCCACAGCGATTCGACCTTGCCCGTGGCCCGCGCCGGGTCCACGGTCTTGACCGCGTCGCCGTAGCACGCGACGGCCTCCGCGGGGTCGTCGGCGACGAGCGCGGCGCGCGCGTGCCACTCCTTGACGTTGTGCGGGTTCTGGCGCAGCACGACGGAGCTCAAGAGCAGCGGCCGCCGCGTCATGAGGCGCTCGAGGCGCGCGAGGCGCAGCTCGAGGTCGAGCTCGTCCGTGACGCGGAACGTGCCGATGTCGGGCGGCGCCTCCTCCTCCTCGGAGTCGCCGCCGCCGTCCTCCAGCAATTTCATCTTCGCCGCGATGACGCTCTCCTCGAACTGGGCGTAGGCGTCGAACGCCAGGGAGAAGTCGCGCACCGTGACGACCGTCGTCACGGCCTCCTCGTAGACGTCGCGCGCGTCCTCGAAGTCGCCCAAACGGATGTAGTAGTCCGCGAGCTTGCACCAGAGCTTGCCCACCTCGTCCGTGAAGCGCGCGAGGCCGCTGCGAATCAACGCGTCCACGTCCAGGGACCGCGGCGCGGCCTCGGGGTGCGCCGCGCAGAGGTCGCAGAGCCGCATCCACAACTGGTGCCGGCTCTTGCCCGACGGGGAGGCGAAGTCGTCGTCCTCGCAGATCTTGACGAGCTCGACGATGGCGTCGCCGTGGCGGCCCTGGGCCGCGAGGTAGTCCACGAAGGCCTCGCGGCCGTTGGGCTCGTACATGACCCAGCGCCGGTGCGCGATGACCGCGGCCTCGACGACGCCGAACTCCGACGCCCATTCCACAAACTCGGGCCAGACGTGGTGGTGCTGCGTGATCGGCAGCGCCATGAGGCAGCGGTCGAAGGCGCGCCGCACCTCGCTCCCGAGGCCCATCTTCCGTAGACACGCGAGGTAGTCGAGCCAGATCCGCGGGAACTTGTTGCACGACAGGAGCGCGCGCTCGTAGGCGCCGACGAGCGTCTTCGCGCGGCCGCTCGTCGTCCAGCGGTCGCGCACGGCGACCTCGAGCTCGCCGAGGTACGCGTACCAGAGCTTGTAGCTCCGCGGCACGAGCCGGAGCGCGCGCTCGAAGATGAGCCGCCGCTCGCCGTGCGCGCTGTCGTTCTTCGCCTCGAGGTACGCGAGCCAGGCCTTGACGCTGAAGGGGTTCCGCGTCACCTCCGCCTCGTGGGCGCAGTGGTCCACGCCCGCGAGCAGCGCCTCGAGGCGCTGAGCGGGCGTCGCGGGCATGTTTTGCTGCCTATCTGCTGTCTCGGCGGCGCGGCGCGGCGGGAACCCGCGGCGCGGCGGGAGAATCGGCGGTCGCGGCGCGGCGACGGCGCGCGTGCACGGTCGCGGCGCGGCGACGGCGGGCGCGCGGTCGCGGGCGACGGCGAGGTGCGCGACGGCGTCGGCGGCGAGGCTGCGGCAATGTCGGCGCGAGCGCGAGGCCGCCCACCACAGCCGTCGTCCGCCGCCTGGCACCCACAGCCGTCGCCTGGCACCACAGCCGTCGTCCGCGTCCGTCGCCTGGCGTCGACCGCTGCCCCGCCGAGAAGCTCGTCAGGACACCATGTCGGCCTCGAAGAAGCGCAAGGTCGACGACCCGCTCGCCGCGCTCGTGCGGCGCGCCGTGGCGCTGCGGCGCGAGCTCCACGCCTACCCGGAGCCCGGCTTCGAGGAGAAGGAGACGCAGCGGCGCATCCGGGCGGTGCTCGCGGAGCTCGACGTCTGCGCGGACGCGCGGACCTGCGCGGAGACGGGCTTGGTCGCCGACATCGCGGGGCCCGTCGGGAAGAAGCCTCCGACCGACAAAAACGCGGTCCGCTGCGTCGCGCTCCGGTCGGACATGGACGCGCTGCGCATGACGGAGAAGAACGAGTGCCTGGCGCACCGGTCGCGGCACGAGGGCGTCGCGCACATGTGCGGCCACGACGGCCACATGGCGTCGCTCGTGCTCGCGGCGGCCCTCGTCGCGCGGCGCAAAGACCGGCTGCCCGCGGGCGCGAGCGTGCGCCTGCTCTTCCAGCCGGCCGAGGAGGGGCCCGGCGGCGCGCTGCCCATGATCATGGACGGCGCCCTGGAGGGCGTCGACGAGTGCTACGGCTTCCACAACTGGCCGTCGTTCCCGCTCGGCGAGGTCCACGTCAAGCCGGGGGCGCTCATGGCCCACGTGTCCGAGTTCACCATCATCGTGAAAGGCAGTGGGTGTCACGCGTCCCAGCCCCACGCGGGCGTCGACGCGGTCCTCGCCGGCAGCGCCGTCGTGCAGGCGCTGCACACCATCACGTCCCGGTCGACGCGGTCCGACGAGAACGCGGTCGTCTCCGTGACGCAGTTCCACGCGGGCGAGGCGACGAACGTGCTGCCGGATTCGGCCGTGTTGAAGGGCACGATCCGCGACCTCGACCCGGCGGTCTTCGACTTGATCGAGAAGCGCATCACCGAGGTCAGCGCGGGCGTCGCGGCGGGCTACGGCGCGACGGCGGAGGTGAAGATCGACTCCATGTGCCCCCCGGGGTCAGTGTACTTTCTCTGAGTTTCCACGAACGCCCATCTTCCCAGGTACCCGGTGGTCTTCAACCACGCCGCGTCCTACGACCACGTCGTCGCCGCCGCGGGCGACCTGGGGCTGCCCGTGTCGGCCGCGGGGCTGCCCATGCTCGGCGCCGAGGACTTCGCGTACCTCATCGACGAGAAGATGGGCGGCGTTCCCGGCTGCTTTTTTTTCGTCGGCGGCAAGGAGGACGCCGTGACGAAGCTCGCGGCGCTCGACGTGAATCTGCCCGAGGTGTGCGCCAAGGTGCCGGCGGCCAAGGCGGCCAAGGTCGGCGCCGCGTCGGCCCTCCGCTCCAACTGCATGTGCCACGCGACGGCCTACGACTTCAACGACAACATCATCCCCGTCGCCGCGAAGATGTACGTGAAGATCCTCGAGCGCCGCCTCGGCTGCGCGCTCTACACGGACGACGAGCTCGCGGGGTTGCAGTAAAGGCACTTCAAACCTTCGTTCAATCTTGAAGGCTTCGCCGATTTCTTGCCTCGGCTTTCCTAGCCTTTCGAAGCTTATGCGGATAGCCGCTGACTGGCGCTCTCCAGATCGCATCACCAACTAGCCTCGGCCCATTCAAGAACAACACGATGGCCACCCGCCGCCTGCTCGCCGACGTGCACCCGTCGCCGACGCTCATCCTCGGCAAGGAGATGACCGTGCTCGAGGCGGCGGAGCTCATGACGAGCGCGCGCACGAACGCGGGCATCGTCCAGGACGCGAAGACGGGCGCGCTCGTCGGCATCCTCACGGACTCGGACGTGTCCATCAAGGTCATCGCCGGCGGCCGGGGCCTGGCGGCGACGCGCGTCGGCGACGTCATGACGCCGCGGCCGCTCTGCTGCCGCACGGACGAGACGGCGACGCACGCGCTCGGCGTCATGGCGAGCAAGCGCGCGCGCCACCTGCCCCTGCTCGACGCCGAGGGCGGCGTGAGCGGCATGCTCGACATCACCAAGGTGCTCTACGACGCCATCGCGGTGCTCGAGGACCGGAAGCAGAAGTCGCAGAACCGCTTCTGGTTCCAGGCCGGCGCGCCGTCGCTCAAGATCCCGAGCCTCGCCGACGCGCTGCGCGACCGGCCGCCGCCGGCGACCTGCGCGCCCGGCGACGCGCTCAGCGCCGTCTTCGAGGGCCTCACGCGGACGCGGCGATCCGTGCTCGTGCTCGGCGGCTCCGGCGAGCTCGTGGGCATCCTCTCCAAGTCCGACGTCGCCAAGGTCGCGCTCCGCGTCGTCCGCGGCGGCGGCGGCGAGCGGGCGATCGGTACGCTCAAGGCGGCCGACGCCATGACCGCGCGGCCGGACCACGTGTCGAGCGAGAAGACGGTCCTCGACGCGCTCCACCGCATGCACGACGGCAAGCACGCGTCGCTGCCCGTGCTCGACGCGGCGACGGGCGCGCCCCTGGGCGTCGTCGACGTGCTGGACCTCATCGACGCCACGGACGTGCACCACGGCGGCTCCCAGGACTGGCTCGGGGAGCTCTTCCAGGGCGGCCCGCGGCCGCGCGCGGCGAGCGGCGGCCTCGGCGACGACGACGACGTCGTCGCCGTCGCGGACGCCGTCGTCGTCGACCCCGCGGACGTGCCGCCGCCGGCGGCGGCGATCCCCGAGGCGAGCCTGCCCGAGACGGCGGAGATCCGCAACAGCATCTCGTCGACGGCGTACCTCCCGGCCAAGGTCACGGCGCCGGCGGCCCTCGTCGGCTACGTGCTCACGCGCGGCCGCGAGTCCGTCCGCGTCGACGCGTCGGGCTCCTTCGAGGACCTCGTCGCCGCGGCGAAGCAGGCCTTCGGCTTCGACGGCGAGGCGACCGTGACCTTCGAGTTCTCGGACGCGCACTCGCACCTCAAGGTCGCCGGCGACTCGTCCCTCAAGGCCGCCCACCACATGCACGACGGCGACGCGCTCCCCCTCGCCGTCGTCGCCGCGGCGCCGCCGGCGACGCGCGGCGCCGTCGTCCCGCTCCTCGCGGCGGCCGCGCTCGCCGCCGCGGCCGTCGTCCTCGCGAAGCGCAAGTGAGGCGGCGCGTGTGTGCATACAGCACGCTTACTTCCTTCGTTGAACATTTGATTGAATGCTCCTTGAATATGGAGCAACTGAGTTGTGCGGCAGCGGTCGTGAAACATGCGGTCTGCGATGCTGTTCTCGCGCAGCGAATGCATGCGCCTGCGGCTGGGCGCCGCGACGCGAGGCGGTGCGCAGCTGCGCGCCGCGACGCGAGCGTGCATGATAGCGCGCGGCGGTTCGAGGCTCCTGGGCGCCGCGACGCGAGGCAGTGCGCGGCTCCTCGCCTCGCTGCCCTTCGACGACGGCTGCGGTCAGTGGCCCGTCGGCGTCGGCAAGGGCGCGCTGGCGCCCGGGTTCGGCGGCGTCCACGACGCGGGCGCCGTGGCCGCGCTCCTCGAGACGCGGCTCGACACGACGGACAGGCCCTACGGCTACGCGGAGCGGACGACGCACGCGCTCCTCGTCCTGCTCGTGTCGAAGCGGCTCGTCGCCGTCGACCAGCTGCGCCGCGCGGTCGAGGGCCTCCACCCGGCGCACTACGCCTCGTTCTCCTACTACCAGAAGTGGGCCGCGGCCATGGCGCAGCTCGGCCTCGAGGCGGGGCTCCTCAACGAGCGCGAGTGGGCCGACGCGCTCGCGGGCGCGGAGGCGCGCGCCGCGGCGCCGCGCTTTTTCGTCGGCGACGGCGTCGTCGTCCGCGAGGACTCGCTGGCGGAGCGCTGGCGCAAGCCGCACCACCGCGTGCCGGGTTACGCGCTCGGCGCGCGCGGCGTCGTCGTCGCCGTCTGCGGCGCCTTTCCGGACCCGGAGGTGCTGGCGTTCGAGGGGCCGGGCGCCGACGCGCCGGCGCGCCACCTCTACCGCGTCCGCTTCTCGGGCCTCCTAGATGGGCGCGACACCGTCGACGTGGAAGTCTACGACCACTGGCTGCGGCCGGACGCCGGCGCGCCGACGGGCGGCGGCCACGAGCAAAAAGGCCACGCCCACGGGTCTCGCGGCGACGCCGAGGCCGCGGCGCTCGACGAGGAGGACGACGACGGCCCGGGGCGCCGGCTCATGGACGCGCTGGCCGCGGCGCTCGTCGAGAACGGGGTCGTCACGCGCGGCGAGCTCCGCGACGCCGTCGAGCGCATCGACGCGCTGGGCGTCGCCGCCGCGGGCCCGCGGCTCGTGGCGCGCGCGTGGGTCGACGACGGCTTCCGCCGGCGGCTCCTCGAGGACGCGACCGCCGCCGCCGCGGAGCTCGGCATCGCCGCGGCGAACGCCACGGCTCCGACGGTGTTGACCGCCCTCGAGAACACCAACGACGTCCACAACCTCGTCGTCTGCACCCTGTGCTCGTGCTACCCGCTCTCGATTTTGGGGTTGAGCCCGCCGTGGTACAAGGACCGCGTCTACCGCGCGCGCGCCGTCCGCGACCCGCGGCGGCTGCTGCGAGAGGCCTTCGACCTCGCGGTGCCCGAGGCCACGACGGTGCGCGTCCACGACTCCACCGCGGACCTGCGCTACATCGTCCTCCCGAAACGGCCCGAGGGCGCGGCGGGCTGGGCCGAGGCGGACCTCGCGGCGCTCGTCACCCGGGACGCCATGATCGGCGTCGCCGCGCCGCGCGCGCCGCCGGGCTAAGCGTGGGCGTCTCGCGTCGACGTCCGAGTCGCGGCTGCCACTGGCAGGAGGCCGACGGCGAGGCCTACGGCGTGCGGGCACCAGTCTCATCGAGAGACGACCCCCGGCCGGGAAGCGGCGACCCGCAGTGGACGGCCTCTTTTGCTGCCCCCGACGCCTGTCGCGCCGCCGCACGCACTCGTGTTTGCTGCCCCCAGACGCCTGCCGCGCCGCCTCGCGCACTCGTGTGGCCTTATTTAAGCTTCGCCGTCGACGCAGAGCTGCGAAGGATGCTCTCGCAGACGTTGCGCCGCGTCGCGCGGCCGGCCCTGCGGTCGGCGACGCCGGCGCCCCTCCGCGCCCTCTCCACGGTGACGGAGACGTCGGCGCCGACGGTGGCGGACATCACGGTGCACATCACCTTCATCGACCACGAGGGGTCGCGGGCCATCGTGCCCGGGCGCATCGGCATGACCATCAGCGACGTCGCGGCGCTCCACGGCATCGACATCGGCCCGACGTGCGGCGGCGGCGTCGTGGACAAGGTCCACAGCGAGGTCTGGACCGAGGACCTCTTCGGCGAGGGCGTGAACCTGGGCTACGACCACGTGAAGATCCCCCAGGTCTGGCTCGAGAAGGTCCGACCGCGCGGCGACTGGGAGCTCGAGCTCCTGAAAAACTACTGGGACGAGGACGACATCGAGGACTCGTCGCGCCTCGGGTCGCACGTCGTCCTCGACAAGGCTCTCGACGGCATCCAAGTCTTCATCCCCGACGGCATCCCCGTCGAGGGCTCGCTCTAGGCGCCGCCGCGCCCGGATTTTCCGCGCGCGCGCGACTCTAAGGGCCTTCGCCGCAGCATTGTCGGACGATGGTAGTTGTCGCGTTTTACCGGCGCAGAGATGGAGGTGTGATGCGTGATGGGAGCGCACCGCGCCCGTCCCGACCCCCGGCTTGTTGAAGCACGAGTGAAATAACTCGGGCGCTTCTCGGGCTCTAGCCACGATGCGGCGGCGCGGGGCGAGCGGCGCAGCCGCCCTCATCATCCTCTTTGCGAGGGTCGTCGCCGAGGATTACTACGGCGGCGACGTGATCCAGGGCGGCCACTTCATGGACGACGAGATGCCGCTCATGGACGACGAATGCCCGGACGATTCCTTCGACGTGCGGAACCGGCGTCGCCTTCACCGGGGCGCGCGCGGCGGGGCGCGCGCGCGGCCGCGCGGCGCGGCGGGCGGCGGGGCCGGGGCTCGTCCGGCGCGCGCGGTCGGCCCCGCGGCCGGGGTGCCGCGCGCGCGCGCGCGCGCGGATTCGCGCGAGGCGCCGGTTCCGTCGCAGGACGCGGCGCTGGCCGTCGCGCGCGAGTTCGTGCTGAGCAACGCGGGCGACGGCGCCGAGAGCTGCGGCGCCGGCGGCGACGACTACGGCGACGTCGACGCCTACGGCGCGTTCCGCGCGGCCGCGTCCGCGGCCGCGGGCGTCGAGAAGGCGACGGCGCTGGCGATCGTGCTCCTCGTCATCGAGCACGGCGCGGCGCCCTTCGACGACCCGGAGGTCGTCGCCCTCTGCCGGTCCCTGGACCCGGACGCGCGGGAGAGCCTCGTGTCGTCGCTCGAGGAGTATTTCGGCGACTTTTACGACTCCGCGGCCGTCGAGCTCGGCGCGCTGCGGTACGCGCTGCTCTCGAACGAGGAGAAGCGCGCGGCCATGGCGGAGATGTCGGCCCACGGCTACGACGCGCTGCCCGAGGAGGCGAGCTTCCTGCTGGAGCGGCTCGGCGGCGGCGGCTTCTTCGAGGACGACGACGTCGTCGAGCTGTGGATCGACGTGCTCTTCTTCCTCCTCGTCTTCGGCGCGCTCTGCGCGCTGAGCGCCATGCTCCGGCGGGCCTACTCGCTCGCCGCGCGGGCGCGGGCGCTCCGGGCCTCGGAGCGCGAGGAGGCGCGGGAGAAGGAGGCCGCGGAGGAGAAGGCGTCGCGGCGGCGGCGCCGCGGCGAGGCGCGGTCGGGCGCGAAGAAGCCCCCCCCCAGGCCGCGGCCCAAGAGCCCCGAGCGCCCCGGCGACGACGCGGCGCCGTCGAGCGCGAGCAGCTCGTCGAGCTCGTCGGACGACGACGCGCCGGAGGCCAACGGCTTCGGCGCCGCGGCCGCGGCGCCGCGGCATCGGAACGGCGGCGCCGCGGCGCGCGGCGGCCGGCCCAAGGCCAAGGCGCGCGAGGCCGCGCGCGCGGCGCCCGCGGCGCCGCCGACGCCCCGGGCGGACAAGAAGAAGGCGCCGAAGGGCGAGCCCAAGGCCGCGGAGCGGCGGTCGCGCGGCGACGAGCGGCGGCTCAAGGCCGCGGCGCGCGCCGAGCGCGACAAGGCGTCGAGCCCGCGGCCGCCCCAGCCCGCCGCGGCGCCGGCGCCGGCTTCCCGGGTCAACGCCTGGGCGGCGCCGGACCCGCCGCGGCCGGCGCCGCAATCCGCGCCGGGCCTCGGCTCGCCGCCGGCCGCGCCGCGGTCGCCGCGGGGCGTCGCGCCGCGCGCGGCGCCGCGGCCGCCCGACGTCGCCGCGTCCGTCAAGGTGCTGCCCGTGCCCCCCGGGGCGACGGGCGCGTCGACCGCGGCGGCGTCGCCTACGTCGACTTCGCGACGCGGAACTGCGCGGTGGCCGCGGCCTTCGACGCGCACGGCCGGCCCCTCTTCGCGGGCGGCGACGCCGTGTCCTGCATCGTCCGCGAGCGGTCCAACTCCCTCGACGGGCCGCCGCCGCCGGCCTTCCCGGCCTTCGGGGGCTTCGGCGACGGCGTCCAGAGCGACCTCCGCGCGGACGCGCCGGCCTTCGGCGAGCGGCCCTTCGCGGCCGAGGACGACGGCCTCGACCGCCTCCCGGCGGGGGTCCTCTGAGTCCGCGGCGTAAATCGGCGCCCAGCACGAACATCCGCTTAGCCTTCTAGGCGACGTCAACGTCCATTGCGAGCTGGGGCCTCAAGCCAATGTTGAAGAAGCTTTTGTCCGAGCCTGAGAGCGGCGCGCAGCTCTCAGTTTTTGAAAGGACCTGTCCGATGCCTGCGTCCTTTGTAGCCCCGCGCGCACCGCGACGCGCGCGCCGAGAGAGTGCGCGGCGACGCGCAAAGGACGCCGCCCGGCCGCGGGCACACGCGCGCCGCGCGCGCGCGACTTTTCGGGGCGCCGCGCGCGATTTGAACGCCCTCGGCGACCCGACCCCCCCTTGCCGACCCGCGCCGCCCCCCGCCGCAGACCCGCACGCCAGCACCATGTTCGAAGCCACCCTCAACAAGGCGAGCACGCTCAAGAAGCTGATCGACGCGATCAAGGACCTCGTGACCGACGGGAACATCGAGGTGAGCGAGACGGGCATGAACCTGCAGGCGATGGACTCGAGCCACGTGTCGCTCGTGTCGCTCGTGCTCCACACGGACATGTTCGAGCACTTCCGCTGCGACCGCGCCGTGACGCTGGGCATCAACCTGCCCAACTTCGCGAAGATCCTCAAGTGCAGCGGCAACGACGACAGCGTGACGCTCAAGGCGCAGGACGACGGCGAGAACCTGTCCATCGTCTTCGAGTCCGAGGGCCAGGAGCGCGTCTCCGAGTTCGAGCTCAAGCTCATGGACATCGACGCCGAGTCCCTGGGCATCCCGGACCAGGAGTACAACACGACGATCAAGATGTCGTCGTCCGAGTTCCAGCGCATCGTCCGCGACATGACGGTCCTCGGCGACACGTGCTCCATCGGCTGCACGAAGGAGGGCGTCAAGTTCTCCGTCCACGGCGACCTCGGCGCGGGCCACATCACGCTCCGGTCCAACGCGTCCGTCGACAAGGAGGACGAGGCCGTCGAGATCCAGATGGAGGAGCCCGTCGAGCTCAACTTCGCGCTCCGCTACCTCGGCTTCTTCACGCGCGCCACGCCCCTCTGCGGCCGCGTCAACATCTCCATGTCGCCCGACGTGCCCATCGTCATCGCCTACCACATCGGCGACAAGGACGCCGAGGGCGCCGGCTCGCTCTCCTACTACCTCGCGCCCAAGATCGACGAGGAGTAGGCGGCGCCGCGGAAAAGAAGAAAAAAGGCCCGAGAGGCCGGACTCCGGCGCCGCGCGGGCCCCAAGTTAACGCACGACCGAAAACGGGGCGTAGTACGACCGGTGAGTGCGCGCGCGCATGCGTGCGGCCGCGCATTGATTACTAGTACGACGACACTGGCAAGGGCAACTCGTAGTGCGACCGGCGAGCGCGCGCGCGCATGCGTGCGGCCGCGCGTTGATGAACCACCAGACGACCTTACGACGCCGGCCTCCGCCAGAGCGCGCGCCACCCGAGGGGCGGCTCCGTGAAGTCCTGCCGCGCGTACGCGGCCGTCGCGTCGAAGCGGAAGGGGGACAGCGCCTCCAGCACGAGCCCCGTGCCGTCGAAGGCGCGCTCGACGTCGGCCCGCGCCACGCGCACGGGCCCGCGCTCGTCGGGCTCGTCCGCGTTGCCGCAGAGGACCATGAGCCGCCCCCCGGGCCGCACGAGCGCGCCGTAGAACGCGCGCGCCGCGGCCTCGTCGACGCCGCGGACGCAGTGCCAGGTCTGGGCGTCGAAGACGAAGTCGAAGGTGCCGAGCTTCGCCGCGGCGCCCGGCGCGAGGACGTCGCCGACGACCGCGCGCGCGTTCTCCAGGTCCCGCGCGCGCTCGTTCGCCGCGTCCGCGGCGCCCTGGACGACGTCGACGCCGAGCGCTTCGTCGAAGCGCGCCGCGAGGGCCGCCAGGTTCTCGCCCGTGCCGCAGCCGACGTCCAGCGCCCGCGCGCCCCGCGGCGCGGCCTCGAGGTAGCGCGCGAGTTCTGCGTAGGCCTCGCCCGACCGCCAGGGGAGCGCGTCGAGCGTCGGCGCCGCGCCCGGCGGCAGGTGCGGCGCGTGCGCGCTGTTGTAGAAGCCGCGCCACTTGCCGAGGCGCCGCCAGCGCGCGTCGTCCGCCGCCGACAGCGACGCGGCGTCGTACCGTCGCAGGTCGAGCGTGCCGTCGGTCCGCGCCGCGCGCCAGTAGTCCGGGTGGTATTTGGACGTGATCACGCGGGCCCCCGCGCGCACGTAGGGCTCGAGCAGGTCGCGCACCTCGCTCCGGCAGACGAGCTTGGGGATGAGGTGCATGTAGACGACCAGCCGCGCGGCTTCGACGCCGGCGACGTGGCGCGGCATGTCGAAGAGGTCGCAGGTGACGTACGTCGCGGCGTGGCCGTCGACGGGCGGCGCCGCGGCTCGACGCGCCGCGGCGACCTCGGCCTCGCAGCAGTCGATGCCCAGGCACGCGCAGCCGACGGTCGCGTGGACGAGGTTCGTCACCGCGCCGACGCCGCAGCCCAGGTCCACGAAGACGTCGTCGCGCGCCACGTCGCCGAGCCGCGCGGCTGCGAGGGCCGTCTCCCGCGGCGTCGTCACGTGCGACGCCACGGCGGACAGCGTGCCGTAGGGGTAGGTCTGCGTGTCGTCCTCGAAGGCCTCGGCGAAGGGCCAGAAGTGGGCCTCGTCGTCGCTGTCGCTGCTGTCTTGGGCGGCGGCGAGGGAGGCCATGTTTGGATGGCGACGGCGTCGATTGCTAGGCGAGCGGCGCGATGCTATCCGTGTGTGGTGATGGCTTTGCTGCCAGGCCACGGCGAGCGGCGCGATGAAGCTAATGAGGCGCATGCATCACGTCTGGAGCGTCGCCTTGCTCCACAGTTGCAAGAAAGTCGGAGCTGAAGCCTCGGAGCACTCGCTGAAGTTTCATTGAGGCTGCAGTCGGCCGGAGCCGGCAACGCCGGCGTCGGCGATCCGCGCGACGACGTGACGGTGGCAACGTTCCGACGTCGCGGAGCTTTTTTTCGACCGAGCCTCGCTCTCGCCACACCATGGGCTCCGCGTCGAGCGCGCCCAAGGCCGCCGCGGCGGCCGTCGACCCCTCGCCGGCGCCGCCGAAGCGGCGGGGCAGCCTCAGCAAGGTGGAGATCCCCGGCGCCGTGACGCCCAAGGCCGCCGAGGGCGTCATGCTGTCCATCGTGACGAACAAGACGGAGCGCAAGCTCTTCGAGACCTACCTGGCCAACGAGTTCTGCGAGGAGATCATCCGCTTCTGGAAGGCGACGGAGACCTTCCAGCGCCACGCGCTCAAACTCGCGCGCGTCAAGCAAGCGTCGGCGGCCGACGCTCCGCCGGAGTCCGTCGCCCTGGCCCACCCGCACCTCCTGCGCTCCGCCGAGGCCATCTACGCCAAGTACCTCGCGCCCGGCGCGCCCGAGCCCGTCAACGTCTCGGCCAAGGTCTCGGCCGCGGTCCGGAGGGCGCTCGACGGCGGCGCGGTGTCCCCCGACCTCTTCGTCAAGTGCAAGAAGCAGCTCCTGTCCATCCTGAGCCAGGGCGACAAGTTCCGGGGCTTCGCCCAGTGGGCCGACAGCGACGCGGCCCTCGAGCAGGTCCTCGAGTGGGCGACGCTCGACGACGCGGGCCGCCTGTCGCGGAAATCCGACTCGACGTTCGACGCGGACACGGCGTCGGAGTTCTCGGACTCGGAGCCCGCGAGCCCCGGCGACGCGCCGCCCCGGAGCCGGTCGAACTCGGCGCTGCCCCTCGTCGACGAGCTCGCGCGCGGCGGCGGCGTCGCCGAGGCGCGCGCCGCGGACCTCCACAAGCACGACCTCGGCCCCGCGCCGTCGCCCCGCGAGCGCAAGCCGTCGCTCCGCGCCGAGGACCACGGCGCCGTCCAGGACCTGCAGCAGCGCGTCGGCGACCACTACGACGTCGACGCCGCGGACGTCGCGCGCGAGGTCGCGGCGTCGTCGAAGCTCGAGGAGCAGGGCGGCGGCGTGCGCCTCGTGCGCGTCTCCGAGCCCATCATCTCCGCCGACATGGTCCGCCGCAAGTCCTCGGTGCAGCAGAGCGTCGACGGCTCCTCCTCCGACGGCAAGAGCCGCAAGGGCAGCGTGACGCTCGACGACCTCCCCCTCTGACGAGACCCCCAACCCCCCCCGACTGTAAATGAGAACTGTGCCCACGTGCGGGAGGCGGGGGGGAGCGCGGGCGCCCGGGCTCACGCGCCGAGCGCGGCCTTGACGCGCGGCGCGTCGTCGAGCATGGCCCAGTCGCTCGTGATCTCCTCGGCGTAGATGTGGCACGTGCCCAGGAGGTCGCCGGCGACGACGGCGGCCTTGAGCTCGTCGAAGGTCGACGGCCCCATCTGGGAGCCGTCGTTGTGCTGCCAGTACCACTCCGCGCGGAGCAGCGCGGGGTCCACGGGCGCCTTCTCCTCCTTGCGCTTCGGCGGCGGCGGCGGCGGCTTGGGCTTCTTCTTCTCCGGCACGGCGGCGCGGGCGACGCAGGCCTCCAGGAGGGCGATCCAGATCTGGAAGTAGCCCCGGTCCGTCGGGCCCACGTCCTTGGCGGACTCGTGGTCCAAGGTGCGGATCGGGTAGTCGCGCGTGCCCGCCGTCAGCACGAAGGTGAGGAGCGTGCTGTCCAAGACCTGGACCTTGGCGCCGCCGAGGGACACGCGGCCCTTGCAGGCGTCGTCCGTCGTCTCGCCCGGGTCCTCGAAGTAGAGGAGCTCGTAGTCGGCGCCGTCCTTCGTCTTCCGCAGCTCGCACCAGCGCTTCTTCCAGTTGCGCCTCCCGAAGAAGCCCGCGCGGCCCTTGCCGTCGGCGGCGCCCGCGCCGCCCTTCTTCCAGAGCCAGGACGCGAAGACGGCCTGGCCCGGCTCGCGCTCGAGGTTCTTGCCCGCGATCGCGAGCGCCGCGGCGCCGTCGGCGATCTTCCCGACGCTCTCGCGCAGGAACTTGCCCCGCTTGACGACGGCGGTCCAGTCGCCGTCGCAGAGCTGGAAGTCGCGGCAGCACCAGTCGCAGACGCGCTCCGACTTGCCGAAGCGGTCGCCCAGCGCGGTGAGGTCGAAGCGCGCCTTCGACGCGTCCGACGACACGCACTCGCCGTTGACGCGGCAGTGGTGGCGCCGGTTCAGGGCCGTGAACTTGGCCTTGGTCACGCAGCACTGGGGCGTGTCCTGCTCCCAGAGCGTCATCGCGACGCCGTCGTCCGCGGCCGCGCCGAGCTTCGCGCGCGCCTTCTCGCGCGTCGCCCGCAGCGCGGCCAGCCACTGGGCCTTCTCCGCGGGCGTGTCGCAGAGGATGATCATGGACTTGTCGCTGTTGAGCACGACGATGGCGTTCTTCAGCCCGTCCTTGTCCGCCTGGTCCTCGAACGACGTCGCGCCGTCCGCGAGGCGGATCTTCCGGTGGAGCTCGAGCGCGCCGGTGCGGCTCTTCGACTCCGTCGCGTAGAGCAGGTCGTCGCTCAGCAAAATCAGGCGGCAGGGCACCTGGGCGCCGCCGCGGCCGTGGACCTTCTTCGCGTCGCCGTCCTTCACCAACAGCCGCGTCGGCTCGTTCGGCCCCACGAGGCAGAGCTTGGGCGAGAACTTCTTCTGGACGTCGTAGAGCTTGGCCTTGGACTCCGTGATGCGGATCTGCTCGTTGTTCTGCTCCGCGACCTCCTTGACGGCGTCCATGCAGCTCTCGAGCTCGTCCATCCACTCGTCCTCGCCGAGCTTCCGCTTCACCTTGACGAGCTCGCGGAGCAGGAGCTCGTAGCGCGGGATGCGCTGCACGGGCATGATCATCAGGCTCCCGAGCTTCTGGTTCTTGAGCGACTCGCGCGTCCGCTCCTCGACGCCCTCGACGAACGCCGCGAAGCGCGGGTTCGCCTCGACCTCGGCGAGCGTCTGCCGCGCGGTGTCGTAGTCGCCGATGTACTTGCTGTAGATCTTCAGGGCGAAGGACATGTTCAGGAAGATGTCGCCCACGCGGTCCCGCGCCGACGCGTCGTCGCCCTCGACGCGGTCCCTCAGCTGCGCGAGCAGCTCGCGGTTCACGAGCAAAATGTCCTCGAGGTTGCTGAAGATCCGGTAGACCTTCTCCATGGGGATGATGGCCCCGCCCTCGGCGAAGACGCTGTCCGCCAGCGGGTGGTGGTACTCGGAGACCTACAATGACGCGTAAGAGGGGCCGCCCTCGACGCCTCCGGGACGCCGCGCTCGGGACCAGCGCGTCGAGGCACTGGACGTACCACGCCTCCGTGCTCACGATCTCCCCGAGGAGCCGCGTCTTGTTCTCCATGAGCTTCGCCCGCTTCGCCGCGTCGAGGATCGGCGGCGCCTCCCCGTCGCGCGGCGTCGCCCCGGCCGACGCCCGCCGCTCCATGGCTCGGATGCGCCGGCTCAGGTCGCAAAAGGCCGCCGAATTGACGAAGGACGGGTCGCCCGCCATCTCGTCCAGCGCGGCCGGCGCCCCCTCCAGCCACAGGGCCGCCATCGTCCGAGGGAATCCGGTCTCAGGGACGTTCCTGCGAGCTTCGGCGCGTCCAAGGCGTGTCGCGCGGCGTCCCGGACGCTCGGGCGTCGGTGGCGAGGCCGGGGCGCCGGTATCGAGGGCGTCGAAGACGTCGAGAAGTCGCCGCGGACGAGACGCTCAGCTAGAACGAGAGGGCTGCCCACATCTCGTGTGGCTGGGAAGAGAAGCCGGGCCCGGAAGAACGCGCGCTCGCCGGGGGTCCGATCGCCGCACGCCCCCCTGCGGAAGAGGCCGAGCCGGGCTACAACGAAGAGCGCGGCTGGGCGGGGGGCGGGCGGGCGAATTGGCGCCCCCTCAGGGGGGCGTGCGGCTGTGCCTGGAGAAGGACTCGTCCTGGTAGCCGCGCATGCGCTGCTGCTGCTGCGGCGGCGGGCCCGCGCTGTTGACGACGTGGATGCCGCCGCGGTTGCCGAGCCAGCCCTCGTCGCGCTGCCACTGGTCGAGGAGCTGCTGCTGCTGCTCGTTGAACCAGGTCGACGCCGTCGCGACGGAGAGGAGCATGCGGACGTCGATGGCGTAGTTCGACGGGTTGTCGGTCCAGCCGCGCTTCAGGTCCTCGTAGCAGGAGCCCACGCAGGAGAAGACGCGGTTCGGCGAGATCTCGCTGGGCCGGTCCTCGAGGTGGGCCGCGACGAGCTGCGCGAGCTTGACGACGCTGTTGCGGTCGTACTTGTACGCGCGGTCGAAGTGGTGCGCGCCGCCGCGGTCGTGGCGGCCGTCGTCGCGCGCCTTGTCGAGCTGGCCCTGGAAGTGCTTCTCGGCCCGCGCCAGGGCCTCCTCGGCGTCGGCCTGGCCCCGCCGCGACGCGTCCAGGTCCCGGTCCGCCATCTCGAGGCGGCCGTAGACGTGCGCGCGCTCCTCGCGCGCCTCGTGGAGCCGCTGCTCCGCGTCGTCGAGCTGGCGCTGCACGTGGAAGAGCTGCTCCGAGGCCTCCCGCGCGTCGCCGCGGGCGCGCTCGAGCTCCGCGCCGGACCGGTTCCGCTCGTCCGCGAGCTCGCCGCGCGCGGTCCGCGCGTCGTTCGCCGCGGCCTCGAGCTGGAACTCGAGGTGGCGCGTGCGCTCGCGCCCGCCGTGGAGCTCCTGCTCCAGGTCGCCGCGCTGGCGCTCGAGCTGCTGCTGGCGCTGGCCGAAGTCGTCGGCCATGGCCTTGCTATCGAGCGCGAGCTCGCTCAGCTGGCCCTGGAGCGCCTCGACGTGGCGCTGCGCCGCGGCCTCGCGCGCCTCGCGCTCCCCGAGCAGGCGCGTGTGGCTCTCGCTCAGCGCCGCGTGGGCCTCGCCGAGGCGCCGGTGCTCGCCCTCGACGGCGCCGAAGCGGCCCGACAGCGCCGCGAGCTGCGACTCGCGGTCCGCGGCGAGGGCCTGGAGCTCGTCGAGGCGGCTCCGCGCGTCGAAGGCCTGCTTCGCCAATTCCTGGTCGAAGTCGTAGGTCCGCCGCTTCAGCTCGCCCTCGAGGTGCGCCGCGCGCCGCGCCGCGTCCTGCCGCTCCGCGACGGCCTCCGCGAGCCTCGCCTCGCTCCGCGCCAGGGCGCCGTCGAGCTCGCGGATCTTCAGGTCCCGGGGCGACCCGAGCTTCCGCGCGCACCGCGCCTCGTGGCTCAGCGCGTCGCCGAGGTTGCCCGTCCACTTGCACTCTCCGCGCTCCGCGTAGCAGCACCGGACCTTGATGGCGCCCCAGATGCGCCGCACGATGGGGTTCGCCTCCTTGACGAGGCGCAGCTGGCCGTGGCTCAAAGCCTTGCGGTCCTGGGGGCAGACGGCCTGGCGCCGCAGCGAACTCCGGATGCACTCGCGGCAGTAGATGTGGCCGCAGGGCGTCTGCACGGCGTCGTCGGACACGACGCCGAGGCAGATCGTGCAGAGCAGGTCGTAGGGCACGGCGTCGGGCTCGATGCACCGCTCCGTGGGGATGCCCATGGACCCCTCGCCGCGCATCTCGACGCCGATGGTGCTCGGGCAGCATTCGGGGAGCGACATGGGCCGATCGACCGCGTCGGCGCGTCGCGTTTTTTTCCGGCGCCGGCCCCCGGACCCGACGGAGCGCGGCCAGAGACGGTCCGCGGGCCGCGCGTCCCGCGGATGGGACCCCAGGCACGCGGCCGAAGGCGGCGTCCAGAGAGCCTCTCCCTACGCAGAGCCCGTAACGCGTAATTGTCGCATGTTGCAGTCGGGCTGTTCATGCACAATGAAGGTGGTGGTGCAGCCCCATAATATTATGGGCTGTCCACTTCTCACGATGGTGGCCTGCCTGCTCCCGGCGATCCTGGCCCTGGACCGCCCACCGGCGGCCATCGACGCGAGCGGGACCTACATCGTCCAGCTCTGCGCCGACGCCGACGAGGCCGCCGTCCGGCGCCATCTCTCGCGCGCGCACGGCCTGGAGCGCTCGCCGCAGCGGCGCCTGCGCGCCGGGGGCGCCGGCCGCCTCAGCCGGCACGTGCACGCCGCCGTCGGGCGGCCCGGGCGGCGGAGCCTCGTCGTCGGCGGCCTCGACGCCGCCGAGGCCGGCGCCGTCGCGGCGGCGCGGGGCGTCTGCCGCGTCGAGGCCGACGCGCCCGTGCGCAAGGCCGCGACGAACTGGGGCCTGGAGGCCATCGCCGGCGAAACGACGCCCCTCGCCGTCGCGGGCGCCGGCGCGACCATCGTCGTCGTGGACACGGGCCTCGACGCCGCGCACTGCGAGTTCGACGGCGACCGGACCGTCGAGAACGCGTTCAACCAGTGGCGCGACGGGTCCCTGGGGACGAACGTCGACGGCGACGGCCACGGCACGCACGTCGCGGCGCTCGCCGCCGGCCGGAGCGTCGGCGTCGCGAGCGGCGCGGACGTCCTGGGCGTGAAGACGCTCAGCGACGACGGCGCCGGCACCGTCGCGCTCTTGGTGGAGGCGCTGGACTGGGTCGTCCGGTGGCACGAGGCCCAGGCCGCGCCGCGCAGAACGACCATCGTCAACCTGTCGCTCGAGGCGGACATCGCCTGCGGCGGGCCCTGCGAATCGAGCTCGCTCTACCGCGCGCTCGAGGATTGCCGGGACGCGGGCGTCGTCGCCGTCGTCGCCGCGGGCAACGCGGGCGAGGACGCCTGCGCCTACGCGACGTCGGCGGCGGGGGCGCTCGACGGCGTCATCGTCGTGTCGTCCCACGACGACGAGGACCGCGTGGACCCGGGCGACGCGAACACGGGCCCGTGCGTCGACGTCTTCGCGCCGGGCGAGGACCTGCGCTCCGCGGACGGCGGCACGGGCTGCGGCTTCACGCTCGAGTCGGGCACGTCCCAGGCCGCGCCGCTCGCCGCCGGCGTCGCCGCGCAAATTTTGGAATCCGGGCCGTTCCGGTCGCCCGCGGACGTCGAGGCGCTCGTCGCCGCCGCCGCGGACGGCGGCGCGCTCCGGGGCGTGCCCGCGGACACGCCGAACCTCGCGCTCCGCGCGCTCGCGGCGCCCGCGCCGACGCGCGCGCCGACGGCCGCGCCGACGGCCCCGCGGACCTGCGTCGATCGCGACGGCTGGTCGAAGAAGGGCGCGCCGTCGAAGGGCTGCGCGTGGGTTGCCGCTTTTCCCGGCGACCGCTGCGCCGTCAAGGGCGACGCGAGCTACGCGTGGCAGAGCTGCCCGGCGACGTGCGGCACCTGCGCCTACGACTGCGCCGACGCGGGCGACTCCCCGACCTGGCACAAGCGGGGCGACGAGGCCAAGGGCTGCGCCTGGGTCGCGAACTACTTCTACAACCGCGCGGCCGTCGTCGGCGCCGACGGCGCGCTGGCCTACGAGCGCTGCCCCGCGGCGACGCGGCGCTGCGCCTACGGCGGCTGCGGCGACGACAGCGCGTCGTGGCGCAAGGCGGGCCAGCCGTGGAAGGACTGCGCGTGGGCCGCGGCCGCGGCGAGCCGCTGCGCCGCCGTCGGCGACGACGGGACCTACGGCTTCGAGGCCTGCCCCGCGGCGTGCCTCGCGTGCGCCGCGCGCTACGAGACCTGCGGCGACGCCGAGAGCTGGCACAAGAAGAGCGCCCCGGGCAAGGACTGCGCCTGGGTCGCGCGCGACGCGGGCCCGCGCTGCGCGGCCAAGGGCGGCGACGGCGCGTGGGCCTGGCAGTCGTGCCCGGACGCCTGCGGGATCTGTCCGTAGCGCCCGTTAGGTCGCGTCCCCCCGGAGGTCGGCGCGCGCGATGGGCGCGAGGCAGAGGAGCCAGCGCGGGTAGAAGAAGTCGACGTCCGTGCCCGCGTAGTTGATGACCATGGGCAGCCAGAGCTTCTCGATGTTGAGGATGATGCGCGACTTCTCGAAGAGGACCTCGACGAAGGCCGCCTGGCGCACCTGCTCGAAGGCCGAGTTCATGATGGCGATGAGCAGGTTCAGCAGCAGCAGCGCGACGGCGAACATGAAGCACTCGAAGATGACGACGATCTCGCGGTTCGTCCGCCGTACCGTGTTCGTCTGGTAGAGCCCCGAGTCGATGAGGTCGATGGCCTGGTCGAAGGTCGGCGGCTGGTTGTAGAGCAGGGAGAAGGACACCCAGAAGCCCAACAGCAGGATCGACACGACGATCATGAAGTGGCGGATCTCGTAGCCAATTTTCACGATCATGCGCACGAGCGCGCCGAGGTCGTCGAAGACGCGCGCGAAGGAGATGATCTTGAACGTGAAGGCGAGCAAATTTAAGCAGCAGAACACGCTCAGCACGTCCAGCGCGCCGACGTCGAAGGCCAGAACGCCGTCGACGACGAGCTGGAGCGCGTAGCAGAACAGATCCAGCGCCTTCCACGCGCTGTGCGCGCCGCCCCCAAAGTACTCCCGCTGGCCCTCGATCAAGATCTGGCTCAGCTCGATGCACAGGAAGCCCAGCGACAGCAGCGCGGCGAAGACGAGCGTCAGCAGCTCGCCGACGCCGCGCGGCGACCCCCCGGCCGGGTTCCGGATCGTCGTCCGGTCCCGTTTGTGGTCGAAAACCGCGAAGTAGAGGCCGCAGACCACGCTGAGGTGGAGCACGCAGAGGGCGAACTGGGACAGGAAGATGGCCTTGGCGAACGCGTCCCACTTGAACTGGATGATCGACTGCACGAGGACGGAGTTGTACGCGCGGTAGACGCCCTGCTGCGCGGACGCGCGCGCGACGATGGCCAGGAAGGAGTCGGGCTCGGGCATGCCCCGGGCGAAGGTGCCGCAGATGGACTCGAAGGGCGCCCGCAGCGCCGCGACCTCCGTCTTCTTCAGGTCCGCGAACGCGAAGCCCTCGCGGTAGCGGTCCGCGCGGTCCGCGATCATGAGGCGCCAGGCCTCGTTGCCCGGCGTCTCCAGCGCGCTCGTCGCCGGGTGGGCGTCCTGGGCGAAGCCCGGCAGGGAGAAGCGGGACCGCTGCGTGACGAAGAGGTTCACGCGCGTCGCGTCGAGCGCCTTCTGCGAGATGCCGCTCCACCGCTTCCGCATCATCGTCGGCTGCCGCTCGGGGGCCGCGGGCGCCTTGCCCGTCGGCGACGTCATGCCGAAGGCCTGGTCCGTCTGCTGGATGGAGCTGACGCGCGCGGCCTTCTTCCGCGCGCCCGTCGACCGCTCGGACCGCTCCGACTTGCGGAGCAGCGGGTCCCAGAACTTGGCCGGCGACCGCTCGGACGAGCCCGCGGTGATCAGGTTCGTCGACGACGGCAGGAGCGCGATGTTGCGGCCCATGGGCGCCAGGGCGTGGTCCTGGATCATCGTCAGGTCCGTGAGGAACGCGACGAGGATGTCCGGGTACTTCTCCGCGAGCTCGCCGAGCGCGGACGTCGTCGCCGTGCCGCCGAGGGGGAACTGCGCCGCCGACGCCTGGATGCTGTCGAGGAGGCGCCGCACGACCGTGCGCCGCTCGTTGCGCAGCGCGACGGCGAGCGCGTTCATGCCGTTGCCGTCGCCGAGCGCCGCGCCGACGACGCACCGCGCGCCCAGGAGCCGCTCGACGACGGCCGCGGACTTCTTCCGCACGGCGTACTGGAGGAGCGTCTCGCCGGAGAACCCCCGCGCGTTCACCACCGACGGGTGGGCGCAGAGGATGGCGCCGAGCGCGCGGTCGTGGTCCAGCGCGGCCTGCGCCATCTCGTAGCTCGGCCGGTCCGCGTAGGACGGCGCGTTCGTGCCCGTGCCGTAGGTCGAGAACAGCGTGCCGCTGCAGTAGGCCAGGCCGTGGCGGCTCAGCGACACGCCGTGCGTCGACGTGTGCCGCCGCAGCGCGAGCGCGAGCCGCGGCGCCGCCGCGCCGACGTCCGCCCAGACCTACCACGCATGACGGTAACGATGTTTCATCTTTTCCCCAGCCGAAATCTCTCGAAACTCGTCACGGCCACGGGACGCTGGCCAAGACCTCGACGCACGGCTGCTCGGACGCGACGGCTAATAGCGACGGCGCGCAGGGGCTGAACTCGATGAACTGGACGAGGCCCTCCTGGGAGATGGTCGACAGCCGCGCGTAGGGCGCCCGCGCGGCGAAGACGACGACCTGGCAGTTGACGCAGCCCACGGCGACGTGGCGGTCGTCGTGCGACGCCGCGACCGCGTAGACGAACGCGTCCAACAGCCAGGCGTGGGCCGGGTCGCCGAGGTCGCCCCCGGCGCCCGCGACGGCGTAGAGCGCCACGCGCTTGTCCCGGCCGCCGACGAGGAGCCCGCCGCCGTCGGACGAGAGCGCGACGGAGTAGACGCGGTCGCCGCGCCTCGCGTGGTGCGTCTCCCGGTACGTGTTCGCGTCGACGACGTAGGCGTAGGCGTCCCAGTGGCCGATGGCGAGCCGCGACCCGTCGCCGGCCCAGGACAGGGCCCAGGTGAAGGGCGCGCCCCTGCCGCGCCACGTCGTCTTCTGCCACAAGATCGCGCCGTCGGCCGCGCGGTAGACGCAGACGCCGTTGCTGTAGTCGCCGGCGGCGACGGCCTCCCCGCTCGGGGCGCAGCGCACGATCCAGACCTTGGACTTGTGCAGCGCCACCCAGGCGGGGGCGCCCAGGGGGTGGTCGCCCTCGAGCTTGAAGCACCGCGTCGCGCAGTCGTCGCCGCCGACGGCGAGGATCGTCCCTTCGCGGTCGAGGGACACGGACCGCACCATCTTCGACCCCTCGGCGACGTGGCAGTGCGCGCCGACGCGCGTGTGGCGCACGTGGAACTTCGCGTCGAAGCCCCCGAAGGCGACCTTGTAGCCCGCGCGGCCCAGCGCGACGCAACGCACGCGGTCGTCCGCGACCTCGCCGTAGAGCGTCGCGCCCGTGTTCACGTCGCAGAGCGTGACGCGCATGGACGCGCCCGCGAAGAGGATCTCGTCGCCGCTGTGGCTCAGCGCGCAGCTGTAGAGCAGGTCGCCGTCGACCTCCTGGAAGACCGCGCACCGCTCGAACAGATCGAAGACGACGACCTTGCCGCGCGAATCGCAGGCCGCGACTCGCGTCCCGCCGCCGGAAATCGCCACGCCGTTGACCGTCTGCTCGAAGGGCATCGTCAGCTCGCGGCGCGCGAAGCGGACGACGCGGGTGCCGTTCTCCTCCACCACCGACCGCACCACGTCCGGCGTGCCGGGCGCCACCTCCGTCGCGTTCAGATCGTAGGACCAGAGCACGGCCTGCTGGGCCTCGCCGCCCATCATCATCAGCTTCAGCGTCTCGCGCCGCATGTCCGCGATGCCCCGCACGCGGAACGTGCAGGGCATGCGGTCCCGCTCCCCGAACGGCGCGCCCGTCTTGTTCGAGATGCGCCGCAGCGGTTTCCGAGGCGCCCGCAGGCTCTTCGCGGGGGTCGGCAGCCCGTCGCCCGGCGCCGCGTCCCGCAGGCGCGCGTAGGCGTCCTCGGCCTCCGTCCAGACGTCCTCGCGGTCCACGTCGCGGACGACGTCGCCGCCCGGGAGCTCGACGTCGTAGCGGAGCTTGCCGCGGTAGTCGCTGGACGCCATCTTGCGGATGATGCGCCCCGCGCGGACGACGCGGACGAGGCGGACGAGCCGCACGAGGCGCACGGCCTTGGCGAAGCCCTCGGCGCCGCTCAGATTCGACCCGACGGCGCCCGCCAACAACACGACGTCGATGAGCACGACGATGAAATCGACGACGCAGAAGGGGTCGCCGAAGAAGGTGCGCAGGTGCCTACCGAGCACGACGGTGACGATGTCTCATCGTTTCCCCACCCGAGATCTCTCGAACATCGTCACGGCCGCAGGACGCTGGCAGGTGCCGGTAGACCTGGAGGTGGCACGCGATCCTCGCCCCCAATTCGACGACGAAGAGGCACGTGATCCACGTGTCGACCCGGGACGCCGCGCGCGCGTCGATGCGCACCTTCGCGACCGTGAGCGAGCTCAAGAGCACGGAGATGAGGACGAGCGTGAGCATGACGCACAGGACGGGCACGGACTCCAACTGCACGAGCAGAATGTCCGCGACGCGCGTCGTCTTGATCTTGCTGATGCGCAGCGTGCAGCCCTGGACGAGCGCGGTCGTCGAAGACGCGGCCGTCGACGCGCTCGCCGGCGACCGGTGCAGCGACTCGAGCTCCGCCAGGTCGCCGAGGCCGCGGGGCGTCGACGGCCGGTCCGAACTCGGCCGGAGCCGCGTTTCCTCGTCCACGTTCTTCGTCGAGAAGGAGCGCGCGAAGAGCTTCGACGGCGACTCGTGCGTCGTTCCGTGCTCCTCGACACACTTCGCCGTCACGCGCAGCGACGCGCCGCCGTCGAGCTCGATGACGTGGACGATGGAGCGCGCCATGGACACGGCCCAGAGGATGCCGTCCGCGGGGAACACGAACTTGGGCTCCTTCGTCGCGAGCGAAAAGATCGTCAGTTCGCACTCCGCGGCGACGGCGACCTCGCCGTCGGACTCGTTCAGCGCGATGGCGTTGACGTTCTGGCCGAGCTCCCACGTCGCCGACGACGCCTTGCAGCCCTTGGGCGACGTCGAGAACGCGTGGGGCGGCTCGCCGGGGTCCTCGCCGGGCGGCGGCGCGGCCTTGAGGACGTCCTCGACGAAGTCGACGCGGCCGCCGAAGCAGCCCGACGCGACGCCCCTGACGCCGAGGGAGATGGCGCCGACCATGTTCGGCAGGCGCCGCTCGAGCAGCCTCCGCTCGACGCGCTCCGAGAGGTCGTAGACGACGAGCACGGAGTCGATGCCGCCGCAGCCGACGCGCGACGCGTCGGGCGAGAACGCCAGCGTCGTCACCGTGTTCGACCGCGGCACGGAGAGCCGCGACGGGCCGGGCCCGGCGACGGCGTCGCGGCTCTCGAAGAACGCGCAGACGTCGCGGACGCGCGTGTGGTCGAAGGAGTTGTCCAGCAGGTCGTGGAGCGCGTCGAGCTCCGCGTCCTGCAGCTTCACGTCCAGGTCCTGCGTGCAGAACTCGCCCATCTCCTCCGCCTGGACGAGGCCGTCGCCGTTCGTGTCGAGGCGGTCGAGGTACCGCGTCGCCTCGTCGTCGATCTCGAGCTCCGCCTTGTTGCGCAGCAGGTGGGCGAGGTCCACGGGGCTGTACGTCGCGCGCTGCATCGTCGCCGCCGCCGCCGCGTCCTTGGACAGCGACGACGTCCGCGACAGCGTCCTGAGCTCGCCGCCGTCCGTGACGCGGCGCGCGACGGGCGGCCCGGCGTCCGGCTCCTCCGGCGGCGCGGGCGGTGCCTCCGGCGGCGGCGGCGGCAATTCCTCCGGCGGCGCCGGCGGCGGCGCCAGCGCCGCCCGCAGGACGTCGCGAGCCGCGTCGTCCGCGCCTTCGAGGCCGCGCCGCAGCGCCGCGACGGCGCCGTCGCTCGTCGCGATCTGCGACAGGAGCGTCGCGATGGCGACGCACTGCGCGTCGACGAGCTCCTGCGGCGCCATCGCCGCAGCAGTCGGGGGCCGTCGCGGGCGTCGGCCGCCGCTGCGGTCGCCGGCGCGCGCCGGCCCCACCCTGTCTGGGAATGCGGGGCAGCCTCTCTGCGGCTCAACTAATTTGCTTGATGGGAAACTTGACGTTGTTGCAGGCCGAGCCGATGAGGAGCGCTGATGGCAGCGACGAGCTCGATGATGACAACAGCGATGCGCAGCGCGACGACGACGCAGACGACGCCAGCGACAACAGCGATGCGCACGACGACGACGCCAGCGACGCCGACGCCGACGCGCCAAAGCTCACGCTGAAGGAGCGCGTCCACTACTTCGTCGCGACGCGCGTCAGCGGCGCCGCCGTCGCCAAGGTCGCGTTCGTCGTCTCGTTGTGCTGGCTCGCCGCGCTCCCGAGCGTGTCCGTCGTCACGACGGAGGCCAAGATGCGCGGCACGTACTTCGACGAGACGACGCTGTCGCCGATGGCGTCGAAGAGCACGCTCCACGCGTCCGGGACCTTCGACGCCGAGGCCGCCGCGGCGGGGCGGCGGCTGCGCGGCGGCGCGACGTTCTGCGACGAGCTCGGCGTCGCCTGCGAAACGTTCGCGAACGCGAGCCACGGCGTCGTCCGCCCGTCGAGCGGCGCCGCGGCGGCGGAGGCGCTGGTCGTCGCGGCCGCCAACGACGCGAGCGCGCCGCTCGTGCTGGGCATCGCCAAACACCTCGGCGAGGTGCCCTGGCTCGCGAAGAACGTCGTCGCCGTCGCCGCGGCCGACGGCGACGCGCTGCGCGCGTGGGCCCGGCGCTACGTCCGCGGGTCGGAACCCATGGCCCGCGGCGGCGCGCTGCGCGCGGCGCTCGTCGTCGACGTCGCCGAGGGCGCGCCCTTCGGCGGCGTGCGCGTGCGGACCCACGGCTTCGACGGCGAGCTGCCGAACCTGGACTTCGCGCATCTGGTCGCGACGGCGTTCCCGGGCCTCGCGCGCGTCGACGCGTGCCTCCCCGGCCGGCCCTGCGAGTTCGCGGCGCGGGACTACGTCGGCCGGGCCGGGGGCCTCGCGCGCTGGGCCGGGGGCCTCGCGCTCGGCGCGTCGGGGCCGCACGCGGGCTTCCTGCGGCTCGGCGTCGACGCCGCGACGATCGAGGGCGCGCGCGCGTCCAAGAGCGCGCCCAAGACCATGGACCTCGCGCGCGTCGGCGTCGGCGTCGACCTCGTGCTCCGCAGTTTGAACACCGTGGAGCACGAGCTCCACCACGGCTACTTCCAGTACCTGCAGCCGGACGCGCGGTCGTTCGCGTCGTTCGACGAGGTCGCGGGGCCCCTCATGCTCTCGATCCTGCCGCTGGGCATCCTCGGCGCGCTGGCGCTGACGGATCTCGCGTTGGACGGCATTCTGGACGCGGGCGTCGACGTCCTGGGCGACGCGGCGCTGGACGCCGCGGGGCTTCTCGTCGCGCCCGTCGCGGGCGGATTCGCGCTCCTGCGCGCGCTGCTCGTCGCCGGACCGGCCGCCGCGCTCCTCGCCCTCGCCCTGACCTACGCGGCCACGTGCGCCGTCTACGCCGCGACGCGCGGCCGCCGGCCCTTCGCGGTCGCGGCGCTCCGCCTCTACGCGGCCTACTGCCACGCGCCGCTCGTCCTCGGCCACCCGTGCCTGCTCCTCTTCGCCTCGCCGCCGCTGACGGCGCTCCTCGCGGCCCTCGCGCCGCTCCGCGACGCGGACACGCCGAAGCTCCGCCGCGGCGTCGCGCTCGCGCTGTGGCTCGCGGCGTCGCCGCCGGCCGTCGCCGCGGCCGTCGCCGCGGCCGCGCCCGCGGAGGACGCGGGCGCCTGGCACCCGGCGCTCCGCCGCCTCCGCGCGGACAGCCTCGCCCTCGGCGCGCCCGACCGGAAGCTCCTCTACGTGGCCCTGGCCTACGTCCCCGCGCACGCGGCCGCGGCCGCGGTCCTCTTCTTCGGCGCGCCGCGCCGCGCCCAAACTAATAGTTAATGCCACAAATACTCCTCCGCGGAGCGTATGCGTCCCCCGGCGCCCAGCCGGCAAATCCACCGGCGCGTTAGCTGCTCCGCGAAGACCCCTTGGCTTTTGGCGGGGCAGCCTTGGTTTGCACTGCTGTATTCACTCTCCCGGTATCCGCAGCCAGGCCCGCCGGGCCACTCAGGCTGCCCGAGCTGTGAAGGGCTGGAACAGTGCGGAGGCCAGCCGCGGGTTGCGACCGCACAACCATGTTCGGCCGCGCGAACACGTTCCATGCGAGCCACATCCAGGCGCGTGACCCGGGGGCCGCACCCGGGGCCGCGGGCGCCCGCCCGCCCGCCGTCCGCGGCAGCCCTCCCCCCCGACGTTCGGGGCGGGGGCCGAGCGTCGCGCCGCCGCAGGTCTACACGCCGCAGACCGTGAGCTTCGAGGTGACCCTCAAGAAGGGCATGAGCACGTCGAAGCGCACGCTCGTCGTCGAGCTCCACAAGCACGTCGTCACGCAGCTCATGGGCACGTCCGGCGCGGAGCGCAAGGTGAACCCGTGCCGCGAGTACGCGCGCATGAAGCGCAAGGGCGCGGAGATGGAGGTCATCCTCGACGACGGCCACGGCCACCGGCGCAAGAAGTACGTAACCTTCCGGAGCGCGCAGGAGGCGCTCTCGTTCGAGCAGCTGCTCACGCTCGACAACGCCGTCGGCGACCAGCTCCAGTACATCTTCAACCTGCTGGACAAGGACTGCAGCGGGCGCATCTCCGCCGAGGATTTACGGCTGTCGCTGACGGCCGAGGGCATGGACGCGTCCGCGGGCACCGTCGCGGCGATGATCGACCTCGTCGGCGACGGCTCCGACAGCCTGCACTACGCGACCTTCTTCCAGCTCTTTTTAGGCGTCGACGGCGACGAGCTCCGGAGCGAGCGCCAGTGCCTGCTGCGCTGGCTCGGCGCGGCGCGCCAGGCCGCGCGCGGCGCGGACGCGGCCGCGGCGGCGGCCGCGACGACGGCGTCGCACGTCGCGTTCCTGCCCGGCGAGGACGTGGCCCACATCGTCGAGCACGTCAAGTACGCGTTGAACACGACGGAGCACATGGGCAAGGACTACGAGCTCGTCGGGGTCATGTACGTGACGAACTACCGTTTGAAGCTCGTCGCGTACGAGAGCACGCTCCGGACGCGGGGGCTCCACGGCCGCGCGGTGCGGGGCCACGGCGCCGGCGGCCTGGGCCTGCCCGAGGCCGTCTTCGAGGAGCTGAGCTTCCCCCACGGCGCGACGTACCGCGTCGAGTACCGCGACGGCGCGCGCGACATGCGCGTCGTCGACCGCGCGGGGCGGTCCGCGCGGCTCCGGTTCGAGGCCGACGCGGCCTTTGTGGACACGCTGAAGCGCTGCGTCGAGGACTTCGCCTTCCCGGCGACGCACGAGGACCTGCGGGCGAACACGGCGCGGCTCGAGAAGACGTTCGCGTTCGCCTACAAGCTCCACGACGCGTTCCTCATGGCCGCGGCGGCGCGCGCGCCGGCGGCCGAGGCGCAAAGCCCGCCGCCGCCCCGGGCCTTCGACGACGGCTGGGACGTCTACGCGCCCGCGCGCGAGTTCGCGCGCCTCGGCTTCGTCCGCGCCGACGGGTCGGCGACGGCGGACTGGCGCCTCTGGCACGACTCCTACGACCTCAGCGACACCTACCCCATGGAGTTCGTCGTGCCCGCGCGCCTCGGCGACGACCTCGTGCGCGAGGCCGCGGCCTACCGGTCGAAGAAGCGCGTGCCCGCGGCTGTCTGGCGGTCGCCGCGCACGGGCGCGGTGCTCTGCCGGAGCTCGCAGCCCATGGCCGGCGTCGCCTACAAGAGCTCGCGGGCGGACCAGCTGCTCCTGAACCTCTACCGCTGCCGCGGCGCCGAGGGCAGCCTCGACGCGGCGCGGTCCGCGAGCGACCCCGCGGCGCCCGCGCCGCGCGCGTCGACGGTGCCCCTCAGCGACAACCCCATGGGCATGCCCCGGCGGCCCGGCGCCGCGCCGCCGCCGCTGCCGCAGGGCCTGCCGCCGCCGCCGCCGCAGCCGCCGCCGCCGCAGCCGCCGGGCGGCGCGCCGAGGACGCCCGGCGGCGGCGATCTGCCCATCCACATCGTCGACTGCCGCGGCCGCGCGGCGGCGCTGGGCAACCGCGCCCAGGGCAAGGGCACGGAGGCCGTCGGCGACTACGAGAACGCGACCCTCAAATACTGCGACATCGGCAACATCCACACGATGCGCGAGAGCCAGCAGCAGCTCGTCGCGCTCCTCGGCGCGCCCGACGACGAGAGCGTGCTCTACCACAGCGCCCTCGAGGCGACGGGCTGGCTCAAGCACCTGGCCCTCGTGCTCAAGGCGTCGATCCACGTCGCGCGGCGTTTGGAGGACGAGGGCGCGTCCGTGCTCGTGCACTGCTCGGACGGCTGGGACCGCACGGCGCAGGTCTGCGCGACGGCGCAGCTGCTGCTGGACCCCTACTACCGCACGGTCGAGGGCTTCGCCGTGCTCGTGGAGAAGGAGTGGTGCGCCTTCGGCCACAAGTTCGCGGAGCGTCTGGGGGTCGCGCGGCGCGAGGCGCTCAAGCCGAACGAGCGGTCCCCGGTCTTCGTCCAGTGGCTCGAGTGCGTCGCCTGGGTGCTCAGGCAGTTCCCGCGGGCCTTCGAGTTCAGCGAGGCGCTCCTCGTCTTCGTCGCCGACGGCGCGGCGAGCGGCCTCTTCGGCACGTTCCTCGGCGACACGGAGCGCGACCGCAAGTGGGTCATGCGGTGCCCGAAGCGGACGGTGAGCCTCTGGACCTACGTCCTCAACGCGCCGGCGAAGCCCCACTACCTCAACGCGACGTACCAGGCCTTCCACGGGCCCCTCT
>NW_008705567.1:2116674-2118434 GCF_000186865.1 Aureococcus anophagefferens | reverse complement strand
CTGGTGCCCGACGCGGGCCTCCGAGTCGGCGGGCGGAGGAGCCTCTCATACTCATCCGGGCGCCTGCTTGGACTTGCTTGGTTGGTTCTCAGGCCTCGACCTCGGCCTCGTCGTCGCCGCCGATGGTCGGCATGGACGACCGGCGGTGCTGGCGCGCGGCGACGACGCGCTTGCGGACGAGGAAGAGGAGGGCCGCGAGGAGGAGGACGGCCGCGATGACGACGGGGATGATGATCGCGAGAGAGGCGGACGTGCCGCCGTTGTTGTTCGAGGCACACTTGGGGACGTCGCAGAAGTCCCAGCGGTCCGTTCCGCCGGCGCCGCTCTAAAAAACCTTACGGTTATTTCAAATTTACTCATCACCAGAAACATAACTGCGAAAGAATTAAAGTCGCAACGGTGTGATGAACAATTTTATTTCAGGTTTTTTTATGATAAAAAACCTTATTTCAAATTTACTCGTAATAATTATTTGAAATGTATAGCACCATGAGCGTGAGAATAATGACCCCAAAACTTTTTTTCATACATTTTTGTCATTAATTTTCCATCGAACTTCAACAAAATCGTTCTAGGGAACGCGAAAACACCCTTAGGATTTTACACTATAATCCTCCTTACCTCTCGCCGGAGGTCCGAGGTCGAGCGTTGCGGTGGACCTCGCCGGCGCTCCCCAACAAACAATGAGCAGCCAATATCCTAACTAGGATTACACGCTCCCCAACAAACAATGAGCAGCCAATATCCTAGCTAGGATTACATCGCCGAGAAGGCCGTCCGCCTGATGGAAAACTCATGTGGAAAAGGACTCCACCGCCTTTGGCTTCTCCACGAACCCGGCCCGGATGTTTCGAGTAGACCTTCAGGCGCCGATCGGGAGAACAGTTTAAAGGCCACCGGGTCGGGACCAACGGTGGTTCAAGTTCGCCGCGAGGGGGGACTGAGCGGCGTCCCGCCTCGGGGCGCGAGGCGACGACGGGGGGCGCGGTCGGGTTGGTCGCGCCTCACTTGGGCCCGTCGCCGGGCCCGAAGTCCTCGGGGCGCCGCTTGGGCTGGAGCTTGCCCTTCTCCTTGAGCGAGTCGTAGATCTCGAGCGCGTTGAGGATCGCCTGGTCCATGTTGAAGTACTTGTAGGACGCGAGGCGGCCGACGAAGCAGACCGTGTCCTCCTTCTCGGCGAGGGCGCGGTAGCGCTCGTAGAGCGCCCGGTTCTCCGGGTTGGGCACGGGGTAGTAGGGGTCGCCCTCGGCCGACGAGTACTCGCGCGCGATGCGCGTGCCCTTGACGAGGCCGCGCTTCACGGCCAGCGGCTGGTTCGGCACGTGCTTGTACTCGACGATGCGCGTGAAGGGCACGTCCGCCGACGGGTGGTTGACGACGAAGGCCTCCTGGAAGAAGCCGTCCTCCGGGTCGTCGACGTACTCCTCCTCGAAGCGGAGCGACCGGTACTCGAGCTTCGGCAGGCCCTGGGCGGCGAAGTAGGAGTCGATGGGCCCCGTGTAGACGAGCGTGCCGAACTGGGGCAGCAGGCCCTTGGCCCGCGCGTCGAAGAAGTCGACGTTGAGCTTCACGGTCACGCGCGGGTCCCGCAGCAGCATGTTCTCGAAGATGCGCGTGTAGCCCCGCACGGGCAGCGCCTGCCAGGCGTCCCCGAAGTAGCGGTCGTCCGTCGACGTGCGGCAGGGCAGGCGCATGAGCACGGACGCGTCGAGCTCCGCCGGGTACTTGTCCCACTGCTTCTTCGTGTAGTGCTGAAGATG